>NW_026780235.1:0-300000 GCF_030144855.1 Hypanus sabinus | reverse complement strand
GTTCAGTCCTTGTCCTTTCTATCAGTGTCATTATCAATCACATTGTCGTAACGTTGCTGCATGAGTGAGATTGGATGCTGTTTTTTCAATTTATCAGAAACTCTACTTCTAAAATACCTCAGTGACAGAGAAATGGTTCAGGACAGCCCAATCAGAGCATAATACATTCAGTGGCCACTTTATTATGGACACCCGTACATCCCACTACACTTGTTAGTGCCGATATCTCATCATCCAAAATTTTCGATGTAACTTAATGCATAAAAGCATGCAGGAATGGTCAAGAGATTCATTTGCTGTTGAGACCAAACATCAGCATAGAAGAGAAATGAGATCTTAGTGACCTTGACCATGGATTGATCACATGTGCCAGGCAGGGTGGTTTGAGAATCTCAGAACCTTCAGCGACTTTCATGTACAAGAGATTCCAGCGTTTAAAGATAAGTCATCTGATCTTTGGCAGTTCTATGGGTGAAAATATTTGTTTCTGTGATATGTCAGACTGTTTAAGGTGACAGAAAGGTGCTATTAACTCAAATTACCACATGTTAAATCAATGGTGTGCAGAAGAACATCTCATGAACATGGAATGTCGAAACTAATTTAACGTCATTGCTGCTTGTGTAGTTTAGGAGCCAACATGTCTAATGATATTGTGAGAGATTTAAAATTCTAATTGGAATCTTTACCTTGAGTTTAGAAATAGCAAATTGTAAATCGCAAAGGATTTAACCAACAGCTACAAGGTAACTGTCAAATGGGTCAGTTTGCTATGAAAATGCTTTGAGAACTAAGGAGAACATAGAACAATGAAGAGTACAGCACAACAGCAGGCCATTAGGGCCACAATGTTGTGATGAACTAGCTATAAAGCAAATCAAAAACACCCAAACACTAATCCTTCCTGCCTATACCATGTCCATACCCTCCATCTTCCTGCAATCCTCTATCAGATTACCCCTCAGCCTTTGGAGCTCCAGTGGAAACAACATTTTATTACGCCTCCTGTGATAGCACACACCCTCTAAATGAAGCAGCATCCTGGTAAACATATTCTTCACCCTCTCCAACGCCTCCACATCCTTCCAAGTGTGGGGCGACCAGTACTGTATGCAGTCATCCAGATGTGGCCCAACGAGAGTCTTACAAAGTAGGAACATGAGAATTGAGCTAAATTATTTGAATAATAAATGCAAGCATGTTGTACGCCTATTTCTAAACAACATACCAACTTGTGTAGCTACTTACAACTAGCAATGAACTAGGATGCCATGATCTCTCTGCTCAGCAACACCAAAGGACCTTGCCCATAACAGTGTTCTGTCTTGCGTTTGCCTTACTGAGGTGCAATTCGTCACATTTATCTGGGTCAAATTCCATTTGCCATTTCCCAGCCTATATCTGCAATTGATCTACATTTTGCTGTATTTATTGCCAGTTCTCCACACTATCCACAGCTCCATCAATTGTTTCATCATCTGCCAATTTACCAATGAAGCCATCTCCATTTAATGCTTGTCAATAATTATTTCAGAAAGACTCAGACAAATCAGATTTACCTGTAACGAAGAAATCGAAGTTGCTTTCTTTGAGCTGCTGTATCAGATTTCGGTGGTTGTCCCCTATATATTGTGATTCAGGGAGGGGAACAACCTCAAATGGAGTATTTTGCAATGGCGCAAATATTTGGATAAACATGTTTGTGAAGAGTAATCAATGCACTGTGACTATGAACAAACAGTTCATATCTTAGTGTATTCAAATGGGGATCTTATATACTCACTGTGCCTGGAGATGAAATCCACATATTTACACAATCAAAGTGAACACTCTTACTGTTAGGAGAAGTAAGAACCAAGATGCACTTATACCTCATCCGTAGCATGGACTCTCAAATTGCACCGTCCACTGCAATCTTGGTCAGCAACCAATAATTTCCTATCTTTTTCCTTCCTGTGTTCCTCAGGAGTAGAGTGACATTTGTGATTTCCCGGTCACGGGGAGCAATTCCTGACTAATTATTCTTGCACTGTGAATGCCTTCACAATCGCTTCAGCCTCTTTTTGCGAATCCGTGATGTCTTGTCCATCCACCGTCAGGATTTACAACTCTCCAAGCAATATCTCCTTATTAAAAGTGATGATACTCAATGCCGCCCAGGCTTCAATTTCTGGCATCTCTTCATGTCGGAAAACATTGGAGACTGACACAAAGTACGTGTACAGTTCTCTGCCGTTTCAGTGTGTCTGACAACTTCTCCAGTGTCATTTCCCAGAGGTCCAATATCCATTCTACACTCTCTTTTACTGTTTATACATCTGTAAAAGTACTCTTTGTATCCTCTTTAATATTCACAAAAAGAATTAGGTTTAATATCACTGCTATATGTCTTGAAATGTGTTATGCTCGAGAAGTACATCGTAATACATTATAATAAAACCAGTAAATCACAGTTAGATTTCTATAAAAATAGTATAAAAAAGTTAAATAAGTAAGAAATCCGATGTCAGATGGGAAGAGGCTGTCGCTGAACTATTGAGTGTGTGCCTTCAGGCTCCTGTACCTCCTCCATGATGGTAGAAATGGGAAGAAGGCATGTCCTGGGTGGTGGTGGTCCTTCATGATGGATGCTGCCTTTTTGAGGCAGCGCTCGTCAGTGATGTCATGGATGCTATTATTTCATCCATACTTTTCCTTAATTCTATTGTAATTATTCTGCACATTATTCTACACCTTCTGCATTATTAATGTTTTACCTTATCCTACCTCATTACACTGTGTAACGATATGATTTGATTTGTCTCAAGGGTATACATGCAAAAACATTCACTATTGCGGTACCTATGGCAATAATAAAAACATTCCAATTCCAATCTGTTGAACCCACTTCCCTGCTATTTATTGAAATACTGTCCACAGCCCTAGTTATGTGATTTGTCAGGACTTCAGACCTAGCATGTTTCAGCTGGAACCTGTCCAATCAAATCATCTCCATCCTTCCGCAATAGTGGAAGCAAAGTACCATGAATCTAAGCATTCTTCTCTTCCTCCAGCCAGCCCTCCTGTCACCCGCAGCCATTGGATCGTCTTGACTTAAGGAGGGACAGCTGTAGCCTAATAGGGGGCAGGTGTTTATAAGGGACTCGGGGACTGAGCCTGGGTGTGGGTTGTCCTACTCCGAAGCCGGTTTAACCCGATCTGTACCTGGGCTGCCGGCTCTGAATTCTGCTCTTTCCCTGGTTGCCGGCCTGCTCGGAATCCTGTTTTGCCCTGTTGCCGGCCTCTTCTGCATATGTTCTGTCCGGTTGGACTTGTTCCACTGCTTCTCTCGTGTGCGCTGGTCCCGCTGTTCCGCCTTAGTCGCCTTGCCTGCGCTGTCACGCTGTTGGTTGCCCTTCCCAATAAACCGGTGTATCACGGTAGCCCTACTGCTCACGCTGGACGCAGCTTTCTTCTGATTCCTTGCCTCCCTCAGGCAGGCCCGGCTGGACTGCCGCTGCCCGGTGGGGATTCTGCCCTTTCCACCCATTGCTCACTAAGGGTTGTGCCCCGCACCTGCCCAGGTGTCCGCTCCTTGCAGATGCCTCCGTGTTTTTAGCCTGGGAGGTGGCCCTGCCCGGGATCCATGCGGCCCGCCACGAGCTCTGGGATCCTCCTGCCCTATCACGAAATCGGGGATCCAGCCCCGCCTGCATAAGCCCCTGCATGCCACGGCATCCCCATCCTGTCCTACCCCTAGTACTTCAGTGCCTGCGTTCTGCATTCGGGTCCAATCCTGTCCCCGTCCTGACAAGCTCCTGGAGACTTGATACTATCAAAAGGCTTGTCAGGAGGCAGATAAGAGTCAGGAGTCTAGATGTAGGGATGAGAGTGATGAAAAACCAGAATGGGTAAGGATGGGATTTCTCTATTAGGTCTCCAGATAAAGTTTGAATAACCAACAGACTTATGATCTGTTATGGCTTCTGTCACATGAAGTGGATGTTTTTCACTGGGTACTGTAAAACAAATGGAAAGTTAAAAACAGTATATTCCACGAATGGATGGTTACGTACTCGTGACATGACAGTGGTACCCTTGTCACTTGACAGGGGTTGAAGCTGTACTGGACTTGAGGTAATGGTCTTGTGATGGTGAAATGACGTCATTTTCCCGCCAGTAGAGATCATGTGACAGTTTTTTTTTACTGGTTATAAAAGGAAGACCCCACCCTGTGAGGAGGGGCAGCTCGTGGCTGGATTTGTCAAGTTGATTTCATGCCACTGCGTGATTTAATGGGATGACGCAGTTTAGCTGAAGGTTGAAGTTTTATCAAATGCCAAAAGTTTAAAAGATCATTGCCAGCAGGTTCTTGAAATACTGCTAGTTCCGAAATCAGTGGAGAGTGAAGATCGAAGATCGAGGAGGATCTATTTCGACGGTGAAACGGGTTCGACCTTATTTAATCCTTAATCGAAAGGATTTCGTGGACTGTTCACGTGTTAATCTCTGCGGGAAAGCCGGAGATTGAGGACAGTGTGATAAAGGAAAGGTCAGTGCCTTTAAGCCGTTCCATTTTGTAAATTCGTCGTGGGAGAAGTTCGACATCGGGTATGGAAGTGAAGCGACGTGAAAGAAAATTTAAATAGTCTTATAAAGTCTCTCCTTTTAGCTGAACTGTGAGCATATCGAACTTTTGGCAATACTACTTTCAAGAACTGTTTTTGCAATATCGCTTTAAGGACTGTTTGAGCTGCCGCACAGCAGCTGTTTCCGGTTACGTTAGTGTTTGGTTACTTTTGGGGGGGTTTGTTTTCTGTGTTTAATAAACGTGTTATTTGTTATACAGAACCCCTTGCCGAACATATATTCATTGTTGCCGGAATATGTAACAGGATGACGTCAGCTTTTCTGTCAATGCAGAATCATCTCACCCACTTCCACGTAGCAAATCAGTGGTCAGCACTTTACACCACTTAATATCTTTGAATCCAAACCCCAGCTCCTGAAGGGAAAAAGGTAGGTCATCGGGCATCGTGAATAAATTATTGAGATTTATTTCTCGTCAGCTGAGGAATACTATGTTACCCTGCAGACTTTGTATGAATTGAACGAGCTGGTCTTTGTGCAATAGATGTCAAGTCTGATCTCTAATTGCGACTAATACGTATCTGTGGAGGGAAATCCCCATAAATGGACAACTGTAAATCCTGCATCGGACTCAGCTCCACCATAGACTTTCCATAGAGTCCAAAAAGAGAGAGTGACATTCCACAGATCTTCCCAGTTCACAAGCTGGGAATTCCCCTGGCTAAATTCATCTCAGATTTACTAAGTACAAACTAAGTTAATAGACATTTTTTTACCATTTAGAAGACATTTGGACATGTGCATTGATTAGAAAGATTTAGAGGGTCATTGAGGGCAAATAAGAAGCTCATTCAGGTAACTTGCTCAGCGTGGATGTGTTTGGCCGTAGTGCCTGTTTTCTGTGCAGTATATTTCTCCAAATCTATTGTATTAAGTAGTTCAAATTATTTTCTTTTTGTAATAGTGGACATGTGTTTTCAGCCGATGAATCTTTAACACTGAGGCTGTGGAAAAAGCTCCTCACTGATTGCCGATGTCAGCAGAGCAGCTGCTCGCTCTGGAACTGGCCCTGTGCTCTTCGAGTCTAGCTGATGTGCAGTCAGCTGGCAAACCAGTGCAGAGGATCAATTGTCAAACTGATCTACTGTCACTAGTGCTTCCAGCTCCCCTGTAAGCTGACTCCGTTATCGAGTGTGACTTTATATATAGTAAGCAGCACTCAGCCTTCGGGCTTAATACTGAATTAACCCCATGGACTGGCGTTATGAAGTGTCTGTGGGCCAAGATGGAAACATACCCAGATTAATTGTCGTAGGCCATGCTGAGCAGGCTCTCCAGAGAACAATTGTAGTAAGAGGACAGCTTGCATAATGTAGATTTTGAGTGAATGATGAGTGATAATCTCAAACACTTTAGAATCTCAGTGTTTCCTGTGGGACTACTAAACCTGTTCCACTATCCAGCAGAGATCAGAGGCTGGTCACTTTCTGAACTTGATACATTCATGGTGTTCTTTGTCTTCTTTCTTCTTCAATCTTTTTATTAGTTTTTATAAAAAAACATAACATAATATTATATTAAACAGGTTATGAATACAATAGATTTGAAACTGAAATTGGTAACAAAATAATAATATCTTATTAAACTATCAGCAAAAAGAAGATCATACAATAATCAATCTAACCTACATTGATTATACATGTAAAGGATTAAAATAATCGTCAAAAGAAAAAAAAAGTATAACATACAAGAAAAAATGTATATTTAAGAAAATAATAAAAATAAAACCTAAACTAACATGGGCAATAATAATAGTTTATATGTATATGATAGTGTCAAAAAACTCCGGAACTCCATACCAGAACAAGAATAATAAGAGTAAATGTCTGGAAGAAGCCAAATTAATTCTTATGTAAGTGTCGAATAAACGGTCCCCAAGTTTCTTCAAATTTAATTGATGAATCAAAAATAGTACTTCTAATTTTCTCTAAACTTAAACAAGAAATAGTTTTAGAGAACCACTGAAATGTGGTAGGAGGATTTACTTCTTTCCAATTTTGTAATATAGATCTCCTGGCCATTAATTTTACAAAGGCAATCATTTGTCTAATTGAAGGGGAGAATCGAGTATCATCTTCATTTAGTATACCAAAAATTGCAGTAATAAAATGAGGTTGTAAATCAATATTCCAAATTGAGGAAATGGTAGCAAATATGTCCTTCCAATAATTATGTAAAGTAGGACATGACCAAACATGTGGGTCAATGAAGCCACATCTAAATAACATCTGTCACATTGAGGATTAACATGAGAATAAAACCGAGCAAGCTTATCTTTAGACATATGAGCTCTATGTACAACCTTAAATTGTATTAAAGCATGTTTTGCACATATAGAAGAGGAATTAACCATTTGTATTTTCCCATTTTTCCGTTGAAATATGATTAAGTAAAAGACAGTTACAGAAATCTAAAAAAGATGGTGGTTTAGCTTTACCCAATTTTAGATTTTACTATTGGGCGAATAATATTCGGAATTTATTATACTGGAAATTAGACTTAGATTTACCATTGTGCCCACAGTGGGTAAATTTAGAATGTACTGATACACAAGGATATTCTCTATTTTCAGTTCTTGGTTCTTCACTCCCTGTTGATTTAGTTAAACTTAATAAACAGATATCTAACCGTATTGTCAAACATGGTGTTCTTTGTCTTACATCCACATCAGGTTTAAAAATGTTACTGGTGTTTATCTGCTGCACCTATATTTCCAGTACGCTCATCGCTACCCTTTCAGTGACAGATCTGAATGCCACTCGTATTGACCCAGACATTTACATTCGGACCTAAAATATCCTCTTCTACACCTCACCAATTGTTCACTTACATCGAAACAGTGCATCGTATTCCAATATATTTTCTGTGCAGTCATAAAAAGTACAAATTGATCAATGTATATTTCACCCTTTGTGTGTTCTACTGGTGCCTGTCGACCATGTGGCCTTGCTTATCTTGTTGCTGCTCAGTTCTGTTATTCAGCTGATGGAAGACTGACGTATCATAGAGGGAGAAAGATGAACTTAGAGAAATGGAGACTGCAAGAACTGCTTCTGTTCTCAGCCATTCTCCATGACAACAAGAATTCTGGACTGGCTGGTTGACAGGACACGCTCAAGGAACAAAGACAGAATGAATGTTAACAACGTTTGAGGGCAGCATTAGTGAAATAACGAAGTTGAACTTGTTCAGGTCTCGTACCACACATCCGCCAATCTCTTTGACACCCACAATCTTTAGGAATGAAATGCTGGAGCATCAGGTCTACGACTACCAGACTGGGTAACAGCTTCTTCCCTCAGGCTGAGAACCTAATAAATATCCTCTCACCACCAAGGTCTCATCACGAGCAATGTGAGCTGTTTATTGTTTACTGTTTACTCTTTACAATTCACCCGTGCTGCCCACTGCATGTATTGTGAATTTTATTTTAGCCATTTATTTGTGATAATGGTGTGTTTTATGTGCTGTGCTTTGTGGGTATATGTTTTCTGAGTGCACCATGGTTTGGAGGAACATTTCTTTATTTGGTTGTCTGTACTTGAACTTGAGTTACTGAACCTGTTGAGCTGGTGTATTTGTCGGTGTAGGTTAACAATGCACAAATTACAGAAGTGGAGGAAAGTCAAATTCACCTGTGCAGACTGAGGTAGATCCACTTTGCTTCTGATACTTTTGAGAATAAGTTGGGCTCTGGAAAACTCAGGGTTAACAAACAGAGGCCAAGAATATTTTGAAAAGGCATTTACCTTTAGGAAGAGATCTCACTGTCCATGGCTCTGGGAGAAATTCATTGAAACAGGCGGGTTTGTGGATCTTGGATATGAAGTAGAAATGTTGGTTATGGGGTTAGGGTACTATTATGTTGGTGGCAGTCTAACATGTCTGGTGCTATGAAAATGCTTTGTAAACAATGCAGAGTACTGTTGGGGGAGACAGTCTATGGGGGAAGCAACTATGGTGGCACTTCTGACACAGAGTCTGCCCCTGTGACTCAGATGACAGGGACATCAAAGATGCAATAATAACAGGGTTGACTTAGTGGGCGATTTTAATTTCCCAAATATTAATTAGCATCTCCATCGAGCAAGGGGTTTAGATGGAGTGGCATTGTTAGGTGGGTTCAGGAAAGTTTCTTGCCAAAATATGATGATAAGCCTACATGAGGAGAGGCTGTACTTGATCGAGTGTTGGGAAATGAACCTAGTCAGGTGTCAGGTCTCTCAGTGGTAGAGCATTTTGGAGATAGAAATCACAATTCTATCTCCTTTACCATAACATTGGATAGGGATAGGAACAGATAAGCTGGAAAACGTTTAATAAGAGTAGGGGGAAATATCATGCTATCCGGTAGGAACGTGGAAGCTTGAATTGGCAGCAGATGTTATCAGGAAATGTATGGCAGAAATGTGGTAAATTTTCAGTGGATGGTTGTGTGGATTCCTGAAGAGATGTGTTCTAATGAGACAGGGAGAGGATGGTACGGGACAGGAACCATGGGGTACAAATGCTGTTGTAAATCTAATCAAGAGGAGAGCAAAAGCTCATAAAAAGTGCGAAAGACTAGATAATGATTGAGATCTAGAAGATTGAAGCCAGAAGCGGCCAGGTGAAGGATTGATGAGCAGGATAAAGGAAAACCCCAAGACATTATACAATGACAGGAATAGCAAAGGGATAAGACGTGAGAGAATAGGACCAATAAAGAGTGCCGGGGGATACGTGTGAATGGAACACAGGCGACTGTGGAAGGCGAGGGGTGGAGCCCATGGCAATGATATTTGCTTCATGAATGGGTCAGAAGTAGTTCCGGAGGATTGGAGTGTTGCAGATCTTGTTCCATTATTCAACAAAGGAAGCAGAGTTAGCCCGGGAAATTGAAGACCAGTGAGTCTTACTTCAGTTGATGGTTAGTACTTTGGTGGAGAGATCCCGTGAGGTCGAATTTATAAACATATGGAGAGGTATAATATGATTAGAAATTAAAAGCATGGCTTTGTCAAAGAAGGTTGTGCCTTACGTCTGATTGAATTTTTTGAGGATGTAACTAAATATATTGATGAAGGTAGAGCGGAAAACGTAGTGTATATGGACTTTAGTAATGCAATTCATATGATATCCCATGGAAAGCTTATGGAGAAACTAAGCAGGCATGGGATCCAAGGGAAATTGCTTTGAGCATCCAGAACTAGCTTGCCCACAGATGGAAAAGTGTGATTTTAAACGAGGCATATTCCGCATGGAGTTCGGCGACCAGTGGTGTGCCTCAGGGACCTGTTCTGGACGCCCTTCTCATTCTGATTTTTATAACTGGTCTAGATGAGGAAGTGGAAGAGGATTTAGTAAATTTGCTGATGTCACAGAGGTTGGGCGTGTTGTGGATAGTATGGAAAGCTGTCAGATTTCACAGCAGAACATTGATATGGTGCAAAACTGGGCTGAGAGTTGGCAGATGGAGTTCAACAAAGATAATGTGAGGTGGTTCATTTTGATAGGTGAATTATGATGTCAGAATATAGTATTAATGGTAAAATTCTTGGCAGTGTGGAGGAACAGAGGGATCTTGGGGTCCAAGTCCATAAGACACTCAAAGCTGCTGTTCAGGTTGACTGTGGTTGATGAGACATACGGTGCATTGGCCTTCACCAACTGTGGGATTGAGATCAAGAGCCGAGAGGTTAATATTGCAGCTATATATACCCCTGTCAGACCCCACTTGGAATACTGTGTCCAGTTCTGGTCGCTGCACAAAAGGAAGAATGTGGAGACTACAGAGAGGGTGCAGAGGAGATTTACGAGGATGGTCCCGGTAGTGAGGAGCATGCCCATTGAGAATAGATTGAATGATCTTGTCCTTTTCTTCTCAGAGCAACGAAGGATGAGTGGTGACATAATAGAGGTGTATAAGATGATCAGGGGCTTTGTTTGTGCAGATAGTCAGAGGTCTTATCCCAGGGCTGAAAAGGCTAATGTGTGAGGGCACATTTTGAAGGTGTTTGGAAGTAGATACAGAGGAGATGTCAGGGGTAAGTATTTTAAGCAGTGAGTGATGAGTTCGTGGAATGGTGCAGGAGGATACAATAGGGTATTTGAAGAGACTCCTGGGATGGAACATGGAGTTTAGAAAAAATAGAGGGCTATGTGTAATCCGGGGTAAATTCGAAATTCAAAAAAATGTTCGGTAAACCATTGTGGGCCAAAGGACCTGCATTGTGCAGGAAGTTTTCCATGTTCTATGTTCTAAATGCTCTTCATATTACAAGACATTCAATCCTCGGTTTTATATTCTGATTCTCTTGAAATAAAATTTAACACGGCATTTACCTTCCTGACCACAGAATCAACCAACAAATTAAGTTTTCAAATGCTGCACAGGAATCCCAAATGCTTTTGCACTTCAGATTTTTATGTTTTATTTCCATTTAGAAAGCAGTAAAACTTTCATTTCTTCTAACAAAGTTTACAACCATAAACCTCTCAACATTGGATTCATCTGCCACTTATTTGACCATTCCCTTAATGTGTCGAATTCTTCTGTATCTTCCCTATTCTTTCAAATCCACCTGCCGATTCACTTATCTTTGTATCGTCTGCAAACTTTGCAACAAGGCCATCAATTCCATCAGGTCCATCAATCACATCATTCAAATCATTCTGATATAATAAAAAAAAATTGGTCACAACACAAAGCCATGAGGAACACCAATAGTCAGGGTAATGAATCAGAAAAGAATCCCATTCTCCCCGCTCTTTTCCTCCTGCTAAGCAGCACTTCTTGAATCCGTGCTGGTATCTTTTCAATAATACCATGGGTTTATAGTTTGTTAAACAGCCTTATGTGTGGCAGCTTGTGAAAAGCCTTCTGAAAATCTATGTCCACAACATCAACGTATCTACATCGACACAACATCAACATATTTGTCTATCTTATTTTTTTCTTTCTTCAAAGAATTCCAACAGATTAGTCAGGCAAGGTTTTCTCAAGGAAACCATGCCTCCGACAAGCTATTCGTGCCTCCCAGAATCCCTAAACCACATCCTTTACAATCAACTCCAACATCGTCCCTACCACTAAAGTCTGATTATCTGGCCCCTTGTTTCCTATCTTCTGCCTTTCACATTTCTTAAAGAGTGGGGCGACTGGGACGTTCCGGAGTTTGGAGAACAATTCCAGTCCCATCATGCTCGGAGTCTCTTTACATCCACTGAGTGGAAAGCTTGGTATATTCCCGACTGATCGAGTTTCTTTTCACGGTTCAAAGACCGATAGGCTTGTGAATTGATCATTACAAATTGTCCTGTGATTACACAGCTTGTACCTTGGTTTACTAGGTGGCGCAGCTTGAGGGGATGGAAGTCCTTGTTCCATCTTGCATCTCAATAAATAAGTAAATAATAGATTTGGGGCATCACATCTGAACTGCGGAGGAATTTGGGGTGGGAGAAAAAAAAATGATCAGTGGTCCTGGTCCAGGTGAGTCCAGCAAATAGGATAACCACTGAAAAGTGACTGCTAAGCAGCTGAGAAATAAATATAGGAATCAGAATCAAAAGGTTAATATACTCTGCATTGTTATGTAAAGTGCGTGCGCTTGTTACAGGATCAATTAGATTAGGGAGTTAAAAGTGTGCCTCAAAGACTGGAGGAAGATTGCTGATATTCATGATACTTTGGTCCCACTTTTGGGGAGGAATGGAGATGATTTGATTGGACAGGGTACAGCTGAATCATGCTCGGACTGAGGTCCTGACAAGTCACATAACTACGGCTATAGACAGTCTTTCACTAAATTGCAGGGAAATGGGTTCAACAGATTGGAAATGTTATGGATGATGTTTAAGTGTATCTTGTTTCTCACTTCTTCTGGCAGCAATAGTGTTAACTTTGATGTCTAAATATGTGGATTTGTTCCCAGGGACAGTGAGGACATACGACCCCCAACTGACGACACTGAGTCAGGACCTGTTTGTTCATGGTCACCTTCAATTGATTATTCTTGGCAAACTTGTTTATCCAAATAGAAGCTATTTACATAGAGCTTGATAAGGGTAGGCAGTGCATGTATCTACATTGATTTTACTCAGGCGCTGGGCAAAGTCTTTTTGGATGGTAATCCGGAAAATTCAGATGCATGTGGTTGGCAGGGAATTGGCTGTTTGGAGTCAGTACTGGCTTTCGCATAAGAGACAGGAGGAGTGGTTGAAGGAAAACATTGGAGCTGGAGGTCTTCGATTAGTGGAGTTTCACAGCGATCTATTATGGGACCTCTGCTGCTTGTAATGTCTCTAGATGTCCTGGATGAAAATGTAGATGGATTCGTTAGTAAATTAGCAGATGATACCAGGATTGACGGAGCTGTGGATAGTACAAGGGAGTGGCAATAAATACAACAAAATATAGATCAGTTGCAGATATAGGCTGAGAAATGGCAGATGGAATTTGACCCAGAGAAATGTGAGGAACTGCAACTCTGCAGGGCAAATGCAAAGAGACAGAACTCTGTTATGGACAAGGTCTTTTAGAGTGTTGCTGAGCAGAGATCATGGCATCCCCATTCATTGCTAGTTGAATGTAGCTACACAGGTTGATATGTTGCTTCAGAGAAGCTTACAGAATGCTTTCATTTATTTGTCCAGGTACTGAGTTCAAAATTCATGTTCCAACTTGGTAAAACTCTCGTTGGGCCACGTCAGGATCACTGCATAAAGTTCTGGTGGCCCCACACTTGGAAGGATGTGGAGGCTCAGTAGAGGGTGCAGAGTATGTTTACCAGGATGCTGCCTCAGTTAAAGGGTGTGTACTATCACAAGAGGGGTAATAAAATAGTTGTTTTCACTGCAACTCCAGAGACTGAGAGGTGATCTGATGCAGGAAGATGGAGGGATTTGGACATTAGGTAGGAGGGATTAGTGGGTTTGGTTTACCAATGACGGACTGGGTCATATTTACTACTACTGACAGGCTTTTCCGTACAATGGCATTGATGCTTCCATATCAGGCCACGAGAAAACCAGTCAATATACTCTCTAACAAACAACTGTGGAAATTTGTAAATGTTTCAGCTAACATGTCAAATTTTGTCAAGCTTCCAAGAAAGTATAGCGTTTTTGGTGACATTCAAAATCTACTCAAATTTCTATTGAAATATAGCCGCCGAAATACCTTCTTTACCACAGCATAAATATGTTGGGTCCAGGTTAGGTCCTCGGATATTTTCACACCCAGGAACTTAGCTCCCTCATTTAATTTCTGATCCCTCCATGAGGATTGGCGTGTGTTATTCTCTCAACTATTTTCTGTCACCTGTCCTCATACCTGAACCCTTTTCAGTGCAACAGCACTCCAGAAAGCATGCTGTGGAATTCTTCCATGGGCAACAAAGTCAATAGTCTGAGATAACGGAGCTGCAAGCTGAATTCACTGTTCTTTGTTTCTTGTCAATTCACAGGAAAATATGTGCGAAAGTCTGAGATGCATATTCCCACATAGCTGTCCAGAACACAGCAGGTAACCGTTTGGTAAGTAAAGATCTGTTAAGAGCTCGTAAGAACAATGCATTCCAGTCATCCACAACTCTCTGAGTCAAAAGCCTACCTCTCATGTGCCCCTTGAACCCATGCCTTCTCACTCTAGATGCCTGCCCTTTGGTATTTGACATTTCAACCACGGGAAACAGATACTCCCTGTCTAATCTATCTGTGCCTCTTTTAATCTTATAAACTTTTATCTGATCCCGCCTCAGTCTCTGGTGTTCCAGAGAAAACATTTCAGCTTCCTTTCCAATTGTATCCAGTCTCAATTGTAAGCCAAGCTGATGCTAAGGAAATACACCTCCAGAAATATGATTTTGATTTCTGCAATGAGTATGTGTGTGTATGGCAAATATCCATCAGCATTTCCTGGTGAATGATTCAGAGCACACGACTAATGATAAGAGGATGTTCATCATGACATTGGAGTTGTTTCCTTCTGTGTAATAAAGTACTTCAATTTGCTGCATCCGACTACCACTTCTGAGCTGTTATAATTTGAGAATGAAAAATGCTAAAAGTCCAAGTGCAACTATTATATTTATATTTTCTGCCAATTACACTACTGACAGTTAGGGCAGAAATAAATGTCTTCCTTCTCTGGCCGTGGTCAGGGCTTTCTTCACCATGTCACTAGCTTCCTCTTGGGTTTCAGTGCAGTCCAGTACACATCCCACGTGGAGACTGAGGAGAAGCCTTACACTCAGATCTAGAATAATTCTTCATTGCTGTTTCTGGAGCAGTTTGGTCTTACTAGTCAGAGTTGTTATTCCTTGGCTGAACGCCCAGACCCGTGGACCTCTCTTAGCCTGGCCTCTACTTATTGACCTATTTGGTACGGCTGATACTGCCGAGAGCCAAAGCGGAAGCCCCTGTCTCCAGACAACATAGAACTCAGGGTCATTGAGGCACAATGGCCTCCAAACCTAAAGCTTGTGGTCCTCTTTCAGGCCTTTATTTTTTGCTATCCCTTATTTTAAGCATTGACACAATTTAACATTCATCATAAACCACTTCCTCCTGTATCCAAACCTTTATGAATCAGGTTTTCTATCCGATTCAATGTTAAATGTTTATTTTATAACATTTTTATGGCTCCAAGCTTTCAGTAACAAATGAATATTGCTGACCTTGTATTGTAGATTGGGAATTGCACAGAGGGTTAGGATCACCTAAAGTCTGGATGGTGACAATCTTCAATCTTCCACGACTCTTCAGTCAGTGATAAATGGATGCTTTAGTTGTGTCAAAATAATTCGTCATCGGCTAAGCACTATCTCTGAGCTTAGTCTATTTATTTACTCGTTGAATAATTCACGTCTTCCTGTTGGAATTCTTTGAGGAGAATACAAGTAGGATAGATAAATGGGATGCAGCGGATTTTGTTTATCTGGACGTCAGGAAGGCCTTTGACAAGTTACCACACAGATGGCTGATTACAAAACTAAGAGCCCATGATATTACTAGAATGTTATTAACATGGTCAGGTCATTGGCTGATTGGTAAGAGGCAGCAATTGGGAATAAAATGCTCCTTTTCCGGTTACCTGCCAGTGGCCAGTGGTGTTCCACAGTGGTCGGTGTTGGGATCACTTCTTTTTTTTTGCTGTATATAATGACTTATATGATAGAATAGATGGCTGTGTTGCCAAGTTTCAGATGTTAGAAAGATTCGTGGAAGGGCATGTAGTGTTGAGGAAACAGGTAGAATAGGAACATACAGAACGTAGAATTGCAACAGCACAATACAGGCTTCTTGGTCCACAAAGCTGTGTCAAATATGTCCTTTCTTTAGAACTTTTGCATTATGCCGATGACCTTTTGCTTTAAATTTCTAATGTTAAGACTTCATTACCTTTCGTACTTCCTTCATTCTCCTGTTTTTGCCAGTTTTCAGGACATAAAATAAATTTTCATAAGAATGAAAATTTTCCTTTGAATAATTTGGTATCAATTAATAGCAACCTTACTTTTAAAATTGTAAGAAATCAATGTAAACACAAGGAAATCTGCAGATGCTGCTAATTCGAGAAACACACACAAGATGAAGGTGGAACGCAGCAGGCCAGGCAGCATGTATAGAAAGAAGCATTGTCGATGTTTCGGGCCGAGACCATTCGTCAGGACTAACTGAAAGAAAAGATAGAGATTTGAAAATAGGAGGTGGAGGGGGAAATGCAAAAATATAAGAAAAGACCTGAGTGGGTGGGTTGAAGCAAAAAGCTAGAGAGTTGATTGGCAAAAGGGATACAGGGCTGGAGAAGGGAAAGGAACATGGGAAGGGAGGCCTAGGGAGAAAGAAAGGTGGAGAGGAACACCAGAGTGAGATGGAGAACAGGCAGCATGATGGACAGAGAGAGAACAAAAAGTGGCGGGGGGGGGGGGGGGAAATAACTAAATCAGGGCTAGGGTAAGAAGGCGAGGGGCATTAACGAAAGTTAGAGAAGTCAATGTTCATGCCATCAAGTTGGATGCTGCCCAGACGGTATATAGAAAAAGGAAGACATCTCCTTCGTCCTGGAATGAAAAGCCTCATCCCAAGAGCAGATGCGGCGGAGACGCAGGAATTGCGAAGAGGGGATGACATTTTTGCAAGAGACATAGTGGGAATACAAATAGTCCAGGTAGCTGTGAGATTCAGTCGGCTTATAGAAGATATGTGTAGATAAGCCGTCTCCAGAGATGGAGACAGGTAGATCAAGAAAGGGGAGGGAGGTGTCGGAAATGGACCAGGTAAATTTGAGAACAGGATGGAAGTTGGAGGGAAAGTTAATGAAATCAACGTGTTCAGCATGCGTGCAGAAAACAGCACCAATGCAGTCGTCGATGTAGCGAAGGAAAAGAGGGGGGCAGATACTCGTATAGGCTTGGAACATGGACTGCTCCACAAAGCCAACAGAAAGGCTGACGTAGATGGGACCCATGCGGGTGCCCCTGCCTGCACCTTTGGTATGGAGGAAGTGGGAGGAGCCAAAGGACAAATTATTGAAAGTGAGAACGAATTCCTCTAGACGGAGGTGAGTGGTGATAGACGGGAATTGGTTTGGTCTGGAATCCAAAAATAATCGGAGAGCTTTAAGACCTTCTTGGTGGGGGATGGAGGTATATAGGGACTGCACATCTATGGCGAAAATAAAGCAGTGGGGGGCAATAGAACTAAAAATCACCGAAAAAATTCAGAACATGAGAAGTGTCACGAACATAGGTGGGAAGGGATTGAACAAGGTTGGATAAAACAGTGTCAGGATACGCAGAAATGAGTCCGGTCGGGCAGAAGCAAGCTGAGACAATAGGTCTACCTGGACAGGCAGGTTTGGGCATCTTGTGCAGGAGGCTGAGACGGGAAGTACGGGGTGTGGGAACTATGAGATTGGTGGCAGGGGATGGGAGCTCCCCTGAGCTGACAAGGTTGGTGATGGTTTGGGAGACAGTGGCCTGGTGCTCCTTAGTAGGGTCATGATCGAGGTGTAAGTAAGAGGAGGTATCAGTGAGTTGTCGCTGTGCCTCGGCCATGTAGAAGTCAGTACACAAGGCCACGACAGCGCCCCCTTATCAGCGGGTTTGATACTGAGTTTGGGGTTGGAGCGGAGAGCAGAGCTTTCGGAAGAAGTGAGGTTGGAAGTGGAACAAGTGGAAGTCCAGATGGTTGATGTTCCGTCAGCAGCTAGCAATAAAGAGATCCAGAGCAGGCAGAAGACCAGAGCGGGGTGTTGATGAAGAGGAGTTTGGTTGAAGACGGGTCATCGGTGGGGGTGGGAGTCCTTGCCGAAGAATTAGGCTCGTAGACGGAGCCGGCGGAAGAAAAGTTCAGCATCATGGCGTACGTCGAACTCGCTGAGGTGTGGGCGAAGGAGCACAAAGATGAGGTCTTTACTGAGGACAGAGCACTCTGCCTCAGGGAGTTGAATGTCGGAGGGGATGGTAAATTCCCGGCACGGTTGAGAGATAAGATCACAGGGGAGAGGCTGGTGAAGTCGGTGGAGAGGGGAGGATTAGGGTGAGAGGAAGGTGGAGCCTCTGAGGGTCCAGGAGCTGACGATGGGATTGAGGGAGAGGAGAATGCAGAGTGGTGCTTGGGGAAGGTCAGACAGGAGTCACAACCGCTGCACGTGAAGACCCGGCCTGGTGTTCAAGGCTGGAGTCGCAGTTGGGGTCTGCGCAATTGCGTTGAAGGTGTCCATGGTCGTTGGAACTGGCATTGATGATGCTGGAGTCCGGGTTTTGAATATGCCCTGGGTTGCTGTGGCAGCCGAGATCGACGGCGGGGCCATTCCATGGTCTTTGGAACCAGCATTGATGGTGCTGGAGTCCGGATTTTGAATATGCCCTGGGTTGCTGTGGCAGCCGAGATCGACGGGGGGCCATTACATGGTCTTTTGAACCAGTATTGATGGTGCTGGAGTCCGGGTATGAGAGAGTGTGAGATGTTTGAGAGAGCCATGGTTTTCAAGGGACATTGGAAGATTATTTCGAAAAAGAGAAAGATCTATAATGAATATAGGCAGCATGGTGTAAATGACGTGTTTGAGGAATATAAAGAATATAAATAAATTTTCTTAAGGAAGAAAATAGAAACGCTAAAAGAAGATACGAGGTTGCTTTGGCAAGTATGGTGAAAATAAATCCTAAAGGTTTCTACAGTTATATCAATAGCAAAAGGATAGTAAGGGAGAAAATTGGTCCCTTAGAGAATCAGAGTGGACAGCTATATGTGGAGCCAAAAGAGATGGGGTCGATTTTGAACAATTTATTTTCTTCGGTATTCAATAAGGAGAAGTAAATTGTATCGTGTAAGATAAGGGAAACAAGTATGGTAGTTGTGGAAACTATGATGAGTAAAAAAGAGGAAGTACTGGCGCTTTTAACGAATATAAAATGGCAAAAGCCTTTGGGTCCTGACAGGATTTTCCCTTGGACCTTGAGGGAAGTTAGTGTAGATACAGCTAGGGCTGTGACAGAAATAGATCAAATGTCATTAGAGACGGTCAACCCTACTTCGAGACACACCGCTAATTCTGCGACACCTCTGGTGCCTGACTGCATCGGTCTCGACCATTGCTCTGGATTCATCAGCTGCGTGGAGAGCATTCAACCCTGCATGGGCAACAGCTTGCTTTATGTATCGTACTACCCTGACTTGCATATTGACTTTCATCCGCGAAGGTACAATATCCATGGTCGAACCTGACCAGCGGAGGGCCATCAACAGCATGTCTGACTATGGCCCCCTCTCCTGCTGCGATGAGGCCAAGTATATGTTGAATGAGCAACGACTCATATTCCGATTGTGTAGCCTCCAATCTCGACGGCATGAACATTGATTTCTTCAAATTCAAGAAATGAATATCCTGTGCTTCTTCCGCCCACTCCACCTCAGCGTTCCTTCGGATCCCCCCGCCCCATTCTGGTGGCTTTTTACTCCTTCACTTCCCCTCACGCACCGCCATGACCTCCTCATCAATTCTGTCTGGCTCTCCATCTCTTTTGTGTAATCCCGTGGTCCTGCGTCTCTCCTGTTAGATTCCTTTCTCTTCATCTCTTTGCCTTTTCTGCCTGTCACTCAGCTCTTCACATAATCGTTCCTCCAGAAACCAGACCCCTCCCGCACTCACTTGTCCTTCTACTCCTCCCCCATCACCTAATTCTGGCTTTTGTCTCTTTCTCTTTAATCAGAATGAAGGTTCCCAGCCCGAGCTGTCGACTGGTTGCTGAGTTCCTCCAACATTCTCTGTGTGTTTGCTTCTGTTTGTTTATTGATTAAAATAATCAGACTGGTTCAGTGGAAGAGGAATTTGTGGAATGGTCAGAGACAGTTTCATACAGTAGTTTATTTACCCAGGAACATGCCATTTCAGTTGTAATCTGTGTAAAGAGGTGGTATTACAGAGAGTTCTTGCGGTGAAGGATCCTGAATATGAGCAGTGGCAGATGTTTAAGGAGAAGGTTCGTTAGAGCCGACATTTATCCCGATCAGACAGAGGAATCACAGGGAGCAAACAACAGTCTGTGGTTAAAAGAGTTCAAGGTAAATATTAACTCAGAGAACAAACAAAGAGGCAACGACAGGGTGGACAAAACAGTCGGGATTTTTCCAGTAACTCATGATGAGACAAAAGATAAAAATATCAAGGAAAAACAGATTAGTTAACTCAATAATTTCCATTAGTGTTTTCAGTGGGCCATAGCAAACATCCTACAGATATCTAACGGTGACATTTCAATGCTGTGCCATAATGTGTAGCAATCACCATCAGGGGTGATAAACTAATGGGACTAAAAGCAAAAATATCCAGTTCCCAACGACCTGCACCAGACGGTTTCACAGGAAGGCTGGAGAGAAAGTAGAGACATTGGAATCTGTCAAAAATCACTGTTACAGAAAGGTCCCAGTGGAGCTGAAAACCATTGCTGAAGGGTGGAAGAGAAAGGAAAACAAAGTAGGTAACTGTACTGGAGTCTATAATCTGTGAAGAAATGACAAGTCATTTAGAAAAGTTTAATGTCATTGAACTAAACCAAGAGGGTTTACAGTCAGATTCACACAGCACAGAAACAAGTCTTCAGCTCAAATGGTCCACACTGACCAAAATTCCCATCTGAGCTTCTGGTCTGTAACCGCCTCACAACGATATTATGAACAATGTTATCCTCCGTCCTTTTCCCATTTCCCACCTTTTGACCCATATCCTTCAAAACCTTTGCTTCCCATTAGCCTGTCCGAGTACTGCTTCAATGTACCTGATTCAACCACACCCCCAGTAGCTCATTCCATTTGCTGACCAGCCTGTGCTTGGAAATGTTGCCCTTCAGGTTCCTATTAGATCTCCTCTTACACCAATGCCTTCCGGTTCCTGATTCCCCAACACTGGCAGAAAGACTGTTTTATTCGACCCACACTGCAATACACCTCTGCAATACCAGCACTCATTCTCTGACATTCCAGGGAAAATTGTCCAAAACACCTTTCACAATTCAGTCCTTTCAGATCCAGTCACATCCCAGTAAATCTCCTCTGCACTCTTTCCAGCTGATTGGTGTCTGTCATACAGCAGGGCGACCTGAACTAAACACTATTTGCAAAATACGGCGAAACCAACGTGGTGTACATCTGCACCATTTCTTCCCAGCTTCTATATTCGGTGCCCTGACTGAAGGACAGTGTTCCAAACCCCTCTTCACCACCCTGTCCATCTGGAACCTGGTCTTGGACCCTGTAACCTGGGTTACTGAATATTAAAACAACACACAGAAAATGCCGGTGGAACACAGCAGGCCAGGCAGCATCTATTAGGAGAAGCACTGTCGACGTTTCGGGCCGAGACTCTTCACCCCACACTCAGGTTGGAGGAATAACACCTTATATACCAGCTGGTTAGCCTCCAACCTGATGGCATGAACATTGACTTCTCTAACTTCCGTTAATGCACCTTCTTACCCCATCCCTGACATATTTAGTTTTTTTCCCCTTTTTCCCTTTATTTTTTCTTTCTCTCTCTGCGCATCACTCTGCCTGTTCTCCATCTCCCTCTGGTGCTCCCCTCCCCTTTTCTTTCTCACTCGGCATCCCGTCCCATGATACTTTCCCTTCTCGAGCTCTGTAACCCTTTTACCAATCACCTCTCTGGTTCTCAGCTTCACCCCACCCCCTCCGGTCTTCTCCTGACATTTTGCATTCCCCCCCACTTTCAAATCAATTACTATCTTTCCGTTCAGTTAGTCCTGACGAAGGGTCTCGGACCGAAACTTCGACAGCCCTTCTCCCTATAGATGCTGCCTCGCCTGTTGCGTTCCACCAGCATTCTGTGTGATACCAGAGTTTTGAGACTTTATAGGGGAAGTTGGAGAAGTGAGTCTTTGTACTTTCAGGGGCATTTACCACATGTAAGGCAAGTGCACAAGACAAGGGCTCTGTGCTGGGAAGGAAGTGTGTTAATATTGATTGAAGTCAGGTTATCATACTGAGACAGAGTAACGTGTAAGGAGGATATAATTGGTGGAGTTTTCCAGGGACCAGTTCTGGATCATCAGTGACTTATTGATATTAATGACCCGATGGAAGGGCAGAATGTGCGGAATCCACGGTGTCAATGATGGGGAACGTGATGAGGGGACGTGTTGTGATTGAACATTTGGTCTCTCCAACAAGACATGGGGAAGCTGGTGAGAAGAATACTTGGTAAATGAAGCTTAATGTGGTAAAGTGTGATGGCATGCAGAGAAGCAGGAGGAAACAAAAGTCAGACAATTATTTATGTAGAGATAAATTGTCAATGAGAGAAATAGAGAGGCGGCAATGTGTTCTCCTGCACAACAAAGTAGAGATGGGTGTAGTGAGTGGTTCATAAAAACATATATGACCAAGGTTCAGAGGTGAATGGTTCATTGATATTTATTGCTGTAGAGAAATAGAGAGGTTTTGTTACAGTGTCAGACAAATGCACAATGATGGATTTTGGAAAGTTAAAGCAGGTTATGACACAGACAGAGAATAATAGGTTCCTGAGGATTGTTGACGAAAAGAAAGACTTGGGGTACAGGTACATAATTTCATGAAGGTGCCAACACAGGTAGACAAGGTTGTGAAGAAGGTGCACGTCATGCTTGCCTTCATCGGCAAAAGGCTTTGGGAGGAGCTGGGACATCATAATACAGTTGTACAAATCAATAATGAAACCATCAGGAGTACCCTGTGCAGTTCTGGTCACCACGAGAGGAAGGATGTGGTTAAGCTGAAACGATGCAAAAACGATTCACAGGAATGTTACCTGGACCGCGGGATTCAGTTACAAGGAAAGATCATACTGACTTGGACTGTTTTCCACGAAGTGAAGGAGGCTGACAGGTGAAATGGTAGAAGTTTATAAAACTAAGAGAGGAGGAGACAAGCAGAATCACTTACCCAGGGTGCAAGTATCAAATATGACAAGGTGCAGCTTTAAAATGCCAGGGTGAGTACTTAAAAGTGGGCATTAGTGGAGGTAAGATTAGTGTCTCCGTAAAAAGGGAGGGTGGGGAATAAATCAATCAGGGATGGGCTAAGAAAGGGAGGAAGGTTATTAACGGGTTAGAGAAATCAATGTTCATTCCATCAGGTTGGAGGCTACCCAGACGGAATATGCGGTGTTGTTCCTCTAACCTGAGTGTGGCTTCATCGTGCCAGTAGAGGAGTCGTGGATAGACATATCAGAATGGGAATGGGACGTGGAATTAAAATATGTGGCCACTAGGAGGTGCTGCTTTCTCTGGCTTTTCATGTCTATCCACGGTCCCAGAACAGGAACACTGCAATCCAGTAACGTTGCTCAGTCTCCCTCATCCTTCAACGCTGGCAGATGGTATCTATTTGGTACTACATATGCCGAATTGTAATAACCCCTTGACAGCGTTTGTTCAGCCTGCCAGCCGACTCTGTAACTGCCATCAGCAGAAGTTGTGATATTACTGGTGACATAGCTATTGTCTGTACAGTTAGCTAAATCTGATCCCATTACCCCGTAGTTGCAATAACAGACTTCACGCTCATTCTCGTGAAGTAGTTTCAGAGATTAGGATTCGTGCAGTCCATTATAAGAAATTTAATGTCAGCGTTCAAAACAGTTCCATTGGCAAGAGTAATTTCTCTGGGCAGTTCAGACCAGTGCTCCCTTCACAGATCTAACATTGCTACTAAAGTAAAACACAGAGTCAATCTTGCCCAAACCTCAGCACCTGCAACTGGCTTTCGCACGGTGCTGACACCGATCGAAGCTTGTGTCTTCCTTGCTCTCAGCAAAGGATCGGCTATCTCGCCTCGGTTCAGCCACATCGAATTGTCTTCAATTCCAAAAGGAAGTTACAGACTATAACGTACGATGGTCTACACACAAAAATTGCTTGAAGAACTCAGCAGGCCAGACAGCATTAACAGAAGAAGTATTTTTTTTTCCAAAGATGCGGCCTGACCTGCGAAGCTCCTCCAGCATTTTGAGTTTGTTGCTCGAATTTCCAGCAGCTGTAGATTTCCTCTTGTTTGCCAATTGCGATGATCGTTTGTCAGAAAGCGTGTGGTGAAAAAACAGCGCAGAACCTCAGGATACTGACCACCACCCCTTTCTGGTGAAGATGCAAACCATCCCTTTGGTATCGATCACCCCTGCACAGATGAAGTCCCAGTGATTGGGTGAATGCAAGTCGGCTTTTTCCACGGGGTTTGGGAGGTACTACAACCAGAGGGCATGAGTTAAGGATGATGGGTGAAAGTTTAAGGAGAACAGGAAAGGAAAATTCTTCACTCAGATGGTTGTGAGATTGTTGGAACGAGCTGCCAGAATGAGTGTTGCATGCAAGTTTGATTTCAATATTTAAGAGAAGATCGGATAGATGCGTGCGAACGATCCCTGCGAAAAGCAGAGAGGGGTAGAGAGGGAACGATGTCCTTAGTGGTGGGTTCCTGTTGAAGGTGGCGGAAGTTGCGTAGGATAATATGCTGGTTCCGGAGGCTGGTGTGGTGGTCTGGTGGGGTCAGCAACCCATTGTGCTTTCCCCTTAGATACCTTCTTCTCCTCTCCTGCCTAACCCCGCCCTGCTTCCCCTCACCACCCTTGATCTTTCCTCTGATTCGTTTTCCACCATCTTCTTCGTAGGGCCCCTGCCCCCTGCTACTTTAGTCCTGACGAAGGTTCTCGACCAAAAACATTGACTGCTTTTTTCAACGGATGCTGCCGGCCCTGCTGAGCTCATCCAGCTTTGTTGTACGTCCAGTAAATGGTTGACTCGTGCATTAGTCTTTACATTAATTCTTACTCATAGACTCAACTCACATCGGTAAAGGCATATTTTTTTGAGGTTTGCAAAATGGCTTTGTGTGGGTGAGATTATAGTTTACAAACCTGATCACATTGTTTATGAAAAATGGTTGATTGATGAAGCCCGGGGTGGATATTGTATTAGTCGAATTTGAAAAGCTTTCAACAAGGCCTGTCATGGTGATCTCATCCAGAGCATTTACGCTCGGTGGAGATTGCAAACAGAAAGCAATGGTTGAAGGGTGTTACTCGAACTGGAGATCTGTGGACAGAGGCGTTCCAGGAGGATCAGTGCTGGGAACTGAATTTGAATTGAACTGAACTGAATTGTTTTTATTTATTGTATCCTTTACATACATGAGGCGTAAAAATCTTGACGTTACGTCTCCATCCCAATGCGCAAAGTGCAATCATGGTCATTTATAATAAATAGAACAGTCAATGTATTATCGTGTGCACTCAAATCAGCGTGAGCTTATTAGTCTAATGCCCTGGTGAAGAAGTTATCCCGGAGATTTTGGACGAAACTATTATGCTGCGGTATCGCTTCCCGGATGGTAGCCACTGGGATAGATTGTGGTTGGAAAGGCTAGGATCCCTTTGATACTTCGGGCCCTTGACATACACCGGTCCTTGAAAATGTCCATTTTCATCGGGGGTTGACAATTACAGATGCGCTGGACTGTCTTCACCACTCGCTGCAGAGTCCTGCAATTAAGCGGGGTATAGTTTCCACATCAGGGAGTCATGCAGCCAGTCAGGATGCTCCCAACTGTGCCACTCTAGAAAGTTAATAGTATTTGGGGGCCCATACCAAACTTCTCAAACCGTCTGAGTTGAAAGTGGTGCTGTTGTACCTGCACAGCGCAGAGCTGGTGTGCACAGTCCATGTGAGGTCCTCAGGGATGTGGATGTCGAGGAATTGGTAGCTGGTTACCCTCTCAAATCCAGACACACTGATGTCAACAGGGTTGAACCCGTCTCCATTCCGCCTGTAACCCGCCAGTAGCTGCTTAGTTTTTGCGACATTGAGGGAAAGGTTCTTTTCATGACACCCCTGTGTAGGATACATGACTTTTTCCTGATAGGCCATCTTGTTACTGTTTGAAATTAGGCCAATGAATGTAGTGTCGCCGGCAGAGTTCAATAGCATAATGCAACTGTGGTTGGCGATATAGTCATTGGTGTACAGGGAGTAGAGGAGGTGAATCAGTAAGCAGCCCTGTGGGTCTCCAGTATTGAGACTTGAATTCTCACAATACCTTACAAACTTTAAGTACTCACAACATCTCTTCGGATCCTCTGTTACCGCGATACCTCATAAACTTTTAAACCCACAATACCTCGTTACCCCGAATCTACTGACCTGTGGTACTCGGGCGACCCTCGGGTTTCGGTAGGAATCCGGCAGAGGATAGCTGTCAGGTAGGGGGCAGGATTGGACCCAAATGCAGGACGCAGACACTGAAGTACTAGAGATAGGACAGGATGGGGATGCCATGGCATGCAAGGGGTAAGGCAGGTGGGGCTGGATCCCGGAGGTCAGGCGAGGCGGGAGGATCTCAGAGTTCAGATGAGGCGGGATAATTCCAGTGTTCAGACGAGGCAGGCCAGGAGGATCCCAGTGTTCAGACGAGGCAGGCAGGAGGTTCCCAGAGTTCAGACGAGGCAGACAGGAGGATCCCAGAGTTCAGACGAGGCAGGCAGGAGGATCCCAGTGTTCAGACGAGGCAGACAGGAGGATCCCAGTGTTCAGACGAGGCAGACATGAGGATCCCAGTCTTCAGACGAGGCAAACCGGAGGATCCCAGTGTTCAGAGGAGGCAGACCGGAGGATCCCAGAGTTCAGACGAGGCAGACAGGAGGATCCCAGTGTTCGGACGAGGCAGACAGGAGGATCCCAGTGTTCAGACGAGGCAGACTGGAGGATCCCAGTGTTCGGACGAGGCAGACAGGAGGATCCCAGTGTTCAGACGAGGCAGACCGGAGGATAACAGTGTTCAGACGAGGCAGACCGGAGGATCACAATGTTCAGGCGTGGGAGACAAGAGAATCCCAGTGTTCAGACGAGGCAGACAGGAGGATCCCAGTGTTCAGACGAGGCAGACAGGAGGATCCCAGAGTTCAGACGAGGCAGACAGGAGGATCCCAGTGTTCAGACGAGGCAGACAGGAGGATCCCAGTGTTCAGACGAGGCAGACAGGAGGATCCCAGAGTTCCGACGTGGATGACAGGAGGATCCCAGAGTTCAGACGAGGCAGATAGGAGGATCCCAGTGTTCAGACGAGGCAGACAGGAGGATCCCAGAGATCAGACGAGGCAGACAGGAGGATCCCAGTGTTCAGACGAGGCAGACTGGAGGATCCCAGTGTTCAGACGAGGCAGACAAGAGGATCCCAGTGTTTAGACGTGGGAGACAGGAGGATCCCAGAGTTCGTGGGAGACAGGAGGATCCCAGAGTTCGTGGGAGACAGGAGGATCCCAGAGTTCGTGGCAGACAGGAGGATCCCAGTGTTCAGATGAGGCAGACAGGAGGATCCCAGTGTTCAGACAGAGTTCGTGGGAGTCAGGAGGATCCCCGAGTTCGTGGGAGTCAGGAGGATCCCCGAGTTCGTGGGAGACAGGAGTATCGCAGAGTTCGTGGGAGACAGGAGTATCGAGAGTTCGTGGGAGAAAGGAGGATCCCAGAGTTCAGGCTAGACAGGAGGATCAAAGAGTTCAGGCTAGACAGGAGGATCACAGAGTTCAGGCTAGACAGGAGGATCCCAGTGTTCAGACGAGGCAGACCGGAGGATCCCAGTGTTCAAACGAGGCAGACAGGAGGATCCCAGTGTTCAGACGTGGGAGACAGGAGGATCTCAGTGTTCAGACGAGGCAGACAGGAGGATCTCAGTGTTCAGACGAGGCAGATAGGAGGATCCCAGTGTTAAGACGAGGCAGACAGGAGGATCCCAGTGTTCAGATGAGGCAGACAGGAGGATCTCAGTGTTCAGACGAGGCAGATAGGAGGATCCCAGTGTTCAGACGAGGCAGACGGGAGGATCCCAGTGTTCAGACGAGGCAGACAGGAGGATCCCAGAGTTCGTGGGAGACAGGAGGATCCCAGAGTTCGTGGGAGACAGGAGGATCCCAGAGTTCGGAATTGGGAGACAGGAGGATCCCAGAGTTCAGACGAGGCAGCCAGGAGGATCCCAGTGTTCAGACGAGGCAGACAGGTGGATCCCAGAGTTCGTGGGAGACAGGAGGATCCCAGAGTTCGTGGGAGACAGGAGGATCCCAGAGTTCGTGGGAGACAGGAGGATCCCAGAGTTCGAGGGAGACAGGAGGATCCCAGAGTTCGAGGGAGACAGGAGGATCCCAGAGTTCGTGGGAGACAGGAGGACCCCAGAGTTCGTGGGAGACAGGAGGACCCCAGAGTTCGTGGGAGACGTAGGATCCCAGAGTTCCTGGGAGACAGGATCCCAGTGTTCAGACAGAGTTCGTGGGAGACAGGAAGATCCAAGAGTTCGTGGGAGACAGGAGGATCCCAGAGTTCGTGGGAGACAGGAGGATCCCAGTGTTCGTGGGAGACAGGAGGATCCCAGTGTTCGTGGGAGACAGGAGGATCCCCGAGTTTTTGGGAGACAGGAGGATCCCAGAGTTCAGACGTGGGAGACAGGAGGATCCCAGAGTTCGTGGGAGACAGGAGGATCCCAGAGTTCGAGGGAGACAGGAGGATCCCAGTGTTGAGACGTGGGAGACAGGAGGATCCCAGTGTTGAGACGTGGGAGACAGGAGGATCCCAGAGTCCGTGGGAGACAGGAGGATCCCAGAGTTCGTGGGAGACAGGAGGATCCCAGAGTTCGTGGGAGACAGGAGGATCCCAGTGTTCAGACGAGGCAGGCAGGAGGATCCCAATGTTCAGACGAGGCAGACCGGAGGATCCCAGTGTTCAGACGAGGCAGACAGGAGGATCCCAGAGTTCAGACGAGGCAGACAGGAGGATCCAAGTGTTCATACGTGGCAGACAGGTGGATCCCAGAGTTCGTGGGAGACAGGAGGATCCCAGAGTTCGTGGGAGACAGGAGGATCCCAGAGTTCGGAATTGGGAGACAGGAGGATCCCAGAGTTCAGACGAGGCAGCCAGGAGGATCCCAGTGTTCAGACGAGGCAGACAGGTGGATCCCAGAGTTCGTGGGAGACAGGAGGATCCCAGTTCGTGGGAGACAGGAGGATCCCAGAGTTCGTGGGAGACAGGAGGATCCCAGAGTTCGTGGGAGACAGGAGGATCCCAGAGTTCGAGGGAGACAGGAGGATCCCAGAGTTCGTGGGAGACAGGAGGATCCCAGAGATCGTGGGAGACAGGAGGACCCCAGAGTTCGTGGGAGACAGGAGGACCCCAGAGTTCGTGGGAGACAGTAGGATCCCAGAGTTCGTGGGAGACAGGATCCCAGTGTTCAGACAGAGTTCGTGGGAGACAGGAAGATCCAAGAGTTCGTGGGAGACAGGAGGATCCCAGAGTTCGTGGGAGACAGGAGGATCCCAGTGTTCGTGGGAGACAGGAGGATCCCAGTGTTCGTGGGAGACAGGAGGATCCCCGAGTTTTTGGGAGACAGGAGGATCCCAGAGTTCGTGGGAGACAGGAGGATCCCAGAGTTCGAGGGAGACAGGAGGATCCCAGTGTTGAGACGTGGGAGACAGGAGGATCCCAGAGTCCGTGGGAGACAGGAGGATCCCAGAGTTCGTGGGAGACAGGAGGTTCCCAGAGTTCGTGGGAGACAGGAGGATCCCAGTGTTCAGACGAGGCAGGCAGGAGGATCCCAATGTTCAGACGAGGCAGACCGGAGGATCCCAGTGTTCAGACGAGGCAGACAGGAGGATCCCAGAGTTCAGACGAGGCAGACAGGAGGATCCAAGTGTTCATACGTGGCAGACAGGTGGATCCCAGAGTTCGTGGGAGACAGGAGGATCCCAGAGTTCGTGGGAGACAGGAGGATCCCAGAGTTCGTGGGAGACAGGAGGATCACAGTGTTCGTGGGAGACAGGAGGATCCCAGTGTTCAGACGAGGCAGACCGGAGGATCCCAGTGTTCAGACGAGGCAGACAGGAGGATCCCAGTGTTCAGACGAGGCAGACAGGAGGATCCCAGTGTTCAGACGATGCAGACAGGAGGATCCCAATGTTCAGATGTGGCAGACAGGAGGATCCCAGAGTTCGTGGGAGACAGGAGGATCCCAGAGATCGTGGGAGACAAGAGGATCCCAGAGATCGTGGGAGACAGGAGGACCCCAGAGTTCGTGGGAGACAGTAGGATCCCAGAGTTCGTGGGAGACAGGATCCCAGTGTTCAGACGTGCGTGACAGTAGGATCCCAGAGTTCGTGGGAGACCGGAGGATCCCAGAGTTCAGACAGAGTTCGTCGGAGACAGGAAGATCCAAGAGATCGTGGGAGACAGGAGGATCCCAGAGTTTTTGGGAGACAGGAGGATCCCAGAGTTCGTGGGAGACAGGAGGATCCCAGAGTTCGTGGGAGAAAGGAGGATCCCAGAGTTCAGACGTGGGTGACAGGAGGATCCCAGATTTCAGACGAGGCAGACAGGAGGATCCCAGTGTTCAGACGTGGGAGACAGGAGGATCCCAGAGTTCGAGGGAGACAGGAGGATCCCAGAGTTCGTGGGAGACAGGAGGATCCCAGAGTTCGTGGGAGACAGGAGGATCCCAGAGTTCGTGGGAGACAGGAGGATCCCAGAGTTCGTGGGAGACAGGAGGAAACCAGAGTTCGTGGGATTAGGAGGATCCCAGAGTTCGTGGGATTAGGAGGATCCCAGAGTTCGTGGGAGACAGGAGGATCCCAGTGTTCGTGGGAGACAGGAGTATCCCCGAGTTTGTGGGAGACAGGAGGATCCCAGAGGTCGTGGAAGACAGGAGTATCCCCGAGTTGGTGGGAGACAGGAGGATCCCAGAGGTCGTGGGAGACAGGAGGATCCCAGAGTTCAGACGTGGCAGACAGGAGGATCCCAGAGTCCGTGGGAGACAGGAGGATCCCAGTGTTCGTGGGAGACAGGAGGATCCCAGTGTTCGTGGGAGACAGGAGGATCCCCGAGTTTGTGGGAGACAGGAGGATCCCCGAGTTCATGGGAGAGAGGAGGATACCCGAGTTCGTGTGAGTCAGGCGGATCCCCGAGTTCGTGGGAGACATGAGGACCCCAGAGTTCGTGGGAGACAGGAGGACCCCAGAGTTCGTGGGAGACAGTAGGATCCCAGAGTTCGTGGGAGACAGGATCCCAGTGTTCAGACGTGCGTGACAGGAGGATCCCAGAGTTCGTAGGAGACCGGAGGATCCCAGAGATCGTGGGAGACAGGAGGATCACAGTGTTCAGACGAGGCAGACAGGAGGATCCCAGAGTTCGTGGGAGACATGATCCCAGTGTTGAGACGTGGGAGACAGGAGGATCCCAGAGTTCAGACGAGGCAGACAGGAGGATCCCAGAGTTCGTGGGAGACAGGAGGATCCCAGAGATCGTGGGAGACAGGAGGATCCCAGAGATCGTGGGAGACAGGAGGATCCCAGAGATCGTGGGAGACAGGAGGATCCCAGTGTTCGTGGGAGACAGGAGGATCCCCGAGTTTGTGGGAGACAGGAGGATCCCAGAGTTCGTGGGAGACAGGAGGATCCCAGAGTTCAGGCCAGACAGGAGGATCCCAGAGTTCGTGGGAGACAGGAGGATCCCAGAGTTCAAGCCAGACTGGAGGAACCCAGTGTTCAGACGAGGCAGACAGGAGGTTCCCAGTGTTCAGACGAGGCAGAAAGGTGGATCCCAGTGTTCAGACGAGGCAGTCAGGAGGATCACAGTGTTCAGACGTGGCAGACAGGAGGATCCCAGAGTTCGTGGGAGACAGGAGAATCCCAGAGTTCGTGGGAGACAGGTGGATCCCGGAGTTTGTTGGAGACAGGTGGATCCCAGAGTTCGTTGGAGACAGGAGGATCCCAGAGTTCGTGGGAGACAGGAATATCCCAGAGTTCGTGGTAGACAGGAGTATCCCAGAGTTCGTGGGAGACAGGAGGATCCCCGAGTTTGTGGGAGACAGGAGGATCCCCGAGTTTGTGGGAGACAGGAGGATCCCAGAGTTCGTGGGAGACAGGAGTATCCCAGAGTTCGTGGGATACAGGAGGATCCCAGAGTTCGTGGGAGACAGGAGGATCCCAGTGTTCAGACGAGGCAGACAGTAGGATCCCAGTGTTCAGACGTGGCAGACAGGAGGATCCCAGAGATCGTGGGAGACAGGCGGATCCCAAGTTCGTGGGAGACAGGAGGATCCCCGTGTTCGTGGGAGACAGGAGGATCCCAGAGTTCGTGGGAGACAGGAGGATCCCAGAGTTCGTGGGAGACAGGAGGATCCCAGAGTTCAGGCCAGACAGGAGGATCCCAGTGTTCAGATGTGGCAGACAGGAGGATCCCAGAGTTCGTGGGAGACAGGAGGATCCCAGAGTTCAGGCCAGACAGGAGGATCCCAGTGTTCAGACGTGGCAGACAGGAGGATCCCAGAGTTCGTGGGAGACAGGAGAATCCCAGATTTCGTGGGAGACAGGAGGATCCCAGAGTTCAGGCCAGACAGGAGGATCCCAGTGTTCAGACGAGGCAGACAGGAGTATCCCAGTGTTCAGACAGGGCAGACAGGAGGATCCCAATGTTCAGATGTGGCAGACAGGAGGATCCAAGAGTTCGTGGGAGACAGGAGGATCCCAGAGTTCGTGGCAGACAGGAGGATCCCAGAGTTCGTGGGAGACAGGAGAATCCCAGAGTTCGTGTGAGACAGGAGGATACCAGAGTTCAGGCCAGACAGGAGGATCCCAGTGTTCAGACGAGGCAGACAGGAGTATCCCAGTGTTCAGACGAGGCAGACAGGAGGATTCCAATGTTCAGATGTGGCAGACAGGAGGATCCCAGAGTTCGCGGGAGACAGGAGGATCCCAGAGTTCGTGGGAGACAGGAGGATCCCAGAGTTCAGGCCAGACGGGAGGAACCCAGTGTTCAGACGAGGCAGACAGGAGGATCCCAGTGTTCAGACGAGGCCGACAGGAGGATCCCAGTGTTCAGACGAGGCAGGCAGGAGGATCCCAGTGTTCAGACGAGGCAGACAGGAGGATCCCAGTGTTCAGACGTGGCAGACAGGAGGATCCCAGAGTTCGTGGGAGACAGGAGAATCCCAGAGTTCGTGGGAGACAGGAGGATCCCAGAGTTCAGGCCAGACAGGAGGATCCCAGTGTTCAGACGAGGCAGACAGGAGGATCCCAATGTTCAGATGTGGCAGACAGGAGGATCCCAGAGTTCGTGGGAGACAGGAGGATCCCAGAGTTCAGGCCAGACAGGAGGATCCCAGTGTTCAGACGAGGCAGACAGGAGTATCCCAGTGTTCAGACGAGGCAGACAGGAGGATCCCAATGTTCAGATGTGGCAGACAGGAGGATCCCAGAGTTCGTGGGAGACAGGAGGATCCCAGAGTTCGTGGGAGACAGGAGGATCCCAGAGTTCAGGCCAGACAGGAGGAACCCAGTGTTCAGACGAGGCAGACAGGAGGATCCCAGTGGTCAGACGAGGCAGACAGGAGGATCCCAGAGTTCGTGGGAGACAGGAGAAACCCAGAGTTCGTGGGAGACAGGAGGATCCCAGAGTTCAGGCCAGACAGGAGGATCCCAGTGTTCAGACGAGGCAGACAGGAGTATCCCAGTGTTCAGACAGGGTAGACAGGAGGATCACAATGTTCAGATGTGGCAGACAGGAGAATCCCAGAGTTCGTGGGAGACAGGAGGATCCCAGAGTTCGTGGCAGACAGGAGGATCCCAGAGTTCGTGGGAGACAGGAGAATCCCAGAGTTCGTGTGAGACAGGAGGATCCCAGAGTTCAGGCCAGACAGGAGGATCCCAGTGTTCAGACGAGGCAGACAGGAGTATCCCAGTGTCCAGACGAGGCAGACAGGAGGATCCCAATGTTCAGATGTGGCAGACAGGAGGATCCCAGAGTTCGTGGGAGACAGGAGGATCCCAGAGTTCGTGGGAGACAGGAGGATCCCAGAGTTCAGGCCAGACGGGAGGAACCCAGTGTTCAGACGAGGCAGACAGGAGGATCCCAGTGTTCAGACGAGGCCGACAGGAGGATCCCAGTGTTCAGACGAGGCAGACAGGAGGATCCCAGTGTTCAGACGAGGCAGACAGGAGGATCCCAGTGTTCAGACGTGGCAGACAGGAGGATCCCAGAGTTCGTGGGAGACAGGAGAATCCCAGAGTTCGTGGGAGACAGGAGGATCCCAGAGTTCAGGCCAGACAGGAGGATCCCAGTGTTCAGACGAGGCAGACAGGAGGATCCCAATGTTCAGATGTGGCAGACAGGAGGATCCCAGAGTTCGTGGGAGACAGGAGGATCCCAGAGTTCAGGCCAGACAGGAGGATCCCAGTGTTCAGACGAGGCAGACAGGAGTATCCCAGTGTTCAGACGAGGCAGACAGGAGGATCCCAATGTTCAGATGTGGCAGACAGGAGGATCCCAGAGTTCGTGGGAGACAGGAGGATCCCAGAGTTCGTGGGAGACAGGAGGATCCCAGAGTTCAGGCCAGACAGGAGGATCCCAGTGTTCAGACGAGGCAGACAGGAGGATCCCAGTGTTCAGACGAGGCAGACAGGAGGATCCCAGTGTTCAGACGAGTCAGACAGGAAGATCCCAGTGTTCAGACGTGGCAGACAGGAGGATCCCAGAGTTCGTGGGAGACAGGATAATCCCAGAGTTCGTGGGAGACAGGTGGATCCCGGAGTTCGTGGGAGACAGGTGGATCCCAGAGTTCGTTGGAGACAGGAGGATCCCAGAGTTCGTGGGAGACAGGAGGATCCCAGAGTTCGTGGGAGACAGGAGGATCCCAGAGTTCGTGGGAGACAGGAGGATCCCCGAGTTTGTGGGAGACAGGAGGATCCCCGAGTTTGTGGGAGACAGGAGGATCCCAGAGTTCGTGGGAGACTGGAGTATCCCAGATTTCGTGGGATACAGGAGGATCCCAGAGTTCGTGGGAGACAGGAGGATCCCAGTGTTCAGACGAGGCAGACAGTAGGATCCCAGTGTTCAGACGTGGCTGACAAGAGGATCCCAGAGTTCGTGGGAGACAGGGGGATCCCAAGTTCGTGGGAGACAGGAGGATCCACGAGTTCGTGGGAGACAGGAGGATCCCAGAGTTCAGGCCAGACAGGAGGATCCCAGAGTTCAGGCCAGACAGGAGGATCCCAGTGTTCAGACGAGGCAGACAGGAGGATCCCAATGTTCAGATGTGGCAGACAGGAGGATCCCAGAGTTCGTGGGAGACAGGAGGATCCCAGAGTTCGTGGGAGACAGGAGGATCCCAGAGTTCAGGCCAGACAGGAGGAACCCAGTGTTCAGACGAGGCAGACAGGAGGATCCCAGTGTTCAGACGAGGCAGACAGGAGGATCCCAGTGTTCAGACGAGGCAGACAGGAGGATCCCAGTGTTCAGCCGTGGCAGACAGGAGGATCCCAGAGTTCGTGGGAGACAGGAGAATCCCAGAGTTCGTGGGAGACAGGAGGATCCCAATGTTCAGATGTGGCAGACAGGAGGATCCCTGAGTTCGTGGGAGACAGGAGGATCCCAGAGTTCAGGCCAGACAGGAGGATCCCAGTGTTCAGACGAGGCAGACAGGAGGATCCCAGTGTTCAGACGAGGCAGACAGGAGGATCCCAATGTTCAGATGTGGCAGACAGGAGGATCCCAGAGTTCGTGGGAGACAGCAGGATCCCAGAGTTCGTGGCAGACAGGAGGATCCCAGAGTTCGTGGCAGACAGGAGGATCCCAGAGTTCGTGGGAGACAGGGGAATCCCAGAGTTCGTGGGAGACAGGATCCCAGAGTTCAGGCCAGACAGGAGGATCCCAGTGTTCAGACGAGGCAGACAGGAGTATCCCAGTGTTCAGAGGAGGCAGACAGTAGGATCCCAATGTTCAGATGTGGCAGACAGGAGGATCCCAGAGTTCGTGGGAGACAGGAGGAGCCCCGAGTTCGTGGGAGACAGGAGGATCCCCGAGTTCGTGGGAGACAGGAGGATCCCCGAGTTCGTGGGAGTCAGGAGGATCCCCGAGTTCGTGGGAGACAGGAGTATCGCAGAGTTCGTGGGAGACAGGAGTATCGCAGAGTTCGTGGGAGACAGGAGGATCCCAGAGTTCAGGCTAGACAGGAGGATCAAAGAGTTCAGGCTAGACAGGAGGATCCCAGAGTTCAGGCTAGACAGGTGGATCCCAGTGTTCAGACGAGGCAGACCGGAGGATCCCAGTGTTCTGACGAGGCAGACAGGAGGATCCCAGTGTCCAGACGAGGCAGACAGGAGGATCCCACAGTTCAGACGTGGGAGACAGGAGGTTCCCAGTGTTCAGACGAGGCAGTCAGGAGGATCCCAGTGTTCAGACGAGGCAGACAGGAGGATCCCAGTGTTCAGACGAGACAGACAGGAGGATCCCAGTGTTCAGACGTGGGAGACAGGAGGATCCCAGTGTTCAGACGTGGGAGACAGGAGGATCTCAGTGTTCAGATGTGGCAGGCAGGTGGATCCCAGAGTTCAGACGTGGGTGACAGGAGGATCCCAGAGTTCGTGGGAGACCGGAGGATCCCAGAGTTCGTTGGAGACCGGAGGATCCCAGAGTTCTTGGGAGACAGGAGGATCCCAGAGTTCAAGACAGACTGGAGGAACCCAGTGTTCAGACGAGGCAGACAGGAGGATCCCAGTGTTCAGACGAGGCAGAAAGGAGGATCCCAGTGTTCAGACGAGGCAGACAGGAGGATCACAGTGTTCAGACGTGGCAGACAGGAGGATCCCAGAGTTCGTGGGAGACAGGAGAATCCCAGAGTTCGTGGGAGACAGGTTGATCACGGAGTTCGTGGGAGACAGGTGGATCCCAGAGTTCGTTGGAGACAGGAGGATCCCAGAGTTCGTGGGAGACAGGAATATCCCAGAGTTCGTGGTAGACAGGAGGATCCCAGAGTTCGTGGGAGACAGGAGGATCCCCGAGTTTGTGGGAGACAGGAGGATCCCCGAGTTTGTGGGAGACAGGAGGATCCCAGAGTTCGTGGGAGACAGGAGTATCCCAGAGTTCGTGGGATACAGGAGGATCCCCGAGTTTGTGGGAGACAGGAGGATCCCCGAGTTTGTGGGAGACAGGAGGATCCCAGAGTTCGTGGGAGACTGGAGTATCCCAGATTTCGTGGGATACATGAGGATCCCAGAGTTCGTGGGAGACAGGAGGATCCCAGTGTTCAGACGAGGCAGACAGTAGGATCCCAGTGTTCAGACGTGGCTGACAAGAGGATCCCAGAGTTCGTGGGAGACAGGGGGATCCCAAGTTCGTGGGAGACAGGAGGATCCACGAGTTCGTGGGAGACAGGAGGATCCCAGAGTTCAGGCCAGACAGGAGGATCCCAGAGTTCAGGCCAGACAGGAGGATCCCAGTGTTCAGACGAGGCAGACAGGAGGATCCCAATGTTCAGATGTGGCAGACAGGAGGATCCCAGAGTTCGTGGGAGACAGGAGGATCCCAGAGTTCGTGGGAGACAGGAGGATCCCAGAGTTCAGGCCAGACAGGAGGAACCCAGTGTTCAGACGAGGCAGACAGGAGGATCCCAGTGTTCAGACGAGGCAGACAGGAGGATCCCAGTGTTCAGACGAGGCAGACAGGAGGATCCCAGTGTTCAGCCGTGGCAGACAGGAGGATCCCAGAGTTCGTGGGAGACAGGAGAATCCCAGAGTTCGTGGGAGACAGGAGGATCCCAATGTTCAGATGTGGCAGACAGGAGGATCCCTGAGTTCGTGGGAGACAGGAGGATCCCAGAGTTCAGGCCAGACAGGAGGATCCCAGTGTTCAGACGAGGCAGACAGGAGGATCCCAGTGTTCAGACGAGGCAGACAGGAGGATCCCAATGTTCAGATGTGGCAGACAGGAGGATCCCAGAGTTCGTGGGAGACAGCAGGATCCCAGAGTTCGTGGCAGACAGGAGGATCCCAGAGTTCGTGGCAGACAGGAGGATCCCAGAGTTCGTGGGAGACAGGGGAATCCCAGAGTTCGTGGGAGACAGGATCCCAGAGTTCAGGCCAGACAGGAGGATCCCAGTGTTCAGACGAGGCAGACAGGAGTATCCCAGTGTTCAGAGGAGGCAGACAGTAGGATCCCAATGTTCAGATGTGGCAGACAGGAGGATCCCAGAGTTCGTGGGAGACAGGAGGAGCCCCGAGTTCGTGGGAGACAGGAGGATCCCCGAGTTCGTGGGAGACAGGAGGATCCCCGAGTTCGTGGGAGTCAGGAGGATCCCCGAGTTCGTGGGAGACAGGAGTATCGCAGAGTTCGTGGGAGACAGGAGTATCGCAGAGTTCGTGGGAGACAGGAGGATCCCAGAGTTCAGGCTAGACAGGAGGATCAAAGAGTTCAGGCTAGACAGGAGGATCCCAGAGTTCAGGCTAGACAGGTGGATCCCAGTGTTCAGACGAGGCAGACCGGAGGATCCCAGTGTTCTGACGAGGCAGACAGGAGGATCCCAGTGTCCAGACGAGGCAGACAGGAGGATCCCACAGTTCAGACGTGGGAGACAGGAGGTTCCCAGTGTTCAGACGAGGCAGTCAGGAGGATCCCAGTGTTCAGACGAGGCAGACAGGAGGATCCCAGTGTTCAGACGAGACAGACAGGAGGATCCCAGTGTTCAGACGTGGGAGACAGGAGGATCCCAGTGTTCAGACGTGGGAGACAGGAGGATCTCAGTGTTCAGATGTGGCAGGCAGGTGGATCCCAGAGTTCAGACGTGGGTGACAGGAGGATCCCAGAGTTCGTGGGAGACCGGAGGATCCCAGAGTTCGTTGGAGACCGGAGGATCCCAGAGTTCTTGGGAGACAGGAGGATCCCAGAGTTCAAGACAGACTGGAGGAACCCAGTGTTCAGACGAGGCAGACAGGAGGATCCCAGTGTTCAGACGAGGCAGAAAGGAGGATCCCAGTGTTCAGACGAGGCAGACAGGAGGATCACAGTGTTCAGACGTGGCAGACAGGAGGATCCCAGAGTTCGTGGGAGACAGGAGAATCCCAGAGTTCGTGGGAGACAGGTGGATCACGGAGTTCGTGGGAGACAGGTGGATCCCAGAGTTCGTTGGAGACAGGAGGATCCCAGAGTTCGTGGGAGACAGGAATATCCCAGAGTTCGTGGTAGACAGGAGGATCCCAGAGTTCGTGGGAGACAGGAGGATCCCCGAGTTTGTGGGAGACAGGAGGATCCCCGAGTTTGTGGGAGACAGGAGGATCCCAGAGTTCGTGGGAGACAGGAGTATCCCAGAGTTCGTGGGATACAGGAGGATCCCAGAGTTCGTGGGAGACAGGAGGATCCCAGTGTTCAGACGAGGCAGACAGTAGGAGCCCAGTGTTCAGACGTGGCAGACAGGAGGATCCCAGAGATCGTGGGAGACAGGCGGATCCCAAGTTCGTGGGAGACAGGAGGATCCCCGAGTTCGTGGGATACAGGAGGATCCCAGAGTTCTAGGGAGACAGGAGGATCCCAGATTTCGTGGGAGACAGGAGGATCCCAGAGTTCAGGCCAGACAGGAGGATCCCAGTGTTCAGACGAGGCAGACAGGAGTATCCCAGTGTTCAGACGAGGCAGACAGGAGGATCCCAATGTTCAGATGTGGCAGACAGGAGGATCCCAGAGTTCGTGGGAGACAGGAGGATCCCAGAGTTCGTGGGAGACAGGAGGATCCCAGAGTTCAGGCCAGACAGGAGGAACCCAGTGTTCAGACGAGGCAGACAGGAGGATCCCAGTGTTCAGACGAGGCAGACAGGCGGATCCCAGTGTTCAGACGTGGCAGACAGGAGGATCCCAGTGTTCAGACGTGGCAGACAGGAGGATCCCAGAGTTCGTGGGAGACAGGAGAATCCCAGAGTTCGTGGGAGACAGGAGGATCCCAGAGTTCAGGCCAGACAGGAGGATCCCAGTGTTCAGACGAGGCAGACAGGAGTATCCCAGTGTTCAGAAAGGGCAGACAGGAGGATCCCAATGTTCAGATGTGGCAGACAGGAGGATCCCAGATTTCGTGGGAGACAGGAGGATCCCAGAGTTCGTGTGAGGCAGGAGGATCCCAGAGTTCAGGCCAGACAGGAGGATCCCAGTGTTCAGACGAGGCAGACAGGAGTATCCCAGTGTTCAGACGAGGCAGACAGGAGGATCCCAATGTTCAGATGTGGCAGACAGGAGGATCCCAGAGTTCGTGGGAGACAGGAGGATCCCAGGGTTCGTGGGAGACAGGAGGATCCCAGAGTTCAGGCCAGACGGGAGGAACCCAGTGTTCAGACGAGGCAGACAGGAGTATCCCAGTGTTCAGACGAGGCAGACAGGAGGATCCCAGTGTTCAGACGAGGCAGACAGGAGGATCCCAGTGTTCAGACGAGGCAGACAGGAGGATCCCAGTGTTCAGACGTGGCAGACAGGAGGATCCCAGAGTTCGTGGGAGACAGGAGAATCCCAGAGTTCGTGGGAGACAGGAGGATCCCAGAGTTCAGGCCTGACAGGAGGATCCCTGTGTTCAGACAAGGCAGACAGGAGGATCCCAATGTTCAGATGTGGCAGACAGGAGGATCCCAGAGTTCGTGGGAGACAGGAGGATCCCAGAGTTCAGGCCAGACAGGAGGATCCCAGTGTTCAGACGAGGCAGACAGGAGTATCCCAGTGTTCAGACGAGGCAGACAGGAGGATCCCAATGTTCAGATGTGGCAGACAGGAGGATCCCAGAGTTCGTGGGAGACAGGAGGATCCCAGAGTTCGTGGGAGACAGGAGGATCCCAGAGTTCAGGCCAGACAGGAGGAACCCAGTGTTCAGACGAGGCAGACAGGAGGATCCCAGTGTTCAGACGAGGCAGACAGGAGGATCCCAGTGTTCAGACGAGGCAGACAGGAGGATCCCAATGTTCAGATGTGGCAGACAGGAGGATCCCAGAGTTCGTGGGAGACAGGAGGATCCCAGAGTTCGTGGGAGACAGGAGGATCCCAGAGTTCAGGCCAAACAGGAGGAACCCAGTGTTCAGACGAGGCAGACAGGAGCATCCCAGTGTTCAGACGAGGCAGACAGGAGGATCCCAGTGTTCAGACGAGGCAGACAGGAGGATCCCAATGTTCAGATGTGGCAGACAGGAGGATCCCAGAGTTCGTGGGAGACAGGAGGATCCCAGAGTTCGCGGGAGACAGGAGGATCCCAGAGGTCAGGCCAGACAGGAGGAACCCAGTGTTCAGACGAGGCAGACAGGAGGATCCCAGTGTTCAGACGAGGCAGACAGGATGATCCCAGTGTTCAGACGAGGCAGACAGGAGGATCCCAGTGTTCAGACGTGGCAGACAGGAGGATCCCAGAGTTCGTGGGAGACAGGAGAATCCCAGAGTTCGTGGGAGACAGGAGGATCCCAGAATTCAGGCCAGACAGGAGGATCCCAGTGTTCAGACGAGACAGACAGGAGTATCCCAGTGTTCAGACGAGGCAGACAGGAGGATCCCAATGTTCAGATGTGGCAGACAGGAGGATCCCAGAGTTCGTGGGAGACAGGAGGATCCCAGAGTTCGTGGCAGACAGGAGGATCCCAGAGTTCGTGGCAGACAGGAGAATCCCAGAGTTCGTGGGAGACAGGAGGATCCCAGAGTTCAGGCCAGACAGGAGGATCCCAGTGTTCAGACGAGGCAGACAGGAGGATCCCAGAGTTCGTGGGAGACAGGAGGATCCCAGAGTTCGTGGGAGACAGGAGTATCCCAGAGTTCGTGGGATACAGGAGGATCCCAGAGTTCGTGGGAGACAGGAGGATCCCAGTGTTCAGACGAGGCAGACAGTAGGATCCCAGTGTTCAGACGTGGCAGACAGGAGGATCCCAGAGATCGTGGGAGACAGGCGAATCCCAAGTTCGTGGGAGACAGGAGGATCCCCGTGTTCGTGGGAGACAGGAGGATCCCCGTGTTCGTGGGAGACAGGAGGATCCCAGAATTCTAGGGAGACAGGAGGATCCCAGAGATCGTGGGAGACAGGAGGATCCCAGAGTTCAGGCCAGACAGGAGGATCCCAGTGTTCAGACGAGGCAGACAGGAGTATCCCAGTGTTCAGACGAGGCAGACAGGAGGATCCCAATGTTCAGATGTGGCAGACAGGAGGATCCCAGAGTTCGTGGGAGACAGGAGGATCCCAGAGTTCGTGGGAGACAGGAGGATCCCAGAGTTCAGGCCAGACAGGAGGATCCCAGTGTTCAGACGAGGCAGACAGGAGTATCCCAGTGTTCAGACGAGGCAGACAGGAGGATCCCAATGTTCAGATGTGGCAGACAGGAGGATCCCAGAGTTCGTGGGAGACAGGAGGATCCCAGAGTTCGTGGGAGACAGGAGGATCCCAGAGATCAGGCCAGACGGGAGGAACCCAGTGTTCAGACGAGGCAGACAGGAGGATCCCAGTGTTCAGACGAGGCAGACAGGAGGATCCCAGTGTTCAGACGAGGCAGACAGGAGTATCCCTGAATTCAGACGAGGCAGACAGGAGGATCCCAGTGTTCAGACGTGGCAGACAGGAGGATCCCAGAGTTCGTGGGAGACAGGAGAATCCCAGAGTTCTTGGGAGACAGGAGGATCCCAGAGTTCAGGCCAGACAGGAGGATCCCAGTGTTCAGACGAGGCAGACAGGATGATCCCAATGTTCAGATGTGGCAGACAGGAGGATCCCAGAGTTCGTGGGAGACAGGAGGATCCCAGAGTTCAGGCCAGACAGGAGGATCCCAGTGTTCAGACGAGGCAGACAGGAGTATCCCAGTGTTCAGACGAGGCAGACAGTAGGATCCCAGTGTTCAGACGTGGCAGACAGGAGGATCCCAGAGTTCGTGGGAGACAGGAGAATCCCAGAGTTCGTGGGAGACAGGAGGATCCCAGTGTTCAGACGAGGCAGACAGGAGGATCCCAGTGTTCAGACGAGGCAGACAGGAGGATCCCAATGTTCAGATGTGGCAGACAGGAGGATCCCAGAGTTCGTGGGATACAGGAGGATCCCAGAGTTCGTGGCAGACAGGAGGATCCCAGAGTTCGTGGGAGACAGGAGGATCCCCGTGTTCGTGGGAGACAGGAGGATCCCAGAATTCTAGGGAGACAGGAGGATCCCAGAGATCGTGGGAGACAGGAGGATCCCAGAGTTCAGGCCAGACAGGAGGATCCCAGTGTTCAGACGAGGCCGACAGGAGTATCCCAGTGTTCAGACGAGGCAGACAGGAGGATCCCAATGTTCAGATGTGGCAGACAGGAGGATCCCAGAGTTCGTGGGAGACAGGAGGATCCCAGAGTTCGTGGGAGACAGGAGGATCCCAGAGTTCAGGCCAGACAGGAGGATCCCAGTGTTCAGACGAGGCAGACAGGAGTATCCCAGTGTTCAGACGAGGCAGACAGGAGGATCCCAATGTTCAGATGTGGCAGACAGGAGGATCCCAGAGTTAGTGGGAGACAGGAGGATCCCAGAGTTCGTGGGAGACAGGAGGATCCCAGAGATCAGGCCAGACGGGAGGAACCCAGTGTTCAGACGAGGCAGACAGGAGGATCCCAGTGTTCAGACGAGGCAGACAGGAGGATGCCAGTGTTCAGACGAGGCAGACAGGAGGATCCCAGTGTTCAGACGAGGCAGACAGGAGGATCCCAGTGTTCAGACGTGGCAGACAGGAGGATCCCAGAGTTCGTGGGTGACAGGAGAATCCCAGAGTTCTTGGGAGACAGGAGGATCCCAGAGTTCAGGCCAGACAGGAGTATCCCAGTGTTCAGACGAGGCAGACAGGATGATCCCAATGTTCAGATGTGGCAGACAGGAGGATCCCAGAGTTCGTGGGAGGCAGGAGGATCCCAGAGTTCAGGCCAGACAGGAGGATCCCAGTGTTCAGACGAGGCAGACAGGAGTATCCCAGTGTTCAGACGAGGCAGACAGTAGGATCCCAGTGTTCAGACGTGGCAGACAGGAGGATCCCAGAGTTCGTGGGAGACAGGAGAATCCCAGAGTTCGTGGGAGACAGGAGGATCCCAGTGTTCAGACGAGGCAGACAGGAGGATCCCAATGTTCAGATGTGGCAGACAGGAGAATCCCAGAGTTCGTGGGAGACAGGAGGATCCCAGAATTCAGGCCAGACAGGAGGATCCCAGTGTTCAGACGAGACAGACAGGAGTATCCCAGTGTTCAGACGAGGCAGACAGGAGGATCCCAATGTTCAGATGTGGCAGACAGGAGGATCCCAGAGTTCGTGGGAGACAGGAGGATCCCAGAGTTCAGGCCAGACAGGAGGATCCCAGTGTTCAGACGAGGCAGACAGGAGGATCCCAGAGTTCGTGGGAGACAGGAGGATCCCAGAGTTCGTGGGAGACAGGAGTATCCCAGAGTTCGTGGGATACAGGAGGATCCCAGAGTTCGTGGGAGACAGGAGGATCCCAGTGTTCAGACGAAGCAGACAGTAGGATCCCAGTGTTCAGACGTGGCAGACAGGAGGATCCCAGAGATCGTGGGAGACAGGCGAATCCCAAGTTCGTGGGAGACAGGAGGATCCCCGTGTTCGTGGGAGACAGGAGGATCCCCGTGTTCGTGGGAGACAGGAGGATCCCAGAATTCTAGGGAGACAGGAGGATCCCAGAGATCGTGGGAGACAGGAGGATCCCAGAGTTCAGGCCAGACAGGAGGATCCCAGTGTTCAGACGAGGCAGACAGGAGTATCCCAGTGTTCAGACGAGGCAGACAGGAGGATCCCAATGTTCAGATGTGGCAGACAGGAGGATCCCAGAGTTCGTGGGAGACAGGAGGATCCCAGAGTTCGTGGGAGACAGGAGGATCCCAGAGTTCAGGCCAGACAGGAGGATCCCAGTGTTCAGACGAGGCAGACAGGAGTATCCCAGTGTTCAGACGAGGCAGACAGGAGGATCCCAATGTTCAGATGTGGCAGACAGGAGGATCCCAGAGTTCGTGGGAGACAGGAGGATCCCAGAGTTCGTGGGAGACAGGAGGATCCCAGAGATCAGGCCAGACGGGAGGAACCCAGTGTTCAGACGAGGCAGACAGGAGGATCCCAGTGTTCAGACGAGGCAGACAGGAGGATCCCAGTGTTCAGACGAGGCAGACAGGAGTATCCCAGAATTCAGACGAGGCAGACAGGAGGATCCCAGTGTTCAGACGTGGCAGACAGGAGGATCCCAGAGTTCGTGGGAGACAGGAGAATCCCAGAGTTCTTGGGAGACAGGAGGATCCCAGAGTTCAGGCCAGACAGGAGGATCCCAGTGTTCAGACGAGGCAGAAAGGATGATCCCAATGTTCAGATGTGGCAGACAGGAGGATCCCAGAGTTCGTGGGAGACAGGAGGATCCCAGAGTTCAGGCCAGACAGGAGGATCCCAGTGTTCAGACGAGGCAGACAGGAGTATCCCAGTGTTCAGACGAGGCAGACAGTAGAATCCCAGTGTTCAGACGTGGCAGACAGGAGGATCCCAGAGTTCGTGGGAGACAGGAGAATCCCAGAGTTCGTGGGAGACAGGAGGATCCCAGTGTTCAGACGAGGCAGACAGGAGGATCCCAGTGTTCAGACGAGGCAGACAGGAGTATCCCAGTGTTCAGACAGGGCAGACAGGAGGATCCCAATGTTCAGATGTGGCAGACAGGAGGATCCCAGAGTTCGTGGGATACAGGAGGATCCCAGAGTTCGTGGCAGACAGGAGGATCCCAGAGTTCGTGGGAGACAGGAGGATCCCCGTGTTCGTGGGAGACAGGAGGATCCCAGAATTCTAGGGAGACAGGAGGATCCCAGAGATCGTGGGAGACAGGAGGATCCCAGAGTTCAGGCCAGACAGGAGGATCCCAGTGTTCAGACGAGGCCGACAGGAGTATCCCAGTGTTCAGACGAGGCAGACAGGAGGATCCCAATGTTCAGATGTGGCAGACAGGAGGATCCCAGAGTTCGTGGGAGACAGGAGGATCCCAGAGTTCGTGGGAAACAGGAGGATCCCAGAGTTCAGGCCAGACAGGAGGATCCCAGTGTTCAGACGAGGCAGACAGGAGTATCCCAGTGTTCAGACGAGGCAGACAGGAGGATCCCAATGTTCAGATGTGGCAGACAGGAGGATCCCAGAGTTAGTGGGAGACAGGAGGATCCCAGAGTTCGTGGGAGACAGGAGGATCCCAGAGATCAGGCCAGACGGGAGGAACCCAGTGTTCAGACGAGGCAGACAGGAGGATCCCAGTGTTCAGACGAGGCAGACAGGAGGATCCCAGTGTTCAGACGAGGCAGACAGGAGGATCCCAGTGTTCAGACGAGGCAGACAGGAGGATCCCAGTGTTCAGACGTGGCAGACAGGAGGATCCCAGAGTTCGTGGGTGACAGGAGAATCCCAGAGTTCTTGGGAGACAGGAGGATCCCAGAGTTCAGGCCAGACAGGAGTATCCCAGTGTTCAGACGAGGCAGACAGGATGATCCCAATGTTCAGATGTGGCAGACAGGAGGATCCCAGAGTTCGTGGGAGACAGGAGGATCCCAGAGTTCAGGCCAGACAGGAGGATCCCAGTGTTCAGACGAGGCAGACAGGAGTATCCCAGTGTTCAGACGAGGCAGACAGTAGGATCCCAGTGTTCAGACGTGGCAGACAGGAGGATCCCAGAGTTCGTGGGAGACAGGAGAATCCCAGAGTTCGTGGGAGACAGGAGGATCCCAGTGTTCAGACGAGGCAGACAGGAGGATCCCAGTGTTCAGACGAGGCAGACAGGAGTATCCCAGTGTTCAGACAGGGCAGACAGGAGGATCCCAATGTTCAGATGTGGCAGACAGGAGGATCCCAGAGTTCGTGGGATACAGGAGGATCCCAGAGTTCGTGGCAGACAGGAGGATCCCAGAGTTCGTGGGAGACAGGAGAATCCCAGAGTTCGTGTGAGACAGGAGGATCCCAGAGTTCAGGCCAGACAGGAGGATCCCAGTGTTCAGACGAGGCAGACAGGAGTATTCCAGTGTTCAGACGAGGCAGACAGGAGGATCCCAATGTTCAGATGTGGCAGACAGGAGAATCCCAGAGTTCGTGGGAGACAGGAGGATCCCAGAGTTCGTGGCAGACAGGAGGATCCCAGAGTTCGTGGGAGACAGGAGAATCCCAGAGTTCGTGTGAGACAGGAGGATCCCAGAGTTCAGGCCAGACAGGAGGATCCCAGTGTTCAGAAGAGGCAGACAGGAGTATCCCAGTGTTCAGACGAGGCAGACAGGAGGATCTCAATGTTCAGATGTGGCAGACAGGAGGATCCCAGAGTTCGTGGGAGACAGGAGGATCCCAGAGTTCGTGGGAGACAGGAGGATCCCAGAGTTCGTGGGAGACAGGAGGATCCCAGAGTTCAGGCCAGACGGGAGGAACCCAGTGTTCAGACGAGGCAGACAGGAGGATGCCAGTGTTCAGACGAGGCAGACAGGAGGATCCCAGTGTTCAGACGAGGCAGACAGGAGGATCCCAGTGTTCAGACGAGGCAGACAGGAGGATCCCAGTGTTCAGACGAGGCAGACAGGAGGATCCCAGTGTTCAGCCGTGGCAGACAGGAGGATCCCAGAGTTCGTGGGAGACAGGAGAATCCCAGAGTTCAGGCCAGACAGGAGGATCCCAGTGTTCAGACGAGGCAGACAGGAGTATCCAAGTGTTCAGACGAGGCAGACAGGAGGATCCCAATGTTCAGATGTGGCAGACAGGAGGATACCAGAGTTCGTGGGAGACAACAGGATCCCAGAGTTCGTGGCAGACAGGAGGATCCCAGAGTTCGTGGGAGACAGGAGGATCCCAGAGTTCGTGGGAGACAGGAGGATCCCAATGTTCAGGCCAGACAGGAGGAACCCAGTGTTCAGACGAGGCAGACAGGAGGATCCCAGTGTTCAGACGAGGCGGACAGGAGGATCCCAGTGTTCAGACGAGGCAGACAGGAGGATCCCAGTGTTCAGACGTGGCAGACAGGAGGATCCCAGAGTTCGTGGGAGACAGGAGGATCCCAGAGTTCGTGGGAGACAGGAGGATCCCAGAGTTCGTGGGAGACAGGAGGAGCCCCGAGTTCGTGGGAGACAGGAGGATCCCCGAGTTCGTGGGAGACAGGAGGATCCCCGAGTTCGTGGGAGTCAGGAGGATCCCCGAGTTCGTGGGAGACAGGAGTATCGCAGAGTTCGTGGGAGACAGGAGTATCGCAGAGTTCGTGGGAGACAGGAGGATCCCAGAGTTCAGGCTAGACAGGAGGATCAAAGAGTTCAGGCTAGACAGGAGGATCCCAGAGTTCAGGCTAGACAGGTGGATCCCAGTGTTCAGACGAGGCAGACCGGAGGATCCCAGTGTTCTGACGAGGCAGACAGGAGGATCCCAGTGTTCAGACGTGGGAGACAGGACGATCTCAGTGTTCAGACGAGGCAGACAGGAGGATCCCAGTGTCCAGACGAGGCAGACAGGAGGATCCCAGTGTTCAGACGTGGGAGACAGGACGATCTCAGTGTTCAGACGAGGCAGTCAGGAGGATCCCAGTGTTCAGACGAGGCAGACAGGAGGATCCCAGTGTTCAGACGAGACAGACAGGAGGATCCCAGTGTTCAGACGTGGGAGACAGGAGGATCCCAGTGTTCAGACGTGGGAGACAGGAGGATCCCAGTGTTCAGACGAGGCAGACATTAGGATCCCAGTGTTCAGACGTGGCAGACAGGAGGATCCCAGAGATCGTGGGAGACAGGCGGATCCCAAGTTCGTGGGAGACTGGAGGATCCCCGAGTTCGTGGGAGACAGGAGGATCCCAGAGTTCGTGGGAGACAGGAGGATCCCAGAGTTCAGGCCAGGCAGGAGGATCCCAGTGTTCAGACGAGGCAGACAGGAGGATCCCAATGTTCAGATGTGGCAGACAGGTGGATCCCAGAGTTCGTGGGAGACAGGTGGATCCCAGAGTTCGAGGGAGACAGGAGGATCCCAGAGTTCGTGGGAGACAGGAGGATCCCAGAGTTCAGGCCAGACAGGAGGATCCCAGAGTTCGTGGGAGACAGGAGGATCCCAGAGTTCAAGCCAGACTGGAGGAACCCAGTGTTCAGACGAGGCAGACAGGAGGATCCCAGTGTTCAGACGAGGCAGAAAGGAGGATCCCAGTGTTCAGACGAGGCAGACAGGAGGATCACAGTGTTCAGACGTGGCAGACAGGAGAAATCCCAGAGTTCGTGGGAGACAGGAGAATCCCAGAGTTCGTGGGAGACAGGTGGATCCCGGAGTTCGTGGGAGACAGGTGGATCCCAGAGTTCGTTGGAGACAGGAGGATCCCAGAGTTCGTGGGAGACAGGAATATCCCAGAGTTCGTGGGAGACAGGAGTATCCCAGAGTTCGTGGGAGACAGGAGGATCCCCGAGTTTGTGGGAGACAGGAGGATCCCCGAGTTTGTGGGAGACAGGAGGATCCCAGAGTTCGTGGGAGACAGGAGTATCCCAGAGTTCGTGGGATACAGGAGGATCCCAGAGTTCGTGGGAGACAGGAGGATCCCAGTGTTCAGACGAGGCAGACAGTAGGATCCCAGTGTTCAGACGTGGCAGACAGGAGGATCCCAGAGATCGTGGGAGACAGGCGGATCCCAAGTTCGTGGGAGACTGGAGGATCCCAGAGTTCGTGGGAGACAGGAGGATCCCAGAGTTTTAGGGAGACAGGAGGATCCCAGAGTTCCTGGGAGACAGGTGGATCCCAGTGTTCAGACGAGGCAGACCGGAGGATCCCAGTGTTCTGACGAGGCAGACAGGAGGATCCCAGTGTTCAGACGTGGGAGACAGGACGATCTCAGTGTTCAGACGAGGCAGACAGGAGGATCCCAGTGTCCAGACGAGGCAGACAGGAGGATCCCAGTGTTCAGACGTGGGAGACAGGACGATCTCAGTGTTCAGACGAGGCAGTCAGGAGGATCCCAGTGTTCAGACGAGGCAGACAGGAGGATCCCAGTGTTCAGACGAGACAGACAGGAGGATCCCAGTGTTCAGACGTGGGAGACAGGAGGATCCCAGTGTTCAGACGTGGGAGACAGGAGGATCCCAGTGTTCAGACGAGGCAGACAGTAGGATCCCAGTGTTCAGACGTGGCAGACAGGAGGATCCCAGAGATCGTGGGAGACAGGCGGATCCCAAGTTCGTGGGAGACTGGAGGATCCCCGAGTTCGTGGGAGACAGGAGGATCCCAGAGTTCGTGGGAGACAGGAGGATCCCAGAGTTCAGGCCAGGCAGGAGGATCCCAGTGTTCAGACGAGGCAGACAGGAGGATCCCAATGTTCAGATGTGGCAGACAGGTGGATCCCAGAGTTCGTGGGAGACAGGTGGATCCCAGAGTTCGAGGGAGACAGGAGGATCCCAGAGTTCGTGGGAGACAGGAGGATCCCAGAGTTCAGGCCAGACAGGAGGATCCCAGAGTTCGTGGGAGACAGGAGGATCCCAGAGTTCAAGCCAGACTGGAGGAACCCAGTGTTCAGACGAGGCAGACAGGAGGATCCCAGTGTTCAGACGAGGCAGAAAGGAGGATCCCAGTGTTCAGACGAGGCAGACAGGAGGATCACAGTGTTCAGACGTGGCAGACAGGAGAAATCCCAGAGTTCGTGGGAGACAGGAGAATCCCAGAGTTCGTGGGAGACAGGTGGATCCCGGAGTTCGTGGGAGACAGGTGGATCCCAGAGTTCGTTGGAGACAGGAGGATCCCAGAGTTCGTGGGAGACAGGAATATCCCAGAGTTCGTGGGAGACAGGAGTATCCCAGAGTTCGTGAGAGACAGGAGGATCCCCGAGTTTGTGGGAGACAGGAGGATCCCCGAGTTTGTGGGAGACAGGAGGATCCCAGAGTTCGTGGGAGACAGGAGTATCCCAGAGTTCGTGGGATACAGGAGGATCCCAGAGTTCGTGGGAGACAGGAGGATCCCAGTGTTCAGACGAGGCAGACAGTAGGATCCCAGTGTTCAGACGTGGCAGACAGGAGGATCCCAGAGATCGTGGGAGACAGGCGGATCCCAAGTTCGTGGGAGACTGGAGGATCCCAGAGTTCGTGGGAGACAGGAGGATCCCAGAGTTTTAGGGAGACAGGAGGATCCCAGAGTTCCTGGGAGACAGGAGGATCCCAGAGTTCAGGCCAGACAGGAGTATCCCAGTGTTCAGACGAGGCAGACAGGAGGATCCCAATGTTCAGATGTGGCAGACAGGAGGATCCCAGAGTTCGTGGGAGACAGGAGGATCCCAGAGTTCGTGGGAGACAGGAGGATCCCAGAGTTCAGGCCAGACAGGAGGAACCCAGTGTTCAGACGAGGCAGACAGGAGGATCCCAGTGTTCAGACGAGGCAGAAAGGAGGATCCCAGTGTTCAGTCGAGGCAGACAGGAGGATCCCAGTGTTCAGACGTGGCAGACAGGAGGATCCCAGAGTTCGTGGGAGACAGGAGAATCCCAGAGTTCGTGGGAGACAGGAGGATCCCAGAGTTCAGGCCAGACAGGAGGATCCCAGTGTTCAGACGAGGCAGACAGGAGTATCCCAGTGTTCAGACAGGGCAGACAGGAGAATCCCAATGTTCAGATGTGGCAGACAGGAGGATCCCAGAGTTCGTGGGAGACAGGAGGATCCCAGAGTTCGTGGCAGACAGGAGGATCCCAGAGTTCGTGGGAGACAGGAGGATCCCAGAGTTCGTGGGAGACAGCAGGATCCCAGAGTTCAGGCCAGACGGGAGGATCCCAGTGTTCAGACGAGGCAGACAGCAGGATCCCAGTGTTCAGACGAGGCAGACAGGAGGATCCCAATGTTCAGACGAGGCAGACAGGAGGATCCCAGTGTTCAGACGTGGCAGACAGGAGGATCCCAGAGTTCGTGGGAGACAGGAGAATCCCAGAGTTCGTGGGAGACAGGAGGATCCCAGAGTTCAGGCCAGACAGGAGGATCCCAGTGTTCAGACGAGGCAGACAGGAGGATCCCAATGTTCAGATGTGGCAGACAGGAGGATCCCAGAGTTCGTGGGAGACAGGAGGATCCCAGAGTTCAGGCCAGACAGGAGGATCCCAGTGTTCAGACGAGGCAGACAGGAGTATCCCAGTGTTCAGACGAGGCAGACAGGAGGATCCCAGAGCTCGTGGGAGACAGGAGGATCCCAGAGTTCATGGGAGACAGGAGGATCCCAGAGTTCGTGGGAGACAGGAGGATCCCAGAGTTCGTGGGAGACAGGAGGATCCCAGAGTTCAGGCCAGACAGGAGGATCCCAGAGTTCGTGGGAAACAGGAGGATCCCAGAGTTCAAGCCAGACTGGAGGAACCCAGTGTTCAGACGAGGCAGACAGGAGGATCCCAGTGTTCAGACGAGGCAGACAGGAGGATCCCAGTGTTCAGACGTGGCAGACAGGAGGATCCCAGAGTTCGTGGGAGACAGGAGAATCCCAGAGTTCGTGGGAGACAGGAGGATCCCAGAGTTCAGGCCAGACAGGAGGATCCCAGTGTTCAGACGAGGCAGACAGGAGTATCCCAGTGTTCAGACGAGGCAGACAGGAGGATCCCAGAGTTCGTGGGAGACAGCAGGATCCCAGAGTTCGTGGGAGACAGGAGGATCCCAGAGTTCAAGCAAGACTGGAGGAACCCAGTGTTCAGACGAGGCAGACAGGAGGATCCCAGTGTTCAGACGAGGCAGAAAGGAGGATCCCAGTGTTCAGACGAGGCAGACAGGAGGATCACAGTGTTCAGACGTGGCAGACAGGAGGATCCCAGAGTTCGTGGGAGGCAGGAGAATCCCAGAGTTCGTGGGAGACAGGTGGATCCCGGAGTTCGTGGGAGACAGGTGGATCCCAGAGTTCGTTGGAGACAGGAGGATCCCAGAGTTCGTGGGAGACAGGAATATCCCAGAGTTCGTGGGAGACAGGAGTATCCCAGAGTTCTTGGGAGACAGGAGGATCCCCGAGTTCGTGGGAGACAGGAGGATCCCCGAGTTTGTGGGAGACAGGAGGATCCCAGAGTTCGTGGCAGACAGGGGTATCCCAGAGTTCGTGGGATACAGGAGGATCCCAGAGTTCGTGGGAGACAGGAGGATCCCAGTGTTCAGACGAGGCAGACAGTAGGATCCCAGTGTTCAGACGTGGCAGACAGGAGGATCCTAGAGATCGTGGGAGACAGGCGGATCCCAAGTTCGTGGGAGACAGGAGGATCCCCGAGTTCGTGGGAGACAGGAGGATCCCCGAGTTCGTGGGAGACAGGAGGATCCCAGAGTTCTAGGGAGACAGGAGGATCCCAGAGTTCGTGGGAGACAGGAGGATCACAGAGTTCAGGCCAGACAGGAGGATCCCAGTGTTCCGAAGAGGCAGACAGGAGTATCCCAGTGTTCAGACGAGGCAGGCAGGATGATCCCAATGTTCAGATGTGGCAGACAGGAGGATCCCAGAGTTCGTGGGAGACAGGAGGATCCCAGAGTTCGTGGGAGACAGGAGGATCCCAGAGTTCAGGCCAGACAGGAGGAACCCAGTGTTCAGACGAGGCAGACAGGAGGATCCCAGTGTTCAGACGAGGCAGACAGGAGGATCCCAGTGTTCAGACGAGGCAGACAGGAGGATCCCAGTGTTCAGACGTGGCAGACAGGAGGATCCCAGAGTTCGTGGGAGACAGGAGATTCCCAGAGTTCGTGGGAGACAGGAGGATCCCAGAGTACAGGCCAGACAGGAGGATCCCAGTGTTCAGACGAGGCAGACAGGAGTATCCCAGTGTTCAGACAGGGCAGACAGGAGGATCCCAATGTTCAGATGTGGCAGACAGGAGGATCCCAGAGTTCGTGGGAGACAGGAGGATCCCAGAGTTCGTGGCAGACAGGAGGATCCCAGAGTTCGTGGGAGACAGGAGAATCCCAGAGTTCGTGTGAGACAGGAGGATCCCAGAGTTCAGGCCAGACAGGAGGATACCAGTGTTCAGACGAGGCAGACAGGAGGATCCCAGTATTCAGACGAGGCAGACAGGAGGATCCCAGTGTTCAGAGGAGGCAGACAGGAGGATCCCAGTGTTCAGACGTGGCAGACAGGAGGATCCCAGAGTTCGTGGGAGACAGGAGAATCCCAGAGTTCGTGGGAGACAGGAGGATCCCAGAGTTCAGGCCAGACAGGAGGATCACAGTGTTCAGACGAGGCAGACAGGAGTATCCCAGTGTTCAGACAGGGCAGACAGGAGGATCCCAATGTTCAGATGTGGCAGACAGGAGGATCCCAGAGTTCGTGGGAGACAGGAGGATCCCAGAGTTCGTGGCAGACAGGAGGATCCCAGAGTTCGTGGGAGACAGGAGGATCCCAGAGTTCGTGGGAGACAGGAGGATCCCAGAGTTCAGGCCAGACGGGAGGATCCCAGTGTTCAGACGAGGCAGACAGGAGGATCCCAGTGTTCAGACGTGGCAGACAGGAGGATCCCAGAGTTCGTGGCAGACAGGAGAATCCCAGATTTCTTGGGAGACAGGAGGATCCCAGAGTTCAGGCCAGACAGGAGGATCCCAGTGTTCAGACGAGGCAGACAGGAGGATCCCAATGTTCAGATGTGGCAGCCAGGAGGATCCCAGAGTTCGTGGGAGACAGGAGGATCCCAGAGTTCAGGCCAGACAGGAGGATCCCAGTGTTCAGACGACGCAGACAGGAGTATCCCAGTGTTCAGACGAGGCAGACAGGAGGATCCCAGAGTTCGTGGGAGACAGGAGGATCCCAGAGTTCGTGGGAGACAGGAGGATCCCAGAGTTCGTGGGAGACAGGAGGATCCCAGAGTTCAGGCCAGACAGGAGGATCCCAGAGTTCGTGGGAGACAGGAGGATCCCAGAGTTCAAGGCAGACTGGAGGAACCCAGTGTTCAGACGAGGCAGACAGGAGGATCCCAGTGTTCAGACGAGGCAGAAAGGAGGATCCCAGTGTTCAGACGAGGCAGACAGGAGGATCACAGTGTTCAGACGTGGCAGACAGGAGGATCCCAGAGTTCGTGGGAGGCAGGAGAATCCCAGAGTTCGTGGGAGACAGGAGGATCCCAGAGTTCAGGCCAGACGGGAGGATCCCAGTGTTCAGACGAGGCAGACAGGAGGATCCCAGTGTTCAGACGAGGCAGACAGGAGGATCCCAATGTTCAGACGAGGCAGACAGGAGGATCCCAGTGTTCAGACGTGGCAGACAGGAGGATCCCAGAGTTCGTGGCAGACAGGAGAATCCCAGATTTCTTGGGAGACAGGAGGATCCCAGAGTTCAGGCCAGACAGGAGGATCCCAGTGTTCAGACGAGGCAGACAGGAGGATCCCAATGTTCAGATGTGGCAGACAGGAGGATCCCAGAGTTCGTGGAAGACAGGAGGATCCCAGAGTTCAGGCCAGACAGGAGGATCCCAGTGTTCAGACGAGGCAGACAGGAGGATCCCAGTGTTCAGACGAGGCAGAAAGTAGGATCCCAGTGTTCAGACGAGGCAGACAGGAGGATCACAGTGTTCAGACGTGGCAGACAGGAGGATCCCAGAGTTCGTGGGAGGCAGGAGAATCCCAGAGTTCGTGGGAGACAGGTGGATCCCGGAGTTCGTGGGAGACAGGTGGATCCCAGAGTTCGTTGGAGACAGGAGGATCCCAGAGTTCGTGGGAGACAGGAATATCCCAGAGTTCGTGGGAGACAGGAGTATCCCAGAGTTCGTGGGAGACAGGAGTATCCCAGAGTTCGTGGGATACAGGAGGATCCCAGAGTTCGTGGTAGACAGGAGGATCCCAGTGTTCAGACGAGGCAGACAGTAGGATCCCAGTGTTCAGACGTGGCAGACAGGAGGATCCCAGAGATCGTGGGAGACAGGCGGATCCCAAGTTCGTGGGAGACAGGAGGATCCCCGAGTTCGTGGGAGACAGGAGGATCCCAGAGTTCTAGGGAGACAGGAGGATCCCAGAGTTCGTGGGAGACAGGAGGATCACAGAGTTCAGGCCAGACAGGAGGATCCCAGTGTTCCGACGAGGCAGACAGGAGTATCCCAGTGTTCAGACGAGGCAGACAGGAGGATCCCAATGTTCAGATGTGGCAGACAGGAGGATCCCAGAGTTAGTGGGAGACAGGAGGATCCCAGAGTTCGTGGGAGACAGGAGGATCCCAGAGATCAGGCCAGACGGGAGGAACCCAGTGTTCAGACGAGGCAGACAGGAGGATCCCAGTGTTCAGACGAGGCAGACAGGAGGATGCCAGTGTTCAGACGAGGCAGACAGGAGGATCCCAGTGTTCAGACGAGGCAGACAGGAGGATCCCAGTGTTCAGACGTGGCAGACAGGAGGATCCCAGAGTTCGTGGGAGACAGGAGAATCCCAGAGTTCGTGGGAGACAGGAGGATCCCAGAGTTCAGGCCAGACAGGAGGATCCCAGTGTTCAGACGAGGCAGACAGGAGGATCCCAATGTTCAGATGTGGCAGACAGGAGGATCCCAGAGTTCGTGGGAGGCAGGAGGATCCCAGAGTTCAGGCCAGACAGGAGGATCCCAGTGTTCAGACGAGGCAGACAGGAGTATCCCAGTGTTCAGACGAGGCAGACAGTAGGATCCCAGTGTTCAGACGTGGGAGACAGGAGGATCCCCGAGTTCGTGGGAGACAGGAGGATCCCCGAGTTCGTGGGAGACAGGAGGATCCCAGAGTTCTAGGGAGACAGGAGGATCCCAGAGTTCGTGGGAGACAGGAGGATCACAGAGTTCAGGCCAGACAGGAGGATCCCAGTGTTCCGAAGAGGCAGACAGGAGTATCCCAGTGTTCAGACGAGGCAGGCAGGATGATCCCAATGTTCAGATGTGGCAGACAGGAGGATCCCAGAGTTCGTGGGAGACAGGAGGATCCCAGAGTTCGTGGGAGACAGGAGGATCCCAGAGTTCAGGCCAGACAGGAGGAACCCAGTGTTCAGACGAGGCAGACAGGAGGATCCCAGTGTTCAGACGAGGCAGACAGGAGGATCCCAGTGTTCAGACGAGGCAGACAGGAGGATCCCAGTGTTCAGACGTGGCAGACAGGAGGATCCCAGAGTTCGTGGGAGACAGGAGATTCCCAGAGTTCGTGGGAGACAGGAGGATCCCAGAGTACAGGCCAGACAGGAGGATCCCAGTGTTCAGACGAGGCAGACAGGAGTATCCCAGTGTTCAGACAGGGCAGACAGGAGGATCCCAATGTTCAGATGTGGCAGACAGGAGGATCCCAGAGTTCGTGGGAGACAGGAGGATCCCAGAGTTCGTGGCAGACAGGAGGATCCCAGAGTTCGTGGGAGACAGGAGAATCCCAGAGTTCGTGTGAGACAGGAGGATCCCAGAGTTCAGGCCAGACAGGAGGATACCAGTGTTCAGACGAGGCAGACAGGAGGATCCCAGTATTCAGACGAGGCAGACAGGAGGATCCCAGTGTTCAGAGGAGGCAGACAGGAGGATCCCAGTGTTCAGACGTGGCAGACAGGAGGATCCCAGAGTTCGTGGGAGACAGGAGAATCCCAGAGTTCGTGGGAGACAGGAGGATCCCAGAGTTCAGGCCAGACAGGAGGATCACAGTGTTCAGACGAGGCAGACAGGAGTATCCCAGTGTTCAGACAGGGCAGACAGGAGGATCCCAATGTTCAGATGTGGCAGACAGGAGGATCCCAGAGTTCGTGGGAGACAGGAGGATCCCAGAGTTCGTGGCAGACAGGAGGATCCCAGAGTTCGTGGGAGACAGGAGGATCCCAGAGTTCGTGGGAGACAGGAGGATCCCAGAGTTCAGGCCAGACGGGAGGATCCCAGTGTTCAGACGAGGCAGACAGGAGGATCCCAGTGTTCAGACGTGGCAGACAGGAGGATCCCAGAGTTCGTGGCAGACAGGAGAATCCCAGATTTCTTGGGAGACAGGAGGATCCCAGAGTTCAGGCCAGACAGGAGGATCCCAGTGTTCAGACGAGGCAGACAGGAGGATCCCAATGTTCAGATGTGGCAGCCAGGAGGATCCCAGAGTTCGTGGGAGACAGGAGGATCCCAGAGTTCAGGCCAGACAGGAGGATCCCAGTGTTCAGACGACGCAGACAGGAGTATCCCAGTGTTCAGACGAGGCAGACAGGAGGATCCCAGAGTTCGTGGGAGACAGGAGGATCCCAGAGTTCGTGGGAGACAGGAGGATCCCAGAGTTCGTGGGAGACAGGAGGATCCCAGAGTTCAGGCCAGACAGGAGGATCCCAGAGTTCGTGGGAGACAGGAGGATCCCAGAGTTCAAGGCAGACTGGAGGAACCCAGTGTTCAGACGAGGCAGACAGGAGGATCCCAGTGTTCAGACGAGGCAGAAAGGAGGATCCCAGTGTTCAGACGAGGCAGACAGGAGGATCACAGTGTTCAGACGTGGCAGACAGGAGGATCCCAGAGTTCGTGGGAGGCAGGAGAATCCCAGAGTTCGTGGGAGACAGGAGGATCCCAGAGTTCAGGCCAGACGGGAGGATCCCAGTGTTCAGACGAGGCAGACAGGAGGATCCCAGTGTTCAGACGAGGCAGACAGGAGGATCCCAATGTTCAGACGAGGCAGACAGGAGGATCCCAGTGTTCAGACGTGGCAGACAGGAGGATCCCAGAGTTCGTGGCAGACAGGAGAATCCCAGATTTCTTGGGAGACAGGAGGATCCCAGAGTTCAGGCCAGACAGGAGGATCCCAGTGTTCAGACGAGGCAGACAGGAGGATCCCAATGTTCAGATGTGGCAGACAGGAGGATCCCAGAGTTCGTGGAAGACAGGAGGATCCCAGAGTTCAGGCCAGACAGGAGGATCCCAGTGTTCAGACGAGGCAGACAGGAGGATCCCAGTGTTCAGACGAGGCAGAAAGTAGGATCCCAGTGTTCAGACGAGGCAGACAGGAGGATCACAGTGTTCAGACGTGGCAGACAGGAGGATCCCAGAGTTCGTGGGAGGCAGGAGAATCCCAGAGTTCGTGGGAGACAGGTGGATCCCGGAGTTCGTGGGAGACAGGTGGATCCCAGAGTTCGTTGGAGACAGGAGGATCCCAGAGTTCGTGGGAGACAGGAATATCCCAGAGTTCGTGGGAGACAGGAGTATCCCAGAGTTCGTGGGAGACAGGAGTATCCCAGAGTTCGTGGGATACAGGAGGATCCCAGAGTTCGTGGTAGACAGGAGGATCCCAGTGTTCAGACGAGGCAGACAGTAGGATCCCAGTGTTCAGACGTGGCAGACAGGAGGATCCCAGAGATCGTGGGAGACAGGCGGATCCCAAGTTCGTGGGAGACAGGAGGATCCCCGAGTTCGTGGGAGACAGGAGGATCCCAGAGTTCTAGGGAGACAGGAGGATCCCAGAGTTCGTGGGAGACAGGAGGATCACAGAGTTCAGGCCAGACAGGAGGATCCCAGTGTTCCGACGAGGCAGACAGGAGTATCCCAGTGTTCAGACGAGGCAGACAGGAGGATCCCAATGTTCAGATGTGGCAGACAGGAGGATCCCAGAGTTCGTGGGAGACAGGAGGATCCCAGAGTTCGTGGGAGACAGGAGGATCCCAGAGTTCAGGCCAGACAGGAGGAACCCAGTGTTCAGACGAGGCAGACAGGAGGATCCCAGTGTTCAGACGAGGCAGACAGGAGGATCCCAGTGTTCAGACGAGGCAGACAGGAGGATCCCAATGTTCAGATGTGGCAGACAGGAGGATCCCAGAGTTCGTGGGAGACAGGAGAATCCCAGAGTTCGTGGGAGACAGGAGGATCCCAGAGTTCAGGCCAGACAGGAGGATCCCAGTGTTCAGACGAGGCAGACAGGAGTATCCCAATGTTCAGATGTGGCAGACAGGAGGATCCCAGAGTTCGTGGGAGACAGGAGGATCCCAGAGTTCGTGGCAGACAGGAGGATCCCAGAGTTCGTGGGAGACAGGAGAATCCCAGAGTTCGTGTGAGACAGGAGGATCCCAGAGTTCAGGCCAGACAGGAGGATACCAGTGTTCAGACGAGGCAGACAGGAGGATCCCAGTGTTCAGACGAGGCAGACAGGAGGATCCCAGTGTTCAGACGAGGCAGACAGGAGGATCCCAGTGTTCAGACGTGGCAGACAGGAGGATCCCAGAGTTCGTGGGAGACAGGAGAATCCCAGAGTTCGTGGGAGACAGGAGGATCCCAGAGTTCAGGCCAGACAGGAGGATCCCAGTGTTCAGACGAGGCAGACAGGAGTATCCCAGTGTTCAGACAGGGCAGACAGGAGGATCCCAATGTTCAGATGTGGCAGACAGGAGGATCCCAGAGTTCGTGGGAGACAGGAGAATCCCAGAGTTCGTGGCAGACAGGAGGATCCCAGAGTTCGTGGGAGACAGGAGGATCCCAGAGTTCGTGGGAGACAGGAGGATCCCAGAGTTCAGGCCAGACGGGAGGATCCCAGTGTTCAGACGAGGCAGACAGGAGGATCCCAGTGTTCAGACGAGGCAGACAGGAGGATCCCAATGTTCAGACGAGGCAGACAGGAGGATCCCAGTGTTCAGACGTGGCAGACAGGAGGATCCCAGAGTTCGTGGCAGACAGGAGAATCCCAGATTTCTTGGGAGACAGGAGGATCCCAGAGTTCAGGCCAGACAGGAGGATCCCAGTGTTCAGACGAGGCAGACAGGAGGATCCCAATGTTCAGATGTGGCAGCCAGGAGGATCCCAGAGTTCGTGGGAGACAGGAGGATCCCAGAGTTCAGGCCAGACAGGAGGATCCCAGTGTTCAGACGACGCAGACAGGAGTATCCCAGTGTTCAGACGAGGCAGACAGGAGGATCCCAGAGTTCGTGGGAGACAGGAGGATCCCAGAGTTCGTGGGAGACAGGAGGATCCCAGAGTTCGTGGGAGACAGGAGGATCCCAGAGTTCAGGCCAGACAGGAGGATCCCAGAGTTCGTGGGAGACAGGGGGATCCCAGAGTTCAAGGCAGACTGGAGGAACCCAGTGTTCAGACGAGGCAGACAGGAGGATCCCAGTGTTCAGACGAGGCAGAAAGGAGGATCACAGTGTTCAGACGAGGCAGACAGGAGGATCACAGTGTTCAGACGTGGCAGACAGGAGGATCCCAGAGTTCGTGGGAGGCAGGAGAATCCCAGAGTTCGTGGGAGACAGGAGGATCCCAGAGTTCAGGCCAGACGGGAGGATCCCAGTGTTCAGACGAGGCAGACAGGAGGATCCCAATGTTCAGACGAGGCAGACAGGAGGATCCCAGTGTTCAGACGTGGCAGACAGGAGGATCCCAGAGTTCGTGGCAGACAGGAGAATCCCAGATTTCTTGGGAGACAGGAGGATCCCAGAGTTCAGGCCAGACAGGAGGATCCCAGTGTTCAGACGAGGCAGACAGGAGGATCCCAATGTTCAGATGTGGCAGACAGGAGGATCCCAGAGTTCGTGGGAGACAGGAGGATCCCAGAGTTCAGGCCAGACAGGAGGATCCCAGTGTTCAGACGACGCAGACAGGAGTATCCCAGTGTTCAGACGAGGCAGACAGGAGGATCCCAGAGTTCGTGGGAGACAGGAGGATCCCAGAGTTCGTGGGAGACAGGAGGATCCCAGAGTTCGTGGGAGACAGGAGGATCCCAGAGTTCGTGGGAGACAGGAGGATCCCAGAGTTCAGGCCAGACAGGAGGATCCCAGAGTTCGTGGGAGACAGGAGGATCCCAGAGTTCAAGCCAGACTGGAGGAACCCAGTGTTCAGACGAGGCAGACAGGAGGATCCCAGTGTTCAGACGAGGCAGAAAGGAGGATCCCAGTGTTCAGACAGGGCAGACAGGAGGATCCCAATGTTCAGATGTGGCAGACAGGAGGATCCCAGAGTTCGTGGGAGACAGGAGGATCCCAGAGTTCGTGGGAGACAGGAGGATCCCAGAGTTCAGGCCAGACAGGAGGATCACAGTGTTCAGACGAGGCAGACAGGAGTATCCCAGTGTTCAGACAGGGCAGACAGGAGGATCCCAATGTTCAGATGTGGCAGACAGGAGGATCCCAGAGTTCGTGGGAGACAGGAGGATCCCAGAGTTCGTGGCAGACAGGAGGATCCCAGAGTTCGTGGGAGACAGGAGGATCCCAGAGTTCGTGGGAGACAGGAGGATCCCAGAGTTCAGGCCAGACGGGAGGATCCCAGTGTTCAGACGAGGCAGACAGGAGGATCCCAGTGTTCAGACGTGGCAGACAGGAGGATCCCAGAGTTCGTGGCAGACAGGAGAATCCCAGATTTCTTGGGAGACAGGAGGATCCCAGAGTTCAGGCCAGACAGGAGGATCCCAGTGTTCAGACGAGGCAGACAGGAGGATCCCAATGTTCAGATGTGGCAGCCAGGAGGATCCCAGAGTTCGTGGGAGACAGGAGGATCCCAGAGTTCAGGCCAGACAGGAGGATCCCAGTGTTCAGACGACGCAGACAGGAGTATCCCAGTGTTCAGACGAGGCAGACAGGAGGATCCCAGAGTTCGTGGGAGACAGGAGGATCCCAGAGTTCGTGGGAGACAGGAGGATCCCAGAGTTCGTGGGAGACAGGAGGATCCCAGAGTTCAGGCCAGACAGGAGGATCCCAGAGTTCGTGGGAGACAGGAGGATCCCAGAGTTCAAGGCAGACTGGAGGAACCCAGTGTTCAGACGAGGCAGACAGGAGGATCCCAGTGTTCAGACGAGGCAGAAAGGAGGATCCCAGTGTTCAGACGAGGCAGACAGGAGGATCACAGTGTTCAGACGTGGCAGACAGGAGGATCCCAGAGTTCGTGGGAGGCAGGAGAATCCCAGAGTTCGTGGGAGACAGGAGGATCCCAGAGTTCAGGCCAGACGGGAGGATCCCAGTGTTCAGACGAGGCAGACAGGAGGATCCCAATGTTCAGACGAGGCAGACAGGAGGATCCCAGTGTTCAGACGTGGCAGACAGGAGGATCCCAGAGTTCGTGGCAGACAGGAGAATCCCAGATTTCTTGGGAGACAGGAGGATCCCAGAGTTCAGGCCAGACAGGAGGATCCCAGTGTTCAGACGAGGCAGACAGGAGGATCCCAATGTTCAGATGTGGCAGACAGGAGGATCCCAGAGTTCGTGGAAGACAGGAGGATCCCAGAGTTCAGGCCAGACAGGAGGATCCCAGTGTTCAGACGAGGCAGACAGGAGGATCCCAGTGTTCAGACGAGGCAGAAAGTAGGATCCCAGTGTTCAGACGAGGCAGACAGGAGGATCACAGTGTTCAGACGTGGCAGACAGGAGGATCCCAGAGTTCGTGGGAGGCAGGAGAATCCCAGAGTTCGTGGGAGACAGGTGTATCCCGGAGTTCGTGGGAGACAGGTGGATCCCAGAGTTCGTTGGAGACAGGAGGATCCCAGAGTTCGTGGGAGACAGGAATATCCCAGAGTTCGTGGGAGACAGGAGTATCCCAGAGTTCGTGGGAGACAGGAGTATACCAGAGTTCGTGGGATACAGGAGGATCCCAGAGTTCGTGGTAGACAGGAGGATCCCAGTGTTCAGACGAGGCAGACAGTAGGATCCCAGTGTTCAGACGTGGCAGACAGGAGGATCCCAGAGATCGTGGGAGACAGGCGGATCCCAAGTTCGTGGGAGACAGGAGGATCCCCGAGTTCGTGGGAGACAGGAGGATCCCAGAGTTCTAGGGAGACAGGAGGATCCCAGAGTTCGTGGGAGACAGGAGGATCACAGAGTTCAGGCCAGACAGGAGGATCCCAGTGTTCCGACGAGGCAGACAGGAGTATCCCAGTGTTCAGACGAGGCAGACAGGAGGATCCCAATGTTCAGATGTGGCAGACAGGAGGATCCCAGAGTTCGTGGGAGACAGGAGGATCCCAGAGTTCGTGGGAGACAGGAGGATCCCAGAGTTCAGGCCAGACAGGAGGAACCCAGTGTTCAGACGAGGCAGACAGGAGGATCCCAGTGTTCAGACGAGGCAGACAGGAGGATCCCAGTGTTCAGACGAGGCAGACAGGAGGATCCCAATGTTCAGATGTGGCAGACAGGAGGATCCCAGAGTTCGTGGGAGACAGGAGAATCCCAGAGTTCGTGGGAGACAGGAGGATCCCAGTGTTCAGACGAGGCAGACAGGAGTATCCCAATGTTCAGATGTGGCAGACAGGAGGATCCCAGAGTTCGTGGGAGACAGGAGGATCCCAGAGTTCGTGGCAGACAGGAGGATCCCAGAGTTCGTGGGAGACAGGAGAATCCCAGAGTTCGTGTGAGACAGGAGGATCCCAGAGTTCAGGCCAGACAGGAGGATACCAGTGTTCAGACGAGGCAGACAGGAGGATCCCAGTGTTCAGACGAGGCAGACAGGAGGATCCCAGTGTTCAGACGAGGCAGACAGGAGGATCCCAGTGTTCAGACGTGGCAGACAGGAGGATCCCAGAGTTCGTGGGAGACAGGAGAATCCCAGAGTTCGTGGGAGACAGGAGGATCCCAGAGTTCAGGCCAGACAGGAGGATCCCAGTGTTCAGACGAGGCAGACAGGAGTATCCCAGTGTTCAGACAGGGCAGACAGGAGGATCCCAATGTTCAGATGTGGCAGACAGGAGGATCCCAGAGTTCGTGGGAGACAGGAGAATCCCAGAGTTCGTGGCAGACAGGAGGATCCCAGAGTTCGTGGGAGACAGGAGGATCCCAGAGTTCGTGGGAGACAGGAGGATCCCAGAGTTCAGGCCAGACGGGAGGATCCCAGTGTTCAGACGAGGCAGACAGGAGGATCCCAGTGTTCAGACGAGGCAGACAGGAGGATCCCAATGTTCAGACGAGGCAGACAGGAGGATCCCAGTGTTCAGACGTGGCAGACAGGAGGATCCCAGAGTTCGTGGCAGACAGGAGAATCCCAGATTTCTTGGGAGACAGGAGGATCCCAGAGTTCAGGCCAGACAGGAGGATCCCAGTGTTCAGACGAGGCAGACAGGAGGATCCCAATGTTCAGATGTGGCAGCCAGGAGGATCCCAGAGTTCGTGGGAGACAGGAGGATCCCAGAGTTCAGGCCAGACAGGAGGATCCCAGTGTTCAGACGACGCAGACAGGAGTATCCCAGTGTTCAGACGAGGCAGACAGGAGGATCCCAGAGTTCGTGGGAGACAGGAGGATCCCAGAGTTCGTGGGAGACAGGAGGATCCCAGAGTTCGTGGGAGACAGGAGGATCCCAGAGTTCAGGCCAGACAGGAGGATCCCAGAGTTCGTGGGAGACAGGAGGATCCCAGAGTTCAAGGCAGACTGGAGGAACCCAGTGTTCAGACGAGGCTGACAGGAGGATCCCAGTGTTCAGACGAGGCAGAAAGGAGGATCACAGTGTTCAGACGAGGCAGACAGGAGGATCACAGTGTTCAGACGTGGCAGACAGGAGGATCCCAGAGTTCGTGGGAGGCAGGAGAATCCCAGAGTTCGTGGGAGACAGGAGGATCCCAGAGTTCAGGCCAGACGGGAGGATCCCAGTGTTCAGACGAGGCAGACAGGAGGATCCCAATGTTCAGACGAGGCAGACAGGAGGATCCCAGTGTTCAGACGTGGCAGACAGGAGGATCCCAGAGTTCGTGGCAGACAGGAGAATCCCAGATTTCTTGGGAGACAGGAGGATCCCAGAGTTCAGGCCAGACAGGAGGATCCCAGTGTTCAGACGAGGCAGACAGGAGGATCCCAATGTTCAGATGTGGCAGACAGGAGGATCCCAGAGTTCGTGGGAGACAGGAGGATCCCAGAGTTCAGGCCAGACAGGAGGATCCCAGTGTTCAGACGACGCAGACAGGAGTATCCCAGTGTTCAGACGAGGCAGACAGGAGGATCCCAGAGTTCGTGGGAGACAGGAGGATCCCAGAGTTCGTGGGAGACAGGAGGATCCCAGAGTTCGTGGGAGACAGGAGGATCCCAGAGTTCGTGGGAGACAGGAGGATCCCAGAGTTCAGGCCAGACAGGAGGATCCCAGAGTTCGTGGGAGACAGGAGGATCCCAGAGTTCAAGCCAGACTGGAGGAACCCAGTGTTCAGACGAGGCAGACAGGAGGATCCCAGTGTTCAGACGAGGCAGAAAGGAGGATCCCAGTGTTCAGACGAGGCAGACAGGAGGATCACAGTGTTCAGACGTGGCAGACAGGAGGATCCCAGAGTTCAGACGAGGCAGACAGGAGGATCCCAATGTTCAGACGAGGCAGACAGGAGGATCCCAGTGTTCAGACGTGGCAGACAGGAGGATCCCAGAGTTCGTGGCAGACAGGAGAATCCCAGATTTCTTGGGAGACAGGAGGATCCCAGAGTTCAGGCCAGACAGGAGGATCCCAGTGTTCAGACGAGGCAGACAGGAGGATCCCAATGTTCAGATGTGGCAGACAGGAGGATCCCAGAGTTCGTGGGAGACAGGAGGATCCCAGAGTTCAGGCCAGACAGGAGGATCCCAGTGTTCAGACGACGCAGACAGGAGTATACCAGTGTTCAGATGAGGCAGACAGGAGGATCCCAGAGTTCGTGGGAGACAGGAGGATCCCAGAGTTCGTGGGAGACAGGAGGATCCCAGAGTTCGTGGGAGACAGGAGGATCCCAGAGTTCGTGGGAGACAGGAGGATCCCAGACTTCGTGGGAGACAGGAGGATCCCAGAGTTCAAGGCAGACTGGAGGAACCCAGTGTTCAGACGAGGCAGACAGGAGGATCCCAGTGTTCAGGCGAGGCAGAAAGGAGGATCCCAGTGTTCAGACGAGGCAGACAGGAGGATCACAGTGTTCAGACGTGGCAGACAGGAGGATCCCAGAGTTCGTGGGAGGCAGGAGAATCCCAGAGTTCGTGGGAGACAGGAGGATCCCAGAGTTCAGGCCAGACGGGAGGATCCCAGTGTTCAGACGAGGCAGACAGGAGGATCCCAATGTTCAGACGAGGCAGACAGGAGGATCCCAGTGTTCAGACGTGGCAGACAGGAGGATCCCAGAGTTCGTGGCAGACAGGAGAATCCCAGATTTCTTGGGAGACAGGAGGATCCCAGAGTTCAGGCCAGACAGGAGGATCCCAGTGTTCAGACGAGGCAGACAGGAGGATCCCAATGTTCAGATGTGGCAGACAGGAGGATCCCAGAGTTCGTGGGAGACAGGAGGATCCCAGAGTTCAGGCCAGACAGGAGGATCCCAGTGTTCAGACGACGCAGACAGGAGTATCCCAGTGTTCAGACGAGGCAGACAGGAGGATCCCAGAGTTCGTGGGAGACAGGAGGATCCCAGAGTTCGTGGGAGGCAGGAGGATCCCAGAGTTCGTGGGAGACAGGAGGATCCCAGAGTTCGTGGGAGACAGGAGGATCCCAGAGTTCAGGCCAGACAGGAGGATCCCAGAGTTCGTGAGAGACAGGAGGATCCCAGAGTTCAAGCCAGACTGGAGGAACCCAGTGTTCAGACGAGGCAGACAGGAGGATCCCAGTGTTCAGACGAGGCAGAAAGGAGGATCCCAGTGTTCAGACGAGGCAGACAGGAGGATCACAGTGTTCAGACGTGGCAGACAGGAGGATCCCAGAGTTCAGACGAGGCAGACAGGAGGATCCCAATGTTCAGACGAGGCAGACAGGAGGATCCCAGTGTTCAGACGTGGCAGACAGGAGGATCCCAGAGTTCGTGGCAGACAGGAGAATCCCAGATTTCTTGGGAGACAGGAGGATCCCAGAGTTCAGGCCAGACAGGAGGATCCCAGTGTTCAGACGAGGCAGACAGGAGGATCCCAATGTTCAGATGTGGCAGACAGGAGGATCCCAGAGTTCGTGGGAGACAGGAGGATCCCAGAATTCAGGCCAGACAGGAGGATCCCAGTGTTCAGACGACGCAGACAGGAGTATCCCAGTGTTCAGACGAGGCAGACAGGAGGATCCCAGAGTTCGTGGGAGACAGGAGGATCCCAGAGTTCGTGGGAGACAGGAGGATCCCAGAGTTCGTGGGAGACAGGAGGATCCCAGAGTTCGTGGGAGACAGGAGGATCCCAGAGTTCGTGGGAGACAGGAGGATCCCAGAGTTCAGGCCAGACAGGAGGATCCCAGAGTTCGTGGGAGATAGGAGGATCCCAGAGTTCAAGCCAGACTGGAGGAACCCAGTGTTCAGACGAGGCAGACAGGAGGATCCCAGTGTTCAGACGAGGCAGACAGGAGGATCACAGTGTTCAGATGTGGCAGACAGGAGGATCCCAGAGTTCGTGGGAGGCAGGAGAATCCCAGAGTTCGTGGGAGACAGGTGGATCCCGGAGTTCGTGGGAGACAGGTGGATCCCAGAGTTCGTTGGAGACAGGAGGATCCCAGAGTTCGTGGGAGACAGGAATATCCCAGAGTTCGTGGGAGACAGGAGTATCCCAGAGTTCGTGGGAGACAGGAGTATCCCAGAGTTCGTGGGAGACAGGAGTATCCCAGAGTTCGTGGGATACAGGAGGATCCCAGAGTTCGTGGTAGACAGGAGGATCCCAGTGTTCAGACGAGGCAGACAGTAGGATCCCAGTGTTCAGACGTGGCAGACAGGAGGATCCCAGAGATCGTGGGAGACAGGCGGATCCCAAGTTCGTGGGAGACAGGAGGATCCCCGAGTTCGTGGGAGACAGGAGGATCCCAGAGTTCTAGGGAGACAGGAGGATCCCAGAGTTCGTGGGAGACAGGAGGATCACAGAGTTCAGGCCAGACAGGAGGATCCCAGTGTTCCGACGAGGCAGACAGGAGTATCCCAGTGTTCAGACGAGGCAGACAGGAGGATCCCAATGTTCAGATGTGGCAGACAGGAGGATCCCAGAGTTCGTGGGAGACAGGAGGATCCCAGAGTTCGTGGGAGACAGGAGGATCCCAGAGTTCAGGCCAGACAGGAGGAACCCAGTGTTCAGACGAGGCAGACAGGAGGATCCCAGTGTTCAGACGAGGCAGACAGGAGGATCCCAGTGTTCAGACGAGGCAGACAGGAGGATCCCAATGTTCAGATGTGGCAGACAGAAGGATCCCAGAGTACGTGGGAGACAGGAGGATCCCAGAGTTCGCGGGAGACAGGAGGATCCCAGAGTTCAGGCCAGACAGGAGGAACCCAGTGTTCAGACGAGGCAGACAGGAGGATCCCAGTGTTCAGACGAGGCAGACAGGAGGATCCCAGTGTTCAGACGAGGCAGACAGGAGGATCCCAGTGTTCAGACGTGGCAGAAAGGAGGATCCCAGAGTTCGTGGGAGACAGGAGGATCCCAGAGTTCGTGGCAGACAGGAGGATCCCAGAGTTCGTGGGAGACAGGAGAATCCCAGAGTTCGTGGGAGACAGGAGGATCCCAGAGTTCAGGCCAGACAGGAGGATCCCAGTGTTCAGACGAGGCAGACAAGAGTATCCCAGTGTTCAGACGAGGCAGACAGGAGGATCCCAATGTTCAGATGTGGCAGACAGGAGGATGCCAGAGTTCGTGGGAGACAGGAGGATCCCAGAGTTCAGGCCAGACAGGAGGATCCCAGTGTTCAGACGAGGCAGACAGGAGTATCCCAGTGTTCAGACGAGGCAGACAGGAGGATCCCAATGTTCAGATGTGGCAGACAGGAGGATCCCAGAGTTCGTGGGAGACAGGAGGATCCCAGAGTTCGTGGGAGACAGGAGGATCCCAGAGTTCAGGCCAGACAGGAGGAACCCAGTGTTCAGACGAGGCAGACAGGAGGATCCCAGTGTTCAGACGAGGCAGACAGGAGGATCCCAGTGTTCAGACGAGGCAGACAGGAGGATCCCAATGTTCAGATGTGGCAGACAGGAGGATCCCAGAGTTCGTGGGAGACAGGAGGATCCCAGAGTTCGCGGGAGACAGGAGGATCCCAGAGTTCAGGCCAGACAGGAGGAATCCAGTGTTCAGACGAGGCAGACAGGAGGATCCCAGTGTTGAGACGAGGCAGCCAGGAGGATCCCAGTGTTCAGACGAGGCAGACAGGATCCCAATGTTCAGATGTGGCAGACAGGAGGATCCCAGATTTCGTGGGAGACAGGGGGATCCCAGAGTTCGTGGGAGACAGGAGGATCCCAGAGTTCGTGGGAGTCAGGAGGATCCCAGAGTTCGTGGGAGACAGGAGGATCGCAGCGTTCGTGGGAGTCAGGAGGATCCCAGTGTTCAGACGAGGCAGACAGGAGGATCCCAGTGTTCAGACGTGGCAGACAGGAGGATCCCAGAGTTCGTGGGAGACAGGATAATCCCAGAGTTCGTGGGAGACAGGTGGATCCCGGAGTTCGTGGGAGACAGGTGGATCCCAGAGTTCGTTGGAGACAGGAGGATCCCAGAGTTCGTGGGAGACAGGAGGATCCCAGAGTTCGTGGGAGACAGGAGGATCCCAGAGTTCGTGGGAGACAGGAGGATCCCCGAGTTTGTGGGAGACAGGAGGATCCCAGAGTTCGTGGGAGACTGGAGTATCCCAGAGTTCGTGGGATACAGGAGGATCCCAGAGTTCGTGGGAGACAGGAGGATCCCAGTGTTCAGACGAGGCAGACAGTAGGATCCCAGTGTTCAGACGTGGCTGACAAGAGGATCCCAGAGTTCGTGGGAGACAGGGGGATCCCAAGTTCGTGGGAGACAGGAGGATCCACGAGTTCGTTGGAGACAGGAGGATCCCAGAGTTCAGGCCAGACAGGAGGATCCCAGAGTTCAGGCCAGACAGGTGGATCCCAGTGTTCAGACGAGGCAGACAGGAGTATCCCAGTGTTCAGACGAGGCAGACAGGAGGATCCCAATGTTCATATGTGGCAGACAGGAGGATCCCAGAGTTCGTGGGAGACAGGAGGATCCCAGAGTTCGTGGGAGACAGGAGGATCCCAGAGTTCAGGCCAGACAGGAGGAACCCAGTGTTCAGACGAGGCATACAGGAGGATCCCAGTGTTCAGACGAGGCAGACAGGAGGATCCCAGTGTTCAGACGAGACAGACAGGAGGAACCCAGTGTTCAGCCGTGGCAGACAGGAGGATCCCAGAGTTCGTGGGAGACAGGAGAATCCCAGAGTTCGTGGGAGACAGGAGGATCCCAGAGTTCAGGCCAGACAGGAGGATCCCAGTGTTCAGACGAGGCAGACAGGAGTATCCCAGTGTTCAGACGAGGCAGACAGGAGGATCCCAATGTACAGATGTGGCAGACAGGAGGATCCCAGAGTTCGTGGGAGACAGCAGGATCCCAGAGTTCGTGGCAGACAGGAGGATCCCAGAGTTCGTGGGAGACAGGAGAATCCCAGAGTTCAGGCCAGACAGCAGGATCCCAGAGTTCAGGCCAGACAGGAGGATCCCAGTGTTCAGACGAGGCAGACAGGAGTATCCCAGTGTTCAGACGAGGCAGACAGTAGGATCCCAATGTTCAGATGTGGCAGGCAGGAGGATCCCAGAGTTCGTGGGAGACAGGAGGATCCCAAAGTTCAGGCCAGACAGGAGGAACTCAGTGTTCAGACGAGGCAGACAGGAGGATCCCAGTGTTCAGACGAGGCAGACAGGAGTATCCCAGTGTTCAGACGAGGCAGACAGGAGGATCCCAGTGTTCAGACGTGGCAGACAGGAGGATCCGAGAGTTCGTGGGAGACAGGAGGATCCCAGAGTTCGTGGGAGACAGGAGGATCCCAGAGTTCGTGGGAGACAGGAGGAGCCCCGAGTTCGTGGGAGACAGGTGGATCCCCGAGTTCGTGGGAGACAGGAGGATCCCCGAGTTCGTGGGAGTCAGGAGGATCCCCGAGTTCGTGGGAGACAGGAGTATCGCAGAGTTCGTGGGAGACAGGAGTATCGCAGAGTTCGTGGGAGACAGGAGGATCCCAGAGTTCAGGCTAGACAGGAGGATCAAAGAGTTCAGGCTAGACAGGAGGATCCCAGAGTTCAGGCTAGACAGGTGGATCCCAGTGTTCAGACGAGGCAGACCGGAGGATCCCAGTGTCCAGACGAGGGAGACAGGAGGTTCCCAGTGTTCAGACGAGGCAGTCAGGAGGATCCCAGTGTTCAGACTTGACAGACAGGAGGATCCCAGTGTTCAGACGTGGGAGACAGGAGGATCCCAGTGTTCAGACGTGGGAGACAGGAGGATCTCAGTGTTCAGATGTGGCAGGCAGGTGGATCCCAGAGTTCAGACGTGGGTGACAGGAGGATCCCAGAGATCGTGGGAGACCGGAGGATCCCAGAGTTCGTTGGAGACCGGAGGATCCCAGAGTTCTTGGGAGACAGGAGGATCCCAGAGTTCGTGGGAGACAGGAGGATCCCAGAGTTCGTGGGAGACAGGAGGATCCCAGAGTTCAGGCCAGGCAGGAGGATCCCAGTGTTCAGACGAGGCAGACAGGAGTATCCCAGTGTTCAGACGAGGCAGGCAGGTGGATCCCAGAGTTCAGACGTGGGTGACAGGAGGATCCCAGAGATCGTGGGAGACAGGCGGATCCCAGAGTTCGTGGGAGACAGGGGGATCCCAGAGTTCGTGGGAGACAGGAGGATCCCAGAGTTCGTGGGAGACAGGAGGATCCCAGAGTTCGTGGGAGACAGGAGGATCCCAGAGTTCAGGCCAGACAGGAGGATCCCAGAGTTCGTGGGAGACAGGAGGATCCCAGAGTTCAAGCCAGACTGGAGGAACCCAGTGTTCAGACGAGGCAGACAGGAGGATCCCAGTGTTCAGACGAGGCAGAAAGGAGGATCCCAGTGTTCAGACGAGGCAGACAGGAGGATCACAGTGTTCAGACGTGGCAGACAGTAGGATCCCAGATTTCGTGGGAGACAGGAGAATCCCAGAGTTCGTGGGAGACAGGTGGATCCCGGAGTTCGTGGGAGACAGGTGGATCCCAGAGTTCGTTGGAGACAGGAGGATCCCAGAGTTCGTGGGAGACAGGAATATCCCAGAGTTCGTGGGAGGCAGGAGGATCCCAGAGTTCGTGGGAGACAGGAGGATCCCCGAGTTTGTGGGAGACAGGAGGATCCCCGAGTTTGTGGGAGACAGGAGGATCCCAGAGTTCGTGGGAGACAGGAGTATCCCAGAGTTCGTGGGATACAGGAGGATCCCAGAGTTCGTGGGAGACAGGAGGATCCCAGTGTTCAGACGAGGCAGACAGTAGGATCCTAGTGTTCAGACGTGGCAGACAGGAGGATCCCAGAGATCGTGGGAGACAGGCGGATCCCAAGTTCGTGGGAGACAGGAGGATCCCCGAGTTCGTGGGAGACAGGAGAATCCCAGAGTTCTAGGGAGACAAGAGGATCCCAGAGTTCGTGGGAGACAGGAGGATCCCAGAGTTCAGGCCAGACAGGAGAATCCCAGTGTTCAGACGAGGCAGACAGGAGTATCCCAGTGTTCAGACGAGGCAGACAGGAGGATCCCAATGTTCAGATGTGGCAGACAGGAGGATCCCAGAGTTCGTGGGAGACAGGAGGATCCCAGAGTTCGTGGGAGACTGGAGGATCCCAGAGTTCAGGCCAGACAGGAGGAACCCAGTGTTCAGACGAGGCAGACAGGAGGATCCCAGTGTTCAGACGAGGCAGACAGGAGGATCCCAGTGTTCAGACGAGGCAGACAGGAGGATCCCAGTGTTCAGACGTGGCAGACAGGAGGATCCCAGAGTTCGTGGGAGACAGGAGAATCCCAGAGTTCGTGGGAGACAGGAGAATCCCAGAGTTCAGGCCAGACAGGAGGATCCCAGTGTTCAGAGGAGGCCGACAGGATTATCCCAGTGTTCAGACAGGGCAGACAGGAGGATCTCAATGTTCAGATGTGGCAGACAGGATGATCCCAGAGTTCGTGGGAGACAGGAGGATCCCAGAGTTCGTGGGAGACAGGAGGATCCCAGAGTTCGTGGGAGACAGGAGGATCCCAGAGTTCAGGCCAGACGGGAGGAACCCAGTGTTCAGACGAGGCAGACAGGAGGATCCCAGTGTTCAGACGAGAAAGACAGGAGGATCCCAGTGTTCAGACGAGGCAGACAGGAGGATCCCAGTGTTCAGACGAGGCAGACAGGAGGATCCCAGTGTTCAGACGTGGCAGACAGGAGGATCCCAGAGTTCGTGGGAGACAGGAGAATCCCAGAGTTCGTGGGAGACTGGAGGATCCCAGAGTTCAGGCCAGACAGGAGGATCCCAGTGTTCAGACGAGGCAGTCAGGAGGATCCCAATGTTCAGATGTGGCAGACAGGAGGATCCCAGAGTTCGTGGGAGACAGGAGGATCCCAGAGTTCAGGCCAGACAGGAGGATCCCAGTGTTCAGACGAGGCAGACAGGAGTATCCCAGTGTTCAGACGAGGCAGACAGGAGGATCCGAATGTTCAGATGTGGCAGACAGGAGGATCCCAGAGTTCGTGGGAGACAGGAGGATCCCAGAGTTCGTGGGAGACAGGAGGATCCCAGAGTTCAGGCCAGACAGGAGGAACCCAGTGTTCAGACGAGGCAGACAGGAGGATCCCAGTGTTCAGACGAGGCAGACAGGAGGATCCCAGTGTTCAGACGAGGCAGACAGGAGGATCCCAATGTTCAGATGTGGCAGACAGGAGGATCCCAGTGTTCGCGGGAGACAGGATGATCCCAGAGTTCGCGGGAGACAGGAGGATCCCAGAGTTCAGGCCAGACAGGAGGAACCCAGTGTTCAGACGAGGCAGACAGGAGGATCCCAGTGTTCAGACGAGGCAGACAGGATGATCCCAGTGTTCAGACGAGGCAGAAAGGAGGATCCCAGTGTTCAGACGTGGCAGACAGGAGGATCCCAGAGTTCGTGGGAGACAGGAGAATCCCAGAGTTCGTGGGAGACAGGAGGATCCCAGAGTTCAGGCCAGACAGGAGGATCCCAGTGTTCAGACGAGGCAGACAGGAGTATCCCAGTGTTCAGACGAGGCAGACAGGAGGATCCCAATGTTCAGATGTGGCAGACAGGAGGAGCCCCGAGTTCGTGGGAGACAGGAGGATCCCCGAGTTCGTGGGAGACAGGAGGATCCCCGAGTTCGTGGGAGTCAGGAGGATCCCCGAGTTCGTGGGAGACAGGAGTATCGCAGAGTTCGTGGGAGACAGGAGTATCGCAGAGTTCGTGGGAGACAGGAGGATCCCAGAGTTCAGGCTAGACAGGAGGATCAAAGAGTTCAGGCTAGACAGGAGGATCCCAGAGTTCAGGCTAGACAGGTGGATCCCAGTGTTCAGACGAGGCAGACCGAAGGATCCCAGTGTCCAGACGAGGCAGACAGGAGGATCCCACAGTTCAGACGTGGGAGACAGGAGGTTCCCAGTGTTCAGACGAGGCAGTCAGGAGGTTCCCAGTGTTCAGACGAGACAGACAGGAGGATCCCAGTGTTCAGACGTGGGAGACAGGAGGATCCCAGTGTTCAGACGTGGGAGACAGGAGGATCTCAGTGTTCAGATGTGGCAGGCAGGTGGATCCCAGAGTTCAGACGTGGGTGGCAGGAGGATCCCAGAGTTCGTGGGAGACCGGAGGATCCCAGAGTTCGTTGGAGACCGGAGGATCCCAGACTTCTTGGGAGACAGGAGGATCCCAGAGTTCGTGGGAGACAGGAGGATCCCAGAGTTCAGGCCAGGCAGGAGGATCCCAGTGTTCAGACGAGGCAGACAGGAGTATCCCAGTGTTCAGACGAGGCAGGCAGGTGGATCCCAGAGTTCAGACGTGGGTGACAGGAGGATCCCAGAGATCGTGGGAGACAGGAGTATCGCAGAGTTCGTGGGAGACAGGAGTATCGCAGAGTTCGTGGGAGACAGTGGGATCCCAGAGTTCAGGCTAGACAGGAGGATCCCAGAGTTCAGGCTAGACAGGTGTATCCCAGTGTTCAGACGAGGCAGACCGGAGGATCCCAGTCATCAGACGAGGCAGACAGGAGGATCCCAGTGTCCAGACGAGGCAGACAGGAGGATCCCACAGTTCAGACGTGGGAGACAGGAGGTTCCCAGTGTTCAGACGAGGCAGTCAGGAGGATCCCAGTGTTCAAACGAGGCAGACAAGAGGATCCCAGTGTTCAGACGAGACAGACAGGAGGATCCCAATGTTCAGATGTGGCAGACAGGAGGATCCCAGAGTTCGTGGGAGACAGGAGGATCCCAGAGTTCGTGGGAGACAGGAGGATCCCAGTGTTCAGACGAGGCAGACAGGAGGATCCCAGTGTTCAGACGAGGCAGACAGGAGGATCCCAATGTTCAGATGTGGCAGACAGGAGGATCCTAGAGATCGTGGGAGACAGGAGGATCCCAGAGTTCAGGCCAGACAGGAGGAACCCAGTGTTCAGACGAGGCAGACAGGAGGATCCCAGTGTTCAGACGAGGCAGACAGGAGGATCCCTGTGTTCAGACGTGGCAGACAGGAGGATCCCAGAGTTCGTGGGAGACAGGAGGATCCCAGAGTTCGTGGCAGACAGGAGGATCCCAGAGTTCGTGGGAGACAGGAGAATCCCAGAGTTCGTGGGAGACAGGAGGATCCCAGAGTTCAGGCCAGACAGGAGGATCCCAGTGTTCAGACGAGGCAGACAGGAGTATCCCAGTGTTCAGACGAGGCAGACAGGAGGATCCCAATGTTCAGATGTGGCAGACAGGAGGATCCCAGAGTTCGTGGGAGACAGGAGGATCCCAGCGTTCGTGGGAGACAGGAGGATCCCAGCGTTCGTGGGAGACAGGAGGATCCCAGAGTTCAGGCCAGGCAGGAGGATCCCAGTGTTCAGACGAGGCAGACAGGAGTATCCCAGTGTTCAGACGAGGCAGGCAGGTGGATCCCAGAGTTCAGACGTGGGTGACAGGAGGATCCCAGAGATCGTGGGAGACAGGCGGATCCCAGAGTTCGTGGGAGACAGGGGGATCCCAGAGTTCGTGGGAGACAGGAGGATCCCAGAGTTCGTGGGAGACAGGAGGATCCCAGAGTTCAGGCCAGACAGGAGGATCCCAGAGTTCGTGGGAGACAGGAGGATCCCAGAGTTCAAGCCAGACTGGAGGAACCCAGTGTTCAGACGAGGCAGACAGGAGGAACCCAGTGTTCAGAATGAGGCAGAAAGGAGGATCCCAGTGTTCAGACGAGGCAGACAGGAGGATCCCAGAGTTCGTGGTAGACAGGAGAATCCCAGAGTTCGTGGGAGACAGGAGGATCCCAGAGTTCAGGCCAGACAGGAGGATCCCAGTGTTCAGACGAGGCAGACAGGAGTATCCCAGTGTTCAGACGAGGCAGACAGGAGGATCCCAATGTTCAGATGTGGCAGACAGGAGGATCCCAGAGTTCGTGGGAGACAGGAGGATCCCAGAGTTCGTGGCAGACAGGAGGATCCCAGAGTTCGTGGGAGACAGGAGAATCCCAGAGTTCGTGGGAGACAGGAGGATCCCAGAGTTCAGGCCAGACAGGAGGATCCCAGTGTTCAGACGAGGCAGACAGGAGTATCCCAGTGTTCAGACGAGGCAGACAGGAGGATCCGAATGTTCAGATGTGGCAGACAGGAGGATCCCAGAGTTCGTGGGAGACAGGAGGATCCCGGAGTTCGTGGGAGACAGGAGGATCCCAGAGTTCAGGCCAGACAGGAGGAACCCAGTGTTCAGACGAGGCAGACAGGAGGATCCCAGTGTTCAGACGAGGCAGACAGGAGGATCCCAGTGTTCAGACGAGGCAGACAGGAGGATCCCAGTGTTCAGACGAGGCAGACAGGAGGATCCAAGTGTTCAGACGTGGCAGACAGGAGGATCCCAGAGTTCGTGGGAGACAGGAGGATCCCAGAGTTCGTGGGAGACAGGAGGATCCCAGAGTTCGTGGGAGACAGGACGAGCCCCGAGTTCGTGGGAGACAGGAGGATCCCCGAGTTCGTGGGAGACAGGAGGATCCCCGAGTTCGTCGGAGTCAGGAGGATCCCCGAGTTCGTGGGAGACAGGAGTATCGCAGAGTTCGTGGGAGACAGGAGTATCGCAGAGTTCGTGGGAGACAGGAGGATCCCAGAGTTCAGGCTAGAGAGGAGGATCAAAGATTTCAGGCTAGACAGGAGGATCCCAGAGTTCAGGCTAGACAGGTGTATCCCAGTGTTCAGACGAGGCAGACCGGAGGATCCCAGTCATCAGACGAGGCAGACAGGAGGATCCCAGTGTCCAGACGAGGCAGACAGGAGGATCCCACAGTTCAGACGTGGGAGACAGGAGGTTCCCAGTGTTCAGACGAGGCAGTCAGGAGGATCCCAGTGTTCAAACGAGGCAGACAAGAGGATCCCAGTGTTCAGACGAGACAGAAAGGAGGATCCCAATGTTCAGATGTGGCAGACAGGAGGATCCCAGAGTTCGTGGGAGACAGGAGGATCCCAGAGTTCGTGGGAGACAGGAGGATACCAGAGTTCAGGCCAGACAGGAGGATCCCAGTGTTCAGACGAGGCAGACAGGAGGATCCCAGTGTTCAGACGAGGCAGACAGGAGGATCCCAGTGTTCAGACGAGGCAGACAGGAGGATCCCAATGTTCAGATGTGGCAGACAGGAGGATCCTAGAGATCGTGGGAGACAGGAGGATCCCAGAGTTCAGGCCAGACAGGAGGAACCCAGTGTTCAGACGAGGCAGACAGGAGGATCCCAGTGTTCAGACGAGGCAGACAGGAGGATCCCAGTGTTCAGACGTGGCAGACAGGAGGATCCCAGAGTTCGTGGGAGACAGGAGGATCCCAGAGTTCGTGGCAGACAGGAGGATCCCAGAGTTCGTGGGAGACAGGAGAATCCCAGAGTTCGTGGGAGACAGGAGGATCCCAGAGTTCAGGCCAGACAGGAGGATCCCAGTGTTCAGACGAGGCAGACAGGAGTATCCCAGTGTTCAGACGAGGCAGACAGGAGGATCCCAATGTTCAGATGTGGCAGACAGGAGGATCTCAGAGTTCGTGGGAGACAGGAGGATCCCAGCGTTCGTGGGAGACAGGAGGATCCCAGAGTTCAGGCCAGGCAGGAGGATCCCAGTGTTCAGACGAGGCAGACAGGAGTATCCCAGTGTTCAGACGAGGCAGGCAGGTGGATCCCAGAGTTCAGACGTGGGTGACAGGAGGATCCCAGAGATCGTGGGAGACAGGCGGATCCCAGAGTTCGTGGGAGACAGGGGGATCCCAGAGTTCGTGGGAGACAGGAGGATCCCAGAGTTCGTGGGAGACAGGAGGATCCCAGAGTTCAGGCCAGACAGGAGGATCCCAGAGTTCGTGGGAGACAGGAGGATCCCAGAGTTCAAGCCAGACTGGAGGAACCCAGTGTTCAGACGAGGCAGACAGGAGGAACCCAGTGTTCAGAATGAGGCAGAAAGGAGGATCCCAGTGTTCAGACGAGGCAGACAGGAGGATCCCAGAGTTCGTGGTAGACAGGAGAATCCCAGAGTTCGTGGGAGACAGGAGGATCCCAGAGTTCAGGCCAGACAGGAGGATCCCAGTGTTCAGACGAGGCAGACAGGAGTATCCCAGTGTTCAGACGATGCAGACAGGAGGATCCCAATCTTCAGATGTGGCAGACAGGAGGATCCCAGAGTTCGTGGGAGACAGGAGGATCCCAGAGTTCGTGGCAGACAGGAGGATCCCAGAGTTCGTGGGAGACAGGAGAATCCCAGAGTTCGTGGGAGACAGGAGTATCCCAGAGTTCAGGCCAGACAGGAGGATCCCAGTGTTCAGACGAGGCAGACAGGAGTATCCCAGTGTTCAGACGAGGCAGACAGGAGGATCCGAATGTTCAGATGTGGCAGACAGGAGGATCCCAGAGTTCGTGGGAGACAGGAGGATCCCGGAGTTCGTGGGAGACAGGAGGATCCCAGAGTTCAGGCCAGACAGGAGGAACCCAGTGTTCAGACGAGGCAGACAGGAGGATCCCAGTGTTCAGACGAGGCAGACAGGAGGATCCCAGTGTTCAGACGAGGCAGACAGGAGGATCCCAGTGTTCAGACGAGGCAGACAGGAGGATCCAAGTGTTCAGACGTGGCAGACAGGAGGATCCCAGAGTTCGTGGGAGACAGGAGGATCCCAGAGTTCGTGGGAGACAGGAGGATCCCAGAGTTCGTGGGAGACAGGACGAGCCCCGAGTTCGTGGGAGACAGGAGGATCCCCGAGTTCGTGGGAGACAGGAGGATCCCCGAGTTCGTCGGAGTCAGGAGGATCCCCGAGTTCGTGGGAGACAGGAGTATCGCAGAGTTCGTGGGAGACAGGAGTATCGCAGAGTTCGTGGGAGACAGGAGGATCCCAGAGTTCAGGCTAGAGAGGAGGATCAAAGATTTCAGGCTAGACAGGAGGATCCCAGAGTTCAGGCTAGACAGGTGTATCCCAGTGTTCAGACGAGGCAGACCGGAGGATCCCAGTCATCAGACGAGGCAGACAGGAGGATCCCAGTGTCCAGACGAGGCAGACAGGAGGATCCCACAGTTCAGACGTGGGAGACAGGAGGTTCCCAGTGTTCAGACGAGGCAGTCAGGAGGATCCCAGTGTTCAAACGAGGCAGACAAGAGGATCCCAGTGTTCAGACGAGACAGAAAGGAGGATCCCAATGTTCAGATGTGGCAGACAGGAGGATCCCAGAGTTCGTGGGAGACAGGAGGATCCCAGAGTTCGTGGGAGACAGGAGGATACCAGATTTCAGGCCAGACAGGAGGAACCCAGTGTTCAGACGAGGCAGACAGGAGGATCCCAGTGTTCAGACGAGGCAGACAGGAGGATCCCAGTGTTCAGACGAGGCAGACAGGAGGATCCCAATGTTCAGATGTGGCAGACAGGAGGATCCTAGAGATCGTGGGAGACAGGAGGATCCCAGAGTTCAGGCCAGACAGGAGGAACCCAGTGTTCAGACGAGGCAGACAGGAGGATCCCAGTGTTCAGACGAGGCAGACAGGAGGATCCCAGTGTTCAGACGAGGCAGACAGGAGGATCCCAGTGTTCAGACGTGGCAGACAGGAGGATCCCAGAGTTCGTGGGAGACAGGAGAATCCCGGAGTTCGTGGGAGACAGGAGGATCCCAGAGTTCAGGCCAGACAGGAGGATCCCAGTGTTCAGACGAGGCAGACAGGAGTATCCCAGTGTTCAGACGAGGCAGACAGGAGGATCCCAATGTTCAGATGTGGCAGACAGGAGGATCCCAGAGTTCGTGGGAGACAGGAGGATCCCAGAGTTCGTGGCAGACAGGAGGATCCCAGAGTTCGTGGGAGACAGGAGAATCCCAGAGTTCGTGGGAGACAGGAGGATCCCAGAGTTCAGGCCAGACAGGAGGATCCCAGCGTTCAGACGAAGCAGACAGGAGTATCCCAGTGTTCAGACGAGGCAGACAGGAGGATCCCTATGTTCAGATGTGGCAGACAGGAGGATCCCAGAGTTCGTGGGAGACAGGAGGATCCCAGAGTTCGTGGGAGACAGGAGGATCCCAGAGTTCAGGCCAGACAGGAGGAACCCAGTGTTCAGACGAGGCAGACAGGAGGAACCCAGTGTTCAGACGAGGCAGACAGGAGGATCCCAGTGTACAGACGAGGCAGACAGGAGGATCCCAGTTTTCAGACGAGGCAGACAGGAGGATCCAAGTGTTCAGACGTGGCAGACAGGAGGATCCCAGAGTTCGTGGGAGACAGGAGGATCCCAGAGTTCGTGGGAGACAGGAGGATCCCAGAGTTCGTGGGAGACAGGAGGAGCCCCGAATTCGTTGGAGACAGGAGGATCCCCGAGTTCGTGGGAGACAGGAGGATCCCCGAGTTCGTGGGAGTCAGGAGGATCCCCGGGTTCGTGGGAGACAGGAGTATCGCAGAGTTCGTGGGAGACAGGAGGATCCCAGAGTTCAGGCTAGACAGGAGGATCAAAGATTTCAGGCTAGACAGGAGGATCCCAGAGTTCAGGCTAGACAGGTGGATCCCAGTGTTCAGACGAGGCAGACCGGAGGATCCCAGTCATCAGACGAGGCAGACAGGAGGATCCCACAGTTCAGACGTGGGAGACAGGAGGTTCCCAGTGTTCAGACGAGGCAGTCAGGAGTATCCCAGTGTTCAGACGAGGCAGACAGGAGGATCCCAATGTTCAGATGTGGCAGACAGGAGGATCCCAGTGTTCAGTCGTGGGAGACAGGAGGATCCCAGTGTTCAGACGTGGGAGACAGGAGGATCTCAGTGTTCAGATGTGGCAGGCAGGTGGATCCCAGAGTTCAGACGTGGGTGACAGGAGGATCCCAGAGTTCGTGGGAGACCGGAGGATCCCAGAGTTCGTTGGAGACCGGAGGATCCCAGAGTTCTTGGGAGACAGGAGGATCCCAGAGTTCGTGGGAGACAGGAGGATCCCAGAGTTCAGGCCAGGCAGGAGGATCCCAGTGTTCAGACGAGGCAGACAGGAGTATCCCAGTGTTCAGACGAGGCAGACAGGAGGATCCCAATGTTCAGATGTGGCAGACAGGAGGATCCCAGAGTTCGTGGTAGACAGGGGGATCCCAGAGTTCGTGGGAGACAGGAGGATCCCAGAGTTCGTGGGAGACAGGAGGATCCCAGAGTTCAGGCCAGACAGGAGGATCCCAGATTTCGTGGGAGACAGGAGGATCCCAGAGTTCAGGCCAGACAGGAGGAACCCAGTGTTCAGACGAGGCAGACCGGAGGATCCCAGTGTTCAGACGTGGCAGACAGGAGGATCCCAGAGTTCGTGGGAGACAGGAGAATCCCAGAGTTCGTGGGAGACAGGAGTATCGCAGAGTTCGTGGGAGACAGGAGTATCGCAGAGTTCGTGGGAGACAGGAGGATCCCAGAGTTCAGGCTAGACAGGTGGATCAAAGATTTCAGGCTAGACAGGAGGATCCCAGAGTTCAGGCTAGACAGGTGGATCCCAGTGTTCAGACGAGGCAGACCGGAGGATCCCAGTCATCAGACGAGGCAGACAGGAGGATCCCACAGTTCAGACGTGGGAGACAGGAGGTTCCCAGTGTTCAGACGAGGCAGTCAGGAGGATCCCAGTGTTCAGACGTGGGAGACAGGAGGATCCCAGTGTTCAGACGTGGGAGACAGGAGGATCTCAGTGTTCAGATGTGGCAGGCAGGTGGATCCCAGAGTTCAGACGTGGGTGACAGGAGGATCCCAGAGTTCGTGGGAGACCGGAGGATCCCAGAGTTCGTTGGAGACCGGAGGATCCCAGAGTTCTTGGGAGACAGGAGGATCACAGAGTTCGTGGGAGACAGGAGGATCCCAGAGTTCAGGCCAGGCAGGAGGATCCCAGTGTTCAGACGAGGCAGACAGGAGTATCCCAGTGTTCAGACGAGGCAGACAGGAGGATCCCAATGTTCAGATGTGGCAGACAGGAGGATCCCAGAGTTCGTGGGAGACAGGGGGATCCCAGAGTTCGTGGGAGACAGGAGGATCCCAGAGTTCGTGGGAGACAGGAGGATCCCAGAGTTCAGGCCAGACAGGAGGATCCCAGAGTTCGTGGGAGACAGGAGGATCCCAGAGTTCAGGCCAGACAGGAGGAACCCAGTGTTCAGACGAGGCAGACAGGAGCATCCCAGTGTTCAGACGAGGCAGAAAGGAGGATCCCAGTGTTCAGACGAGGCAGACCGGAGGATCCCAGTGTTCAGACGTGGCAGACAGGAGGATCCCAGAGTTCGTGGGAGACAGGAGAATCCCAGAGTTCGTGGGAGACAGGTGGATCCCGGAGTTCATGGGAGACAGGTGGATCCCAGAGTTCGTTGGAGACAGGAGGATCCCAGAGTTCGTGGGAGACAGGAATTTCCCAGAGTTCGTGGGAGACAGGAGTATCCCAGAGTTCGTGGGAGACAGGAGGATCCCCGAGTTTGTGGGAGACAGGAGGATCCCCGAGTTTGTGGGAGACAGGAGGATCCCAGACTTCAGGCCAGACAGGAGGATCCCAGTGTTCAGACGAGGCAGACAGGAGTATCCCAGTGTTCAGACGAGGCAGACAGGAGGATCCCAATGTTCAGATGAGGCAGACAGGATGATCCCAGAGTTCGTGGGAGACAGGAGGATCCCAGAGTTCGTGGGAGACAGGAGGATCCCAGAGTTCAGGCCAGACGGGAGGAACCCAGTGTTCAGACGAGGCAGACAGGAGGATCCCAGTGTTCAGACGAGGCAGACAGGAGGATCCCAGTGTTCAGACGAGGCAGACAGGAGGATCCCAGTGTTCAGACGAGGCAGACAGGAGGATCCCAGTGTTCAGGCGTGGCAGACAGGAGGATCCCAGAGTTAGTGGGAGACAGGAGAATCCCAGAGTTCGTGGGAGACAGGAGGATCCCAGAGTTCAGGCCAGACAGGAGGATCCCAGTGTTCAGACGAGGCAGACAGGAGGATCCCAATGTTCAGATGTGGCAGACAGGAGGATCCCAGAGTTCGTGGGAGACAGGATGATCCCAGAGTTCAGGCCAGACAGGAGGATCCCAGTGTTCAGACGAGGCAGACAGGAGTATCCCAGTGTTCAGACGAGGCAGACAGGAGGATCCCAATGTTCAGATGTGGCAGACAGGAGGATCCCAGATTTCGTGGGAGACAGGAGGATCCCAGAGTTCGTGGGAGACAGGAGGATCCCAGAGTTCAGGCCAGACAGGAGGAACCCAGTGTTCAGACGAGGCAGACAGGAGGATCCCAGTGTTCAGACGAGGCAGACAGGAGGATCCCAGTGTTCAGACGAGACAGACAGGAGGATCCCAATGTTCAGATGTGGCAGACAGGAGGATCCCAGAGTTCGCGGGAGACAGGAGGATCCCAGAGTTCGCGGGAGACAGGAGGATCCCAGAGTTCAGGCCAGACAGGAGGAACCCAGTGTTCAGACGAGGCAGACAGGAGGATCCCAGTGTTCAGACGAGGCAGACAGGATGATCCCAGTGTTCAGACGAGGCGGACAGGAGGATCCCAGTGTTCAGACGTGGCAGACAGGAGGATCCCAGAGTTCGTGGGAGACAGGAGAATCCCAGAGTTCGTGGGAGACAGGAGGATCCCAGAGTTCGTGGCAGACAGGAGGATCCCAGAGTTCGTGGCAGACAGGAGGATCCCAGAGTTCGTGGGAGACAGGAGAATCCCAGAGTTCGTGGGAGACAGGAGGATCCCAGAGTTCAGGCCAGACAGGAGGATCCCAGTGTTCAGACGAGGCAGACAGGAGTATCCCAGTGTTCAGACGAGGAAGACAGGAGGATCCCAATGTTCAGATGTGGCAGAGAGGAGGATCCCAGAGTTCGTGGGAGACAGGAGGATCCCAGAGTTCGTTGGAGACAGGAGGATCCCAGAGTTCAGGCCAGACTGGAGGAACCCAGTGTTCAGACGAGGCAGACAGGAGGATCCCAGTGTTCAGACGAGGCAGACAGGAGGATCCCAGTGTTCAGACGAGGCAGACAGGAGGATCCAAGTGTTCAGACGTGGCAGACAGGAGGATCCCAGAGTTCGTGGCAGACAGGAGGATCCCAGAGTTCGCGGGAGACAGGAGGATCCCAGAGTTCGCGGGAGACAGGAGGATCCTAGAGTTCAGGCCAGACAGGAGGATCCCAGTGTTCAGACGAGGCAGACAGGAGTATCCCAGTGTTCAGACGAGGCAGACAGGAGGATCCCAATGTTCAGATGTGGCAGACAGGAGGATCCCAGAGTTCGTGGGAGACTGGAGGATCCCAGAGTTCGTGGCAGACAGGAGGATCCCAGAGTTCGTGGGAGACAGGAGAATCCCAGAGTTCGTGGGAGACAGGAGGATCCCAGAGTTCAGGCCAGACAGGAGGATCCCAGTGTTCAGACGAGGCAGACAGGAGTATCCCAGTGTTCAGACGAGGCAGACAGGAGGATCCCAATGTTCAGATGTGGCAGAGAGGAGGATCCCAGAGTTCGTGGGAGACAGGAGGATCCCAGAGTTCGTGGGAGACAGGAGGATCCCAGAGTTCAGGCCAGACTGGAGGAACCCAGTGTTCAGACGAGGCAGACAGGAGGATCCCAGTGTTCAGACGAGGCAGACAGGAGGATCCCAGTGTTCAGACGAGGCAGACAGGAGGATCCAAGTGTTCAGACGTGGCAGACAGGAGGATCCCAGAGTTCGTGGGAGACAGGAGGATCCCAGAGTTCGTGGGAGACAGGAGGATCCCAGAGTTCGTGGGAGAGAGGAGGAGCTCCGAGTTCGTGGGAGACAGGAGGATCCCAGAGTTCGTGGGAGACAGGAGAATCCCAGAGTTCGTGGGAGACAGGAGTATCGCAGAGTTCGTGGGAGACAGGAGTATCGCAGAGTTCGTGGGAGACAGGAGGATCCCAGAGTTCAGGCTAGACAGGAGGATCAAAGATTTCAGGCTAGACAGGAGGATCCCTGAGTTCAGGCTAGACAGGTGGATCCCAGTGTTCAGACGAGGCAGACCGGAGGATCCCAGTCATCAGACGAGGCAGACAGGAGGATCCCAGTGAACAGACGAGGCTGACAGGAGGATCCCACAGTTCAGACGTGGGAGACAGGAAGTTCCCAGTGTTCAGACGAGGCAGTCAGGAGGATCCCAGTGTTCAAACGAGGCAGACAAGAGGATCCCAGTGTTCAGACGAGACAGACAGGAGGATCCCAATGTTCAGATGTGACAGACAGGAGGATCCCAGAGTTCGTGGGAGACAGGAGGATACCAGAGTTCAGGCCAGACAGGAGGAACCCAGTGTTCAGACGAGGCAGACAGGAGGATCCCAGTGTTCAGACGAGGCAGACAGGAGGATCCCAGTGTTCAGACGAGGCAGACAGGAGGATCCCAATGTTCAGATGTGGCAGACAGGAGGATCCTAGAGTTCGTGGGAGACAGGAGGATCCCAGAGTTCAGGCCACACAGGAGGAACCCAGTGTTCAGACGAGGCAGACAGGAGGATCCCAGTGTTCAGACGAGGCAGACAGGAGGATCCCACTGTTCAGACGTGGCAGACAGGTGGATCCCAGAGTTCGTGGGAGACAGGAGAATCCCAGAGTTCGTGGGAGACAGGAGGATCCCAGAGTTCAGGCCTGACAGGAGGATCCCAGTGTTCAGACGAGGCAGACAGGAGTATCCCAGTGTTCAGACGAGGCAGACAGGAGGATCCCAATGTTCAGATGTGGCAGACAGGAGGATCCCAGAGTTCGTGGGAGACAGGAGGATCCCAGAGTTCGTGGCAGACAGGAGGATCCCAGAGTTCGTGGGAGACAGGAGAATCCCAGAGTTCGTGGGAGACAGGAGGATCCCAGAGTTCAGGCCAGACAGGAGGATCCCAGTGTTCAGACGAGGCAGACAGGAGTATCCCAGTGTTCAGTCGAGGCAGACAGGAGGATCCCAATGTTCAGATGTGGCAGACAGGAGGATCCCAGAGTTCGTGGGAGACAGGAGTATCCCAGAGTTCGTGGGAGACAGGAGGATCCCAGAGTTCAGGCCAGACAGGAGGAACCCAGTGTTCAGACGAGGCAGACAGGTGGATCCCAGTGTTCAGACGAGGCAGACAGGAGGATCCCAGTGTTCAAACGAGGCAGACAGGAGGATCCAAGTGTTCAGACGTGGCAGACAGGAGGATCCCAGAGTTCGTGGGAGACAGGAGGATCCCAGAGTTCGTGGGAGACAGGAGGATCCCAGAGTTCGTGGGAGACAGGAGGAGCCCCGAGTTCGTTGGAGACAGGAGGATCCCCGAGTTCGTGGGAGACAGGAGGATCCCAGAGTTCGTGGGAGTCAGGAGGATCCCCGAGTTCGTGGGAGACAGGAGTATCGCAGAGTTCGTGGGAGACAGGAGTATCGCAGAGTTCGTGGGAGACAGGAGGATCCCAGAGTTCAGGCTAGACAGGAGGATCAAAGATTTCAGGCTAGACATTAGGATCCCAGAGTTCAGGCTAGACAGGTGGATCCCAGTGTTCAGACGAGGCAGACCGGAGGATCCCAGTCATCAGACGAGGCAGACCGGAGGATCCCACAGTTCAGACGTGGGAGACAGGAGGTTCCCAGTGTTCAGACGAGGCAGTCAGGAGGATCCCGGTGTTCAGACGAGGCAGACAGGAGGATCCCAGTGTTCAGACGTGGGAGACAGGAGGATCCCAGTGTTCAGACGTGGGAGACAGGAGGATCTCAGTGTTCAGATGTGGCAGGCAGGTGGATCCCAGAGTGCAGACGTGGGTGACAGGAGGATCCCAGAGTTCGTGGGAGACCGGAGGATCCCAGAGTTCGTTGGAGACCGGAGGATCCCAGAGTTCTTGGGAGACAGGAGGATCCCAGAGTTCGTGGGAGACAGGAGGATCCCAGAGTTCAGGCCAGGCAGGAGGATCCCAGTGTTCAGACGAGGCAGACAGGAGTATCCCAGTGTTCAGACGAGGCAGACAGGAGGATCCCAATGTTCAGATGTGGCAGACAGGAGAATCCCAGAGTTCGTGGGAGACAGGGGGATCCCAGAGTTCGTGGGAGACAGGAGGATCCCAGAGTTCGTGGGAGACAGGAGGATCCCAGAGTTCAGGCCAGACAGGAGGATCCCAGAGTTCGTGGGAGACAGGAGGATCCCAGAGTTCAGGCCAGACAGGAGGAACCCAGTGTTCAGACGAGGCAGACAGGAGGATCCCAGTGTTCAAACGAGGCAGAAAGTAGGATCCCAGTGTTCAGACGAGGCAGACCGGAGGATCCCAGTGTTCAGACGTGGCAGACAGGAGGATCCCAGAGTTCGTGGGAGACAGGAGAAACCCAGAGTTCGTGGGAGACAGGTGGATCCCGCAGTTCGTGGGAGACAGGTGGATCCCAGAGTTCGTTGGAGACAGGAGGATCCCAGAGTTCGTGGGAGACAGGAATATCCCAGAGTTCGTGGGAGACAGGAGGATCCCCGAGTTTGTGGGAGACAGGAGGATCCCCGAGTTTGTGGGAGACAGGAGGATCCCCGAGTTTGTGGGAGACAGGAGGATCCCAGAGTTCGTGGGAGACAGGAGTATCCCAGAGTTCGTGGGATACAGGAGAATCCCAGAGTTCGTGGGAGTCAGGAGGATCCCAGTGTTCAGACGAGGCAGACAGTAGGATCCCAGTGTTCAGACGTGGCAGACAGGAGGATCCCAGAGTTCGTGGGGGACAGGGGGATCCCAAGTTCGTGGTAGACAGTAGGATCCCAGAGTTCGTGGGAGACAGGAGGATCCCAGAGTTCAGGCCAGACAGGAGGATCCCAGTGTTCAGACGAGGCAGACAGGAGTATCCCAGTGTTCAGACGAGGCAGACAGGAGGATCCCAGTGTTCAGACGTGGCAGACAGGAGGATCCCAGTTCGTGGGAGACAGGAGAATCCCAGAGTTCGTGGGAGACAGGAGGATCCCAGAGTTCAGGCCAGACAGGAGGATCCCAGTGTTCAGACGAGGCAGACAGGAGTATCCCAGTGTTCAGACGAGGCAGACAGGAGGATCCCAATGTTCAGATGTGGCAGACAGGAGGATCCCAGAGTTCGTGGGAGACAGGAGGATTCCAGAGTTCGTGGCAGACAGGAGGATCCCAGAGTTCGTGGGAGACAGGAGAATCCCAGAGTTCGTGGGAGACAGGAGGATCCCAGAGTTCAGGCCAGACAGGAGGATCCCAGTGTTCAGACGAGGCAGACAGGAGTATCCCAGTGTTCAGACGAGGCAGACAGGAGGATCCCAATGTTCAGATGTGGCAGACAGGAGGATCCCAGAGTTCGTGGGAGACAGGAGGATCCCAGAGTTCGTGGGAGACAGGAGGATCCCAGAGTTCAGGCCAGACAGGAGGAACCCAGTGTTCAGACGAGGCAGACAGGAGGATCCCAGTGTTCAGACGAGGCAGACAGGAGGATCCCAGTGTTCAGACGAGGCAGACAGAAGGATCCAAGTGTTCAGACGTGGCAGACAGGAGGATCCCAGAGTTCGTGGGAGACAGGAGGATCCCAGAGTTCGTGGGAGACAGGAGGATCCCAGAGTTCGTGGGAGACAGGAGGAGCCCCGAGTTCGTGGGAGACAGGAGGATCCCCGAGTTCGTGGGAGACAGGAGGATCCCCGAGTTCGTGGGAGACAGGAGTATCGCAGAGTTCGTGGGAGACAGGAGTATCGCACAGTTCGTGGGAGACAGGAGGATCCCAGAGTTCAGGCTAGACAGGAGGATCAAAGATTTCAGGCTAGACAGGAGGATCCCAGAGTTCAGGCAAGACAGGTGGATCCCAGTGTTCAGACGAGGCAGACCGGAGGATCCCAGTCATCAGGCGAGTCAGACAGGAGGATCCCAGTGTCCAGACGAGGCAGACAGGAGGATCCCACAGTTCAGACGTGGGAGACAGGAGGTTCCCAGTGTTCAGACGAGGCAGTCAGGAGGATATCAGTGTTCAAACGAGGCAGACAAGAGGATCCCAGTGTTCAGACGAGACAGACAGGAGGATCCCAATGTTCAGATGTGGCAGACAGGAGGATCCCAGAGTTCGTGGGTGACAGGAGGATCCCAGAGTTCGTGGGAGACAGGAGGATCCCAGAGTTCGTGGGAGACAGGAGGATCCCAGAGTTCAGGCCAGACAGGAGGAACCCAGTGTTCAGACGAGGCAGAATGGAGTATCCCAGTGTTCAGACGAGGCAGACAGGAGGATCCCAGTGTTCAGACGAAGCAGACAGGAGGATCCCAATGTTCAGATGTGGCAGACAGGAGGATCCTAGAGTTCGTGGGAGACAGGAGGATCCCAGAGTTCGCGGGAGACAGGAGGATCCCAGAGTTCAGGCCAGACAGGAGGAACCCAGTGTTCAGACGAGGCAGACAGGAGGATCCCAGTGTTCAGAGGAGGCAGACAGGAGGATCCCAGTGTTCAGACGAGGCAGACAGGAGGATCCCAGTGTTCAGACGTTGCAGACAGGAGGATCCAAGAGTTCGTGGGAGACAGGAGAATCCCAGAGTTCGTGGGAGACAGGAGGATCCCAGAGTTCAGACGAGGCAGACAGGAGGATCCCAGTGTTCAGACGAGGCAGACAGGAGGATCCCAATGTTCAGATGTGGCAGACAGGAGGATCCCAGAGTTCGTGGGAGACAGGAGGATCCCAGAGTTCGTGGGAGACAGGAGGATCCCAAAGTTCGTGGGAGACAGGAGGATCCCAGAGTTCAGGCCAGACAGGAGGAACCCAGTGTTCAGACGAGGCAGACAGGAGGATCCCAGTGTTCAGACGAGGCAGACAGGAGGATCCCAGTGTTCAGACGAGGCAGACAGAAGGATCCAAGTGTTCAGACGTGGCAGACAGGAGGATCTCAGAGTTCGTGGGAAACAGGAGGATCCCAGAGTTCGTGGGAGACAGGAGGATCCCAGAGTTCGTGGGAGACAGGAGGAGCCCAGAGTTCGTGGGAGACAGGAGGATCCCAGAGTTCAGGCCAGACAGGAGGATCCCAGTGTTCAGACGAGGCAGACCGGAGTATCCCAGTGTTCAGACGAGGCAGACAGGAGGATCCCAATGTTCAGATGTGGCAGACAGGAGGATCCCAGAGTTCGTGGGAGACAGGGGGATCCCAGAGTTCGTGGGAGACAGGAGGATCCCAGAGTTCGTGGGAGACAGGAGGATCCCAGAGTTCAGGCCAGACAGGAGGATCCCAGAGTTCGTGGGAGACAGGAGGATCCCAGAGTTCAGGCCAGACAGGAGGAACCCAGTGTTCAGACGAGGCAGAAAGGAGGATCCCAGTGTTCAGACGAGGCAGACCGGAGGATCCCAGTGTTCAGACGTGGCAGACAGGAGGATCCCAGAGTTCGTGGGAGACAGGAGAATCCCAGAGTTCGTGGGAGACAGGTGGATCCCGGAGTTCGTGGGAGACAGGTGGATCCCAGAGTTCGTTGGAGACAGGAGGATCCCAGAGTTCGTGGGAGACAGGAATATCCCAGAGTTCGTGGGAGACAGGAGTATCCCAGAGTTCGTGGGAGACAGGAGGATCCCCGAGTTTGTGGGAGACAGGAGGATCCCCGAGTTTGTGGGAGACAGGAGGATCCCAGAGTTCGTGGGAGACAGGAGTATCCCAGAGTTCGTGGGATACAGGAGGATCCCAGAGTTCGTGGGAGTCAGGAGGATCCCAGTGTTCAGACGAGGCAGAAAGTAGGATCCCAGTGTTCAGACGTGGCAGACAGGAGGATCCCAGAGTTCGTGGGGGACAGGGGGATCCCAAGTTCGTGGTAGACAGGAGGATCCCAGTGTTCGTGGGAGACAGGAGGATCCCAGAGTTCAGGCCAGACAGGAGGATCCCAGTGTTCAGACGAGGCAGACAGGAGGATCCCAATGTTCAGATGTGGCAGACAGGAGGATCCCAGAGTTCGTGGGAGACAGGGGGATCCCAGAGTTCGTGGGAGACAGGAGGATCCCAGAGTTCGTGGGAGACAGGAGGATCCCAGAGTTCAGGCCAGACAGGAGGATCCCAGAGTTCGTGGGAGACAGGAGGATCCCAGAGTTCAGGCCAGACAGGAGGAACCCAGTGTTCAGACGAGGCAGAAAGGAGGATCCCAGTGTTCAGACGAGGCAGACCGGAGGATCCCAGTGTTCAGACGTGGCAGACAGGAGCATCCCAGAGTTCGTGGGAGACAGGAGAATCCCAGAGTTCGTGGGAGACAGGTGGATCCCGGAGTTCGTGGGAGACAGGTGGATCCCAGAGTTCGTTGGAGACAGGAGGATCCCAGAGTTCGTGGGAGACAGGAATATCCCAGAGTTCGTGGGAGACAGGAGTATCCCAGAGTTCGTGGGAGACAGGAGGATCCCCGAGTTTGTGGGAGACAGGAGGATCCCCGAGTTTGTGGGAGACAGGAGGATCCCAGAGTTCGTGGGAGACAGGAGTATCCCAGAGTTCGTGGGATACAGGAGGATCCCAGAGTTCGTGGGAGTCAGGAGGATCCCAGTGTTCAGACGAGGCAGAAAGTAGGATCCCAGTGTTCAGACGTGGCAGACAGGAGGATCCCAGAGTTCGTGGGGGACAGGGGGATCCCAAGTTCGTGGTAGACAGGAGGATCCCAGTGTTCGTGGGAGACAGGAGGATCCCAGAGTTCAGGCCAGACAGGAGGATCCCAGTGTTCAGACGAGGCAGACAGGAGGATCCCAATGTTCAGATGTGGCAGACAGGAGGATCCCAGAGTTCGTGGGAGACAGGGGGATCCCAGAGTTCGTGGGAGACAGGAGGATCCCAGAGTTCGTGGGAGACAGGAGGATCCCAGAGTTCAGGCCAGACAGGAGGATCCCAGAGTTCGTGGGAGACAGGAGGATCCCAGAGTTCAGGCCAGACAGGAGGAACCCAGTGTTCAGACGAGGCAGAAAGGAGGATCCCAGTGTTCAGACGAGGCAGACCGGAGGATCCCAGTGTTCAGACGTGGCAGACAGGAGCATCCCAGAGTTCGTGGGAGACAGGAGAATCCCAGAGTTCGTGGGAGACAGGTGGATCCCGGAGTTCGTGGGAGACAGGTGGATCCCAGAGTTCGTTGGAGACAGGAGGATCCCAGAGTTCGTGGGAGACAGGAATATCCCAGAGTTCGTGGGAGACAGGAGTATCCCAGAGTTCGTGGGAGACAGGAGGATCCCCGAGTTTGTGGGAGACAGGAGGATCCCCGAGTTTGTGGGAGACAGGAGGATCCCAGAGTTCGTGGGAGACAGGAGTATCCCAGAGTTCGTGGGATACAGGAGGATCCCAGAGTTCGTGGGAGTCAGGAGGATCCCAGTGTTCAGACGAGGCAGAAAGTAGGATCCCAGTGTTCAGACGTGGCAGACAGGAGGATCCCAGAGTTCGTGGGGGACAGGGGGATCCCAAGTTCGTGGTAGGTAGGAGGATCCCAGAGTTCGTGGGAGACAGGAGGATCCCAGAGTTCAGGCCAGACAGGAGGATCCCAGTGTTCAGACGAGGCAGACAGGAGTATCCCAGTGTTCAGACGAGGCAGACAGGAGGATCCCAGTGTTCAGACGTGGCAGACAGGAGGATCCCAGTTCGTGGGAGACAGGAGAATCCCAGAGTTCGTGGGAGACAGGAGGATCCCAGAGTTCGTGGGAGACAGGAGGATCCCAGAGTTCAGGCCAGACAGGAGGATCCCAGTGTTCAGACGAGGCAGACAGGAGTATCCCAGTGTTCAGACGAGGCAGACAGGAGGATCCCAATGTTCAGATGTGGCAGACAGGAGGATCCCAGAGTTCGTGGGAGACAGGAGGATCCCAGAGTTCGTGGCAGACAGGAGGATCCCAGAGTTCGTGGGAGACAGGAGAATCCCAGAGTTCGTGGGAGACAGGAGGATCCCAGAGTTCAGGCCAGACAGGAGGATCCCAGTGTTCAGACGAGGCAGACAGGAGTATCCCAGTGTTCAGACGAGGCAGACAGGAGGATCCCAATGTTCAGATGTGGCAGACAGGAGGATCCCAGAGTTCGTGGGAGACAGGAGGATCCAGAGTTCGTGGGAGACAGGAGGATCCCAGAGTTCAGGCCAGACAGGAGGAACCCAGTGTTCAGACGAGGCAGACAGGAGGATCCCAGTGTTCAGACGAGGCAGACAGGAGGATCCCAGTGTTCAGACGAGGCAGACAGGAGGATCCCAGAGTTCGTGGCAGACAGGAGGATCCCAGAGTTCGTGGGAGACAGGAGGATCCCAGAGTTCGTGGGAGACAGGAGGATCCCAGAGTTCGTGGGAGACAGGAGGAGCCCCGAGTTCGTGGGAGACAGGAGGATCCCCGAGTTCGTGGGAGACAGGAGGATCCCCGAGTTCGTGGGAGACAGGAGTATCGCAGAGTTCGTGGGAGACAGGAGTATCGCAGAGTTCGTGGGAGACAGGAGTATCGCAGAGTTCGTGGGAGACAGGAGGATCCCAGAGTTCAGGCTAGACAGGAGGATCAAAGATTTCAGGCTAGATAGGAGGATCCCAGAGTTCAGGCTAGACAGGTGGATCCCAGTGTTCAGACGAGGCAGACCGGAGGATCCCAGTCATCAGACGAGGCAGACAGGAGTATCCCAGTGTCCAGACGAGGCAGACAGGAGGATCCCACAGTTCAGACGTGGGAGACAGGAGGTTCCCAGTGTTCAGACGAGGCTGTCAGGAGGATCCCAGGGTTCAAACGAGGCAGACAAGAGGATCCCAGTGTTCAGACGAGACAGACAGGAGGATCCCAATGTTCAGATGTGGCAGACAGGAGGATCCCAGAGTTCAGGCCAGACAGGAGGAACCCAGTGTTCAGACGAGGCAGACAGGAGGATCCCAGTGTTCAGACGAGGCAGACAGGAGGATCCCAGTGTTCAGACGAGGCAGACAGGAGGATCCCAATGTTCAGATGTGGCAGACAGGAGGATCCTAGAGTTCGTGGGAGACAGGAGGATCCCAGAGTTCGCGGGAGACAGGAGGATCCCAGAGTTCAGTCCAGACAGGAGGAACCCAGTGTTCAGACGAGGCAGACAGGAGGATCCCAGTGTTCAGACGAGGCAGACAGGAGGATCCCAGTGTTCAGACGAGGCAGACAGGAGGATCCCAGTGTTCAGACGAGGCAGACAGGAGGATCCCAGTGTTCAGACGAGGCAGACAGGAGGATCCCAATGTTCAGATGTGGCAGACAGGAGGATCCTAGAGTTCGTGGGAGACAGGAGGATCCCAGAGTTCGCGGGAGACAGGAGGATCCCAGAGTTCAGTCCAGACAGGAGGAACCCAGTGTACAGACGAGGCAGACAGGAGGATCCCAGTGTTCAGACGCGGCAGACAGGAGGATCCCAGTGTTCAGACGTGGCAGACAGGAGAATCCAAGAGTTCGTGGGAGACAGGAGAATCCCAGAGTTCGTGTGAGACAGGAGGATCCCAGAGTTCAGACGAGGCAGACAGGAGGATCCCAGTGTTCAGACGTGGCAGACAGGAGGATCCAAGAGTTCGTGGGAGACAGGAGAATCCCAGAGTTCGTGGGAGACAGGAGGATCCCAGTGTTCAGACGAGGCAGACAGGAGTATCCCAGTGTTCAGACGAGGCAGACAGGAGGATCCCAATGTTCAGATGTGGCAGACAGGAGGATCCCAGAGTTCGTGGCAGACAGGAGGATCCCAGAGTTCGTGGGAGACAGGAGAATCCCAGAGTTCGTGGGAGACAGGAGGATCCCAGAGTTCAGGCCAGACAGGAGGATCCCAGTGTTCAGACGAGGCAGACAGGAGTATCCCTGTGTTCAGACGAGGCAGACAGGAGGATCCCGATGTTCAGATGTGGCAGACAGGAGGATCCCAGAGTTTGTGGGAGACAGGAGGATCCCAGAGTTCGTGGGAGACAGGAGGATCCCAGAGTTCAGGCCAGACAGGAGGAACCCAGTGTTCAGACGAGGCAGACAGGAGGATCCGAGTGTTCAGACGAGGCAGACAGGAGGATCCCAGTGTTCAGACGAGGCAGACAGGAGGATCCCAGAGTTCAGACGTGGGTGACAGGAGGATCCCAGAGTTCGTGGGAGACAGGAGGATCCCAGAGTTCGTGGGAGACAGGAGGATCCCAGAGTTCGTGGGAGACAGGAGGAGCCCCGAGTTCGTTGGAGACAGGAGGATCCCCGAGTTCGTGGGAGACAGGAGGATCCCCGAGTTCGTGGGAGTCAGGAGGATCCCCGAGTTCGTGGGAGACAGGGGTATCGCAGAGTTCGTGGGAGACAGGAGTATCGCAGAGTTCGTGGGAGACAGGAGAATCCCAGAGTTCAGGCTAGACAGGAGGATCAAAGATTTCAGGCTAGACAGGAGGATCCCAGAGTTCAGGCTAGACAGGTGGATCCCAGTGTTCAGACGAGGCAGACCGGAGGATCCCAGTTATCAGACGAGGCAGACCGGAGGATCCCACAGTTCAGACGTGGGTGACAGGAGGTTCCCAGTGTTCAGACGAGGCAGTCAGGAGGATCCCAGTGTTCAGACGAGGCAGACAGGAGGATCCCAGTGTTCAGACGAGGCAGACAGGAGGATCCCAGTGTTCAGACGTGGGAGACAGGAGGATCCCAGTGTTCAGACGTGGGAGACAGGAGGATCCCAGTGTTCAGACGTGGGTGACAGGAGGATCTCAGTGTTCAGATGTGGCAGGCAGGTGGATCCCAGAGTTCAGACGTGGGTGACAGGAGGATCCCAGAGTTCGTGGGAGACCGGAGGATCCCAGAGTTCGTTGGAGACCGGAGAATCCCAGAGTTCTTGGGAGACAGGAGGATCCCAGAGTTCGTGGGAGACAGGGGGATCCCAGAGTTCGTGGGAGACAGGAGGATCCCAGAGTTCGTGGGAGACAGGAGGATCCCAGAGTTCAGGCCAGACAGGAGGATACCAGAGTTCGTGGGAGACAGGAGGATCCCAGAGTTCAGGCCAGACAGGAGGAACCCAGTGTTCAGACGAGGCAGACAGGAGGATCCCAGTGTTCAGACGAGGCAGAAAGGAGGATCCCAGTGTTCAGACGAGGCAGACCGGAGGATCCCAGTGTTCAGACGTGGCAGACAGGAGGATCCCAGAGTTCGTGGGAGACAGGAGAATCCCAGAGTTCGTGGGAGACAGGTGGATCCCGGAGTTCGTGGGAGACAGGTGGATCCCAGAGTTCGTTGGAGACAGGAGGATCCCAGAGTTCGTGGGAGACAGGAATATCCCAGAGTTCGTGGGAGACAGGAGGATCCCCGAGTTTGTGGGAGACAGGAGGATCCCCGAGTTTGTGGTAGACAGGAGGATCCCCGAGTTTGTGGGAGACAGGAGGATCCCAGAGTTCGTGGGAGACAGGAGTATCCCAGAGTTCGTGGGATACAGGAGGATCCCAGAGTTCGTGGGAGTCAGGAGGATCCCAGTGTTCAGACGAGGCAGACAGTAGGATCCCAGTGTTCAGACGTGGCAGACAGGAGGATCCCAGAGTTCGTGGGGGACAGGGGGATCCCAAGTTCGTGGTAGACAGGAGGATCCCAGAGTTCGTGGGAGACAGGAGGATCCCAGAGTTCAGGCCAGACAGGAGGATCCCAGTGTTCAGACGAGGCAGACCGGAGTATCCCAGTGTTCAGACGAGGCAGACAGGAGGATCCCAATGTTCAGATGTGGCAGACAGGAGGATCCCAGAGTTCGTGGGAGACAGGGGGATCCCAGAGTTCGTGGGAGACAGGAGGATCCCAGAGTTCGTGGGAGACAGGAGGATCCCAGAGTTCAGGCCAGACAGGAGGATCCCAGAGTTCAGACGAGGCAGACAGGAGGATCCCAGTGTTCAGACGAGGCAGAAAGGAGGATCCCAGTGTTCAGACGAGGCAGACCGGAGGATCCCAGTGTTCAGACGTGGCAGACAGGAGGATCCCAGAGTTCGTGGGAGACAGGAGAATCCCAGAGTTCGTGGGAGACAGGTGGATCCCGGAGTTCGTGGGAGACAGGTGGATCCCAGAGTTCGTTGGAGACAGGAGGATCCCAGAGTTCGTGGGAGACAGGAATATCCCAGAGTTCGTGGGAGACAGGAGGATCCCCGAGTTTGTGGGAGACAGGAGGATCCCCGAGTTTGTGGGAGACAGGAGGATCCCAGAGTTTGTGGGAGACAGGAGTATCCCAGAGTTCGTGGGATACAGGAGGATCCCAGAGTTCGTGGGAGTCAGGAGGATCCCAGTGTTCAGACGAGGCAGACAGTAGGATCCCAGTGTTCAGACGTGGCAGACAGGAGGATCCCAGAGTTCGTGGGGGACAGGGGGATCCCAAGTTCGTGGTAGACAGGAGGATCCCAGAGTTCGTGGGAGACAGGAGGATCCCAGAGTTCAGACGTGGGAGACAGGAGGATCCCAGAGTTCAGACGTGGGAGATAGGAGGATCCCAGTGTTCATACGAGGCAGACAGGAGGATCCCAGTGTTCAGACGAGGCAGACCGGAGGATCCCAGTGTACAGACGAGGAAGACATGCGGATCCCAGTGTTCAGACGTGGGAGACATGAGGATCCCAGAGTTCGTGGGAGACAGGAGGATCCCAGAGTTCGTGGGAGACGGGAGGATCCCGGAGTTCGTGAGAGACAGGAGGATCCCGTAGTTCGTGGGAGACAGGAGGATCCCAGTGTTCAGACGTGGGAGACAGGAGGATCTCAGTGTTCAGATGTGGCAGGCAGGTGGATCCCAGAGTTCAGACGTGGGTGACAGGAGGATCCCAGAGTTCGTGGGAGACCGGAGGATCCCAGAGTTCGTTGGAGACCGGAGGATCCCAGAGTTCTTGGGAGACAGGAGGATCCCAGAGTTCGTGGGAGACAGGAGGATCCCAGAGTTCAGGCCAGGCAGGAGGATCCCAGTGTTCAGACGAGGCAGACCGGAGTATCCCAGTGTTCAGACGAGGCAGACAGGAGGATCCCAATGTTCAGATGTGGCAGACAGGAGGATCCCAGAGTTCGTGGGAGACAGGGGGATCCCAGAGTTCGTGGGAGACAGGAGGATCCCAGAGTTCGTGGGAGACAGGAGGATCCCAGAGTTCAGGCCAGACAGGAGGATCCCAGAGTTCGTGGGAGACAGGAGGATCCCAGAGTTCAGGCCAGACAGGAGGAACCCAGTGTTCAGACGAGGCAGACAGGAGCATCCCAGTGTTCAGACGAGGCAGAAAGGAGGATCCCAGTGTTCAGACGAGGCAGACAGGAGGATCCCAGTGTTCAGACGTGGCAGACAGGAGGATCCCAGAGTTAGTGGGAGACAGGAGAATCCCAGAGTTCGTGGGAGACAGGTGGATCCCGGAGTTCGTGGGAGACAGGTGGATCCCAGAGTTCGTTGGAGACAGGAGGATCCCAGAGTTCGTGGGAGACAGGAATATCCCAGAGTTCGTGGGAGACAGGAGTATCCCAGAGTTCGTGGGAGACAGGAGGATCCCCGAGTTTGTGGGAGACAGGAGGATCCCCGAGTTTGTGGGAGACAGGAGGATCCCAGAGTTCGTGGGAGACAGGAGTATCCCAGAGTTCGTGGGATACAGGAGGATCCCAGATTTCGTGGGAGACAGGAGGATCCCAGTGTTCAGACGAGGCAGACAGTAGGATCCCAGTGTTCAGACGTGGCAGACAGGAGTATCCCAGAGTTCGTGGGGGACAGGGGGATCCCAAGTTCGTGGGAGACAGGAGGATCCCCGAGTTCGTGGGAGACAGGAGGATCCCAGAGTTCTTGGGAGACAGGAGGATCCCAGAGTTCGTGGGAGACAGGAGGATCCCAGAGTTCAGGCCAGACAGGAGGATCCCAGTGTTCAGACGAGGCAGACAGGAGTATCCCAGTGTTCAGACGAGGCAGACAGGAGGATCCCAGAGTTCAGTCTAGACAGGAGGATCCCAGAGTTCAGGCTAGACAGGTGGATCCCAGTGTTCAGACGAGGCAGACAGGAGGATCCCAGTGTTCAGACGTGGGAGACAGGAGTATCTCAGTGTTCAGACGAGGCAGACAGGAGGATCCCAGTGTCCAGACGAGGCAGACAGGAGGATCCCACAGTTCAGACGTGGGAGACAGGAGGTTCCCAGTGTTCAGACGAGGCAGTCAGGAGGATCCCTGTGTTCAGACGAGGCAGACAGGAGGATCCCAGTGTTCAGACGAGACAGACAGGAGGATCCCAGTGTTCAGACGAGGGAGACAGGAGGATCCCAGTGTTCAGACGTGGGAGACAGGAGGATCCCAGTGTTCAGACGTGGGAGACAGGAGGACCTCAGTGTTCAGATGTGGCAGGCATGAGTATCCCAGAGTTCAGACGTGGGTGACAGGAGGATCCCAGAGTTCGTGGGAGACCGGAGGATCCCAGAGTTCGTTGGAGACCGGAGGATCCCAGAGTTCGTGGGAGACAGGAGGTTCCCAGAGTTCGTGGGAGACAGGAGGATCCCAGAGTTCGTGGGAGACAGGAGGATCACAGAGTTCGTGGGAGACAGGAGGATCCCAGAGTTCGTGGGAAACAGGAGGATCCCAGAGTTCAGGCCAGACAGGAGGATCCCAGAGTTCAGGCTAGACAGGAGTATCCCAGTGTTCAGACGAGGCAGACCGAAGGATCCCAGTGTTCAGACGAGGCAGAGAGGAGGATCCCAGTGTTCAGACGTGGGAGACAGGAGGATCCCAGTGTTCAGAGGAGGCAGACAGGAGGATCCCTGTGTTCAGACGAGGCAGACAGGAGGATCCCAGAGTTCAGACGATGCAGACAGTAGGATCCCAGTGTTCAGACGAGGCAGACAGGAGGATTCCAGTGTTCAGACGAGGCAGATAGGAGGATCCCATTGTTCAGACGTGGCAGACAGGAGTATCCGAGAGTTCAGACGTGGGAGACAGGAGGATCCCAGAGTTCAGGCTAGATAGGAGGATCAAAGAGTTCAGGCTAGACAGGAGCATCAAAGAGTTCAGGCTAGACAGGAGGTTCCAGTGTTCAGACGAGGCAGACAGGAGGATCCCAGTGTTCAGACGTGGGAGACAGGAGGATCCCAGTGTTCAGACGAGGCAGACAGGAGGATCCCAGTGTTCAGACGAAGCAGACAGGAGGGTCCCAGTGTTCAGACGAGGCAGACAGGAGGATCCCAGAGTTCGGAATTGGGAGACAGGAGGATCCCAGAGTTCAGACGAGGCAGACAGGAGGATCCCAGAGTTCGTGGGAGACAGGAATATCCCAGAGATCGTGGGAGACAGGAGGATCCCCGAGTTTGTGGGAGACAGGAGGATCCCCGAGTTTGTGGGAGACAGGAGGATCCCCGAGTTTGTGGGAGACAGGAGGATCCCAGAGTTTGTGGGAGACAGGAGTATCCCAGAGTTCGTGGGATACAGGAGGATCCCAGAGTTCGTGGGAGTCAGGAGGATCCCAGTGTTCAGACGAGGCAGACAGTAGGATCCCAGTGTTCAGACGTGGCAGACAGGAGGATCCCAGAGTTCGTGGGGGACAGGGGGATCCCAAGTTCGTGGTAGACAGGAGGATCCCAGAGTTCGTGGGAGACAGGAGGATCCCAGAGTTCAGACGTGGGAGACAGGAGGATCCCAGAGTTCAGACGTGGGAGATAGGAGGATCCCAGTGTTCATACGAGGCAGACAGGAGGATCCCAGTGTTCAGACGAGGCAGACCGGAGGATCCCAGTGTACAGACGAGGAAGACATGCGGATCCCAGTGTTCAGACGTGGGAGACATGAGGATCCCAGAGTTCGTGGGAGACAGGAGGATCCCAGAGTTCGTGGGACACGGGTGGATCCCGGAGTTCGTGAGAGACAGGAGGATCCCGTAGTTCGTGGGAGACAGGAGGATCCCAGTGTTCAGACGTGGGAGACAGGAGGATCTCAGTGTTCAGATGTGGCAGACAGGTGGATCCCAGAGTTCAGACGTGGGTGACAGGAGGATCCCAGAGTTCGTGGGAGACAGGGGGATCCCAGAGTTCGTGGGAGACAGGAGGATCCCAGAGTTCGTGGGAGACAGGAGGATCCCAGAGTTCAGGCCAGACAGGAGGATCCCAGAGTTCGTGGGAGACAGGAGGATCCCAGAGTTCAGGCCAGACAGGAGGAACCCAGTGTTCAGACGAGGCAGACAGGAGCATCCCAGTGTTCAGACGAGGCAGAAAGGAGGATCCCAGTGTTCAGACGAGGCAGACAGGAGGATCCCAGTGTTCAGACGTGGCAGACAGGAGGATCCCAGAGTTCGTGGGAGACAGGAGAATCCCAGAGTTCGTGGGAGACAGGTGGATCCCGGAGTTCGTGGGAGACAGGTGGATCCCAGAGTTCGTTGGAGACAGGAGGATCCCAGTGTTCGTGGGAGACAGGAATATCCCAGAGTTCGTGGGAGACAGGAGTATCCCAGAGTTCGTGGGAGACAGGAGGATCCCCGAGTTTGTGGGAGACAGGAGGATCCCCGAGTTTGTGGGAGACAGGAGGATCCCCGAGTTTGTGGGAGACAGGAGGATCCCAGAGTTCGTGGGAGACAGGAGTATCCCAGAGTTCGTGGGATACAGGAGGATCCCAGATTTCGTGGGAGACAGGAGGATCCCAGTGTTCAGACGAGGCAGACAGTAGGATCCCAGTGTTCAGACGTGGCAGACAGGAGTATCCCAGAGTTCGTGGGGGACAGGGGGATCCCAAGTTCGTGGGAGACAGGAGGATCCCCGAGTTCGTGGGAGACAGGAGGATCCCAGAGTTCTTGGGAGACAGGAGGATCCCAGAGTTCGTGGGAGACAGGAGGATCCCAGAGTTCAGGCCAGACAGGAGGATCCCAGTGTTCAGACGAGGCAGACAGGAGTATCCCAGTGTTCAGACGAGGCAGACAGGAGGATCCCAGAGTTCAGTCTAGACAGGAGGATCCCAGAGTTCAGGCTAGACAGGTGGATCCCAGTGTTCAGACGAGGCAGACAGGAGGATCCCAGTGTTCAGACGTGGGAGACAGGAGTATCTCAGTGTTCAGACGAGGCAGACAGGAGGATCCCAGTGTCCAGACGAGGCAGACAGGAGGATCCCACAGTTCAGACGTGGGAGACAGGAGGTTCCCAGTGTTCAGACGAGGCAGTCAGGAGGATCCCTGTGTTCAGACGAGGCAGACAGGAGGATCCCAGTGTTCAGACGAGACAGACAGGAGGATCCCAGTGTTCAGACGAGGGAGACAGGAGGATCCCAGTGTTCAGACGTGGGAGACAGGAGGATCCCAGTGTTCAGACGTGGGAGACAGGAGGACCTCAGTGTTCAGATGTGGCAGGCATGTGTATCCCAGAGTTCAGACGTGGGTGACAGGAGGATCCCAGAGTTCGTGGGAGACCGGAGGATCCCAGAGTTCGTTGGAGACCGGAGGATCCCAGAGTTCGTGGGAGACAGGAGGATCCCAGAGTTCGTGGGAGACAGGAGGATCCCAGAGTTCGTGGGAGACAGGAGGATCACAGAGTTCGTGGGAGACAGGAGGATCCCAGAGTTCGTGGGAAACAGGAGGATCCCAGAGTTCAGGCCAGACAGGAGGATCCCAGAGTTCAGGCTAGACAGGAGTATCCCAGTGTTCAGACGAGGCAGACCGAAGGATCCCAGTGTTCAGACGAGGCAGAGAGGAGGATCCCAGTGTTCAGACGTGGGAGACAGGAGGATCCCAGTGTTCAGAGGAGGCAGACAGGAGGATCCCTGTGTTCAGACGAGGCAGACAGGAGGATCCCAGAGTTCAGACGATGCAGACAGTAGGATCCCAGTGTTCAGACGAGGCAGACAGGAGGATCCCAGTGTTCAGACGAGGCAGATAGGAGGATCCCATTGTTCAGACGTGGCAGACAGGAGTATCCGAGAGTTCAGACGTGGGAGACAGGAGGATCCCAGAGTTCAGACGTGGGAGATAGGAGGATCCCAGTGTTCATACGAGGCAGACAGGAGGATCCCAGTGTTCTGACGAGGCAGACCGGAGGATCGCAGTGTACAGACGAGGAAGACATGCGGATCCCAGTGTTCAGACGTGGGAGACATGAGGATCCCAGAGTTCGTGGGAGACAGGAGGATCCCAGAGTTCGTGGGAGACAGGAGGATCCCGGAGTTCGTGAGAGACAGGAGGATCCCGTAGTTCGTGGGAGACAGGAGGATCCCAGAGTTCGTGGGGGACAGGAGGATCCCCGAGTTCGTGGGAGTCAGGAGGATCCCCGAGTTCGTGGGAGTCAGGAGTATCCCCGAGTTCGTGCAAGACAGGAGTATCGCAGAATTCGTGGGAGACAGGAGGATCCCAGAGTTCAGGCTAGATAGGAGGATCAAAGAGTTCAGGCTAGACAGGAGCATCAAAGAGTTCAGGCTAGACAGGAGGTTCCAGTGTTCAGACGAGGCAGACAGGAGGATCCCAGTGTTCAGACGTGGGAGACAGGAGGATCCCAGTGTTCAGACGAGGCAGACAGGAGTATCCCAGTGTTCAGACGAAGCAGACAGTAGGGTCCCAGTGTTCAGACGAGGCAGACAGGAGGATCCCAGAGTTCGGAATTGGGAGACAGGAGGATCCCAGAGTTCAGACGAGGCAGACAGGAGGATCCTAGTGTTCAGACGAGGGAGACAGGAGTATCCCAGTGTTCAGACGTGGGAGACAGGAGGATCCCAGCGTTCAGACGTGGGAGACAGGAGGATCTCAGTGTTCAGACGTGGCAGGCAGGTGGATCCCAGATTTCAGACGTGGGTGACAGGAGGATCCCAGAATTCGTGGGAGACCGGAGGATCCCAGAGTACGTTGGAGACAGGAGGATATCCGAGTTCGTGGGAGACAGGAGGATACCAGAGTTCGTGGGAGACAGGAGGATCCCAGAGTTCGTGGGAGACAGGAGGATCCCAGAGTTCGTGGGAGACAGGAGGATACCAGAGTTCGTGGGAGACAGGAGGATCCCAGCGTTCGTGGGACACAGGAGGATCCCAGTGTTCAGACGAGGCAGATAGGAGGAACCCATTGTTCAGACGTGGCAGACAGGAGTATCCGAGAGTTCAGACGTGGGAGACAGGAGGATCCCAGAGTTCAGACGTGGGAGACAGGAGGATCCCAGTGTTCATACGAGGCAGAAAGGAGGATCCCAGTGTTCAGACGAGGCAGACGGGAGGATCCCAGTGTACAGACGAGGCAGACAGGCGGATCCCAGTGTTCAGACGTGGGAGACATGAGGATCCCAGAGTTCGTGGGAGACAGGAGGATCCCAGAGTTCGTGGGAGACAGGAGGATCCCGGAGTTCGTCAGAGACAGGAGGATCCCGGAGTTCGTGGGAGACAGGAGGATCCCAGAGTTCGTGGGAGACAGGAGGATCCCAGAGTTCGTGGGAGACAGGAGGATCCCAGAGTTCGTGGGAGACAGGAGGATCCCCGAGTTCGTGGGGGACAGGAGGATCCCCGAGTTCGTGGGAGTCAGGAGGATCCCCGAGTTCGTGGGAGTCAGGAGGATCCCCGAGTTCGTGCAAGACAGGAGTATCGCAGAATTCGTGGGAGACAGGAGGATCCCAGAGTTCAGGCTAGACAGGAGGATCAAAGAGTTCAGGCTAGACAGGAGCATCAAAGAGTTCAGGCTAGACAGGAGGTTCCAGTGTTCAGACGAGGCAGACAGGAGGATCCCAGTGTTCAGACGTGGGAGACAGGAGGATCCCAGTGTTCAGACGAGGCAGATAGGAGGATCCCAGTGTTCAGACGAGGCAGACAGGAGGATCCCAGTGTTCAGACGAAGCAGTCAGTAGGATCCCAGTGTTCAGACGAGGGAGACAGGAGGATCCCAGTGTTCAGACGAGGCAGACAGGAGGATCCTTGTGTTCAGAGGTGGGAGACAGGAGTATCCCAGTGTTCAGACGTTGGAGACAGGAGGATCCCAGTGTTCAGACGTGGGAGACAGGAGGATCTCAGTGTTCAGACGTGGGTGACAGGAGGATCCCAGAATTCTTGGGAGACCGGAGGATCCCAGAGTTCGTTGGAGACAGGAGGATATCCGAGTTCGTGGGAGACAGGAGGATACCAGAGTTCAGGCTAGACAGGAGGATCAAAGAGTTCAGGCTAGACAGGAGCATCAAAGAGTTCAGGCTAGACAGGAGGTTCCAGTGTTCAGACGAGCCAGACAGGAGGATCCCAGTGTTCAGACGAGTCAGACAGGAGGATCCCAGTGTTCAGACGAGGCAGACAGGAGGATCCCAGTGTTCAGACGAGGCAGACAGGAGGATCCTAGTGTTCAGAGGTGGGAGACATGAGGATCCCAGAGTTCGTGGGAGACAGGAGGATCCCAGAGTTCGTGGGAGACAGGAGGATCCCGGAGTTCGTCAGAGACAGGAGGATCCCGGAGTTCGTGGGAGACAGGAGGATCCCAGAGTTCGTGGGAGACAGGAGGATCCCAGAGTTCGTGGGAGACAGGAGGATCCCAGAGTTCGTGGGAGACAGGAGGATCCCCGAGTTCGTGGGGGACAGGAGGATCCCCGAGTTCGTGGGAGTCAGGAGGATCCCCGAGTTCGTGGGAGTCAGGAGGATCCCCGAGTTCGTGCAAGACAGGAGTATCGCAGAATTCGTGGGAGACAGGAGGATCCCAGAGTTCAGGCTAGACAGGAGGATCAAAGAGTTCAGGCTAGACAGGAGCATCAAAGAGTTCAGGCTAGACAGGAGGTTCCAGTGTTCAGACGAGGCAGACAGGAGGATCCCAGTGTTCAGACGTGGGAGACAGGAGGATCCCAGTGTTCAGACGAGGCAGATAGGAGGATCCCAGTGTTCAGACGAGGCAGACAGGAGGATCCCAGTGTTCAGACGAAGCAGTCAGTAGGATCCCAGTGTTCAGACGAGGGAGACAGGAGGATCCCAGTGTTCAGACGAGGCAGACAGGAGGATCCTTGTGTTCAGAGGTGGGAGACAGGAGTATCCCAGTGTACAGACGAGGAAGACATGCGGATCCCAGTGTTCAGACGTGGGAGACATGAGGATCCCAGAGTTCGTGGGAGACAGGAGGATCCCAGAGTTCGTGGGAGACAGGAGGATCCCGGAGTTCGTGAGAGACAGGAGGATCCCGTAGTTCGTGGGAGACAGGAGGATCCCAGAGTTCGTGGGGGACAGGAGGATCCCCGAGTTCGTGGGAGTCAGGAGGATCCCCGAGTTCGTGGGAGTCAGGAGTATCCCCGAGTTCGTGCAAGACAGGAGTATCGCAGAATTCGTGGGAGACAGTAGGATCCCAGAGTTCGTGGGAGACAGGAGGATCCCAGTGTTCAGACGAGGCAGACAGTAGGATCCCAGTGTTCAGACGTGGCAGACAGGAGTATCCCAGAGTTCGTGGGGGACAGGGGGATCCCAAGTTCGTGGGAGACAGGAGGATCCCCGAGTTCGTGGGAGACAGGAGGATCCCAGAGTTCTTGGGAGACAGGAGGATCCCAGAGTTCGTGGGAGACAGGAGGATCCCAGAGTTCAGGCCAGACAGGAGGATCCCAGTGTTCAGACGAGGCAGACAGGAGTATCCCAGTGTTCAGACGAGGCAGACAGGAGGATCCCAGAGTTCAGTCTAGACAGGAGGATCCCAGAGTTCAGGCTAGACAGGTGGATCCCAGTGTTCAGACGAGGCAGACAGGAGGATCCCAGTGTTCAGACGTGGGAGACAGGAGTATCTCAGTGTTCAGACGAGGCAGACAGGAGGATCCCAGTGTCCAGACGAGGCAGACAGGAGGATCCCACAGTTCAGACGTGGGAGACAGGAGGTTCCCAGTGTTCAGACGAGGCAGTCAGGAGGATCCCTGTGTTCAGACGAGGCAGACAGGAGGATCCCAGTGTTCAGACGAGACAGACAGGAGGATCCCAGTGTTCAGACGAGGGAGACAGGAGGATCCCAGTGTTCAGACGTGGGAGACAGGAGGATCCCAGTGTTCAGACGTGGGAGACAGGAGGACCTCAGTGTTCAGATGTGGCAGGCATGAGTATCCCAGAGTTCAGACGTGGGTGACAGGAGGATCCCAGAGTTCGTGGGAGACCGGAGGATCCCAGAGTTCGTTGGAGACCGGAGGATCCCAGAGTTCGTGGGAGACAGGAGGTTCCCAGAGTTCGTGGGAGACAGGAGGATCCCAGAGTTCGTGGGAGACAGGAGGATCACAGAGTTCGTGGGAGACAGGAGGATCCCAGAGTTCGTGGGAAACAGGAGGATCCAAGAGTTCAGGCCAGACAGGAGGATCCCAGAGTTCAGGCTAGACAGGAGTATCCCAGTGTTCAGACGAGGCAGACCGAAGGATCCCAGTGTTCAGACGAGGCAGAGAGGAGGATCCCAGTGTTCAGACGTGGGAGACAGGAGGATCCCAGTGTTCAGAGGAGGCAGACAGGAGGATCCCTGTGTTCAGACGAGGCAGACAGGAGGATCCCAGAGTTCAGACGATGCAGACAGTAGGATCCCAGTGTTCAGACGAGGCAGACAGGAGGATTCCAGTGTTCAGACGAGGCAGATAGGAGGATCCCATTGTTCAGACGTGGCAGACAGGAGTATCCGAGAGTTCAGACGTGGGAGACAGGAGGATCCCAGAGTTCAGGCTAGATAGGAGGATCAAAGAGTTCAGGCTAGACAGGAGCATCAAAGAGTTCAGGCTAGACAGGAGGTTCCAGTGTTCAGACGAGGCAGACAGGAGGATCCCAGTGTTCAGACGTGGGAGACAGGAGGATCCCAGTGTTCAGACGAGGCAGACAGGAGGATCCCAGTGTTCAGACGAAGCAGACAGGAGGGTCCCAGTGTTCAGACGAGGCAGACAGGAGGATCCCAGAGTTCGGAATTGGGAGACAGGAGGATCCCAGAGTTCAGACGAGGCAGACAGGAGGATCCCAGAGTTCGTGGGAGACAGGAATATCCCAGAGTTCGTGGGAGACAGGAGGATCCCCGAGTTTGTGGGAGACAGGAGGATCCCCGAGTTTGTGGGAGACAGGAGGATCCCCGAGTTTGTGGGAGACAGGAGGATCCCAGAGTTTGTGGGAGACAGGAGTATCCCAGAGTTCGTGGGATACAGGAGGATCCCAGAGTTCGTGGGAGTCAGGAGGATCCCAGTGTTCAGACGAGGCAGACAGTAGGATCCCAGTGTTCAGACGTGGCAGACAGGAGGATCCCAGAGTTCGTGGGGGACAGGGGGATCCCAAGTTCGTGGTAGACAGGAGGATCCCAGAGTTCGTGGGAGACAGGAGGATCCCAGAGTTCAGACGTGGGAGACAGGAGGATCCCAGAGTTCAGACGTGGGAGATAGGAGGATCCCAGTGTTCATACGAGGCAGACAGGAGGATCCCAGTGTTCAGACGAGGCAGACCGGAGGATCCCAGTGTACAGACGAGGAAGACATGCGGATCCCAGTGTTCAGACGTGGGAGACATGAGGATCCCAGAGTTCGTGGGAGACAGGAGGATCCCAGAGTTCGTGGGACACGGGAGGATCCCGGAGTTCGTGAGAGACAGGAGGATCCCGTAGTTCGTGGGAGACAGGAGGATCCCAGTGTTCAGACGTGGGAGACAGGAGGATCTCAGTGTTCAGATGTGGCAGACAGGTGGATCCCAGAGTTCAGACGTGGGTGACAGGAGGATCCCAGAGTTCGTGGGAGACAGGGGGATCCCAGAGTTCGTGGGAGACAGGAGGATCCCAGAGTTCGTGGGAGACAGGAGGATCCCAGAGTTCAGGCCAGACAGGAGGATCCCAGAGTTCGTGGGAGACAGGAGGATCCCAGAGTTCAGGCCAGACAGGAGGAACCCAGTGTTCAGACGAGGCAGACAGGAGCATCCCAGTGTTCAGACGAGGCAGAAAGGAGGATCCCAGTGTTCAGACGAGGCAGACAGGAGGATCCCAGTGTTCAGACGTGGCAGACAGGAGGATCCCAGAGTTCGTGGGAGACAGGAGAATCCCAGAGTTCGTGGGAGACAGGTGGATCCCGGAGTTCGTGGGAGACAGGTGGATCCCAGAGTTCGTTGGAGACAGGAGGATCCCAGTGTTCGTGGGAGACAGGAATATCCCAGAGTTCGTGGGAGACAGGAGTATCCCAGAGTTCGTGGGAGACAGGAGGATCCCCGAGTTTGTGGGAGACAGGAGGATCCCCGAGTTTGTGGGAGACAGGAGGATCCCCGAGTTTGTGGGAGACAGGAGGATCCCAGAGTTCGTGGGAGACAGGAGTATCCCAGAGTTCGTGGGATACAGGAGGATCCCAGATTTCGTGGGAGACAGGAGGATCCCAGTGTTCAGACGAGGCAGACAGTAGGATCCCAGTGTTCAGACGTGGCAGACAGGAGTATCCCAGAGTTCGTGGGGGACAGGGGGATCCCAAGTTCGTGGGAGACAGGAGGATCCCCGAGTTCGTGGGAGACAGGAGGATCCCAGAGTTCTTGGGAGACAGGAGGATCCCAGAGTTCGTGGGAGACAGGAGGATCCCAGAGTTCAGGCCAGACAGGAGGATCCCAGTGTTCAGACGAGGCAGACAGGAGTATCCCAGTGTTCAGACGAGGCAGACAGGAGGATCCCAGAGTTCAGTCTAGACAGGAGGATCCCAGAGTTCAGGCTAGACAGGTGGATCCCAGTGTTCAGACGAGGCAGACAGGAGGATCCCAGTGTTCAGACGTGGGAGACAGGAGTATCTCAGTGTTCAGACGAGGCAGACAGGAGGATCCCAGTGTCCAGACGAGGCAGACAGGAGGATCCCACAGTTCAGACGTGGGAGACAGGAGGTTCCCAGTGTTCAGACGAGGCAGTCAGGAGGATCCCTGTGTTCAGACGAGGCAGACAGGAGGATCCCAGTGTTCAGACGAGACAGACAGGAGGATCCCAGTGTTCAGACGAGGGAGACAGGAGGATCCCAGTGTTCAGACGTGGGAGACAGGAGGATCCCAGTGTTCAGACGTGGGAGACAGGAGGACCTCAGTGTTCAGATGTGGCAGGCATGTGTATCCCAGAGTTCAGACGTGGGTGACAGGAGGATCCCAGAGTTCGTGGGAGACCGGAGGATCCCAGAGTTCGTTGGAGACCGGAGGATCCCAGAGTTCGTGGGAGACAGGAGGATCCCAGAGTTCGTGGGAGACAGGAGGATCCCAGAGTTCGTGGGAGACAGGAGGATCACAGAGTTCGTGGGAGACAGGAGGATCCCAGAGTTCGTGGGAAACAGGAGGATCCCAGAGTTCAGGCCAGACAGGAGGATCCCAGAGTTCAGGCTAGACAGGAGTATCCCAGTGTTCAGACGAGGCAGACCGAAGGATCCCAGTGTTCAGACGAGGCAGAGAGGAGGATCCCAGTGTTCAGACGTGGGAGACAGGAGGATCCCAGTGTTCAGAGGAGGCAGACAGGAGGATCCCTGTGTTCAGACGAGGCAGACAGGAGGATCCCAGAGTTCAGACGATGCAGACAGTAGGATCCCAGTGTTCAGACGAGGCAGACAGGAGGATCCCAGTGTTCAGACGAGGCAGATAGGAGGATCCCATTGTTCAGACGTGGCAGACAGGAGTATCCGAGAGTTCAGACGTGGGAGACAGGAGGATCCCAGAGTTCAGACGTGGGAGATAGGAGGATCCCAGTGTTCATACGAGGCAGACAGGAGGATCCCAGTGTTCTGACGAGGCAGACCGGAGGATCCCAGTGTACAGACGAGGAAGACATGCGGATCCCAGTGTTCAGACGTGGGAGACATGAGGATCCCAGAGTTCGTGGGAGACAGGAGGATCCCAGAGTTCGTGGGAGACAGGAGGATCCCGGAGTTCGTGAGAGACAGGAGGATCCCGTAGTTCGTGGGAGACAGGAGGATCCCAGAGTTCGTGGGGGACAGGAGGATCCCCGAGTTCGTGGGAGTCAGGAGGATCCCCGAGTTCGTGGGAGTCAGGAGTATCCCCGAGTTCGTGCAAGACAGGAGTATCGCAGAATTCGTGGGAGACAGGAGGATCCCAGAGTTCAGGCTAGATAGGAGGATCAAAGAGTTCAGGCTAGACAGGAGCATCAAAGAGTTCAGGCTAGACAGGAGGTTCCAGTGTTCAGACGAGGCAGACAGGAGGATCCCAGTGTTCAGACGTGGGAGACAGGAGGATCCCAGTGTTCAGACGAGGCAGACAGGAGTATCCCAGTGTTCAGACGAAGCAGACAGTAGGGTCCCAGTGTTCAGACGAGGCAGACAGGAGGATCCCAGAGTTCGGAATTGGGAGACAGGAGGATCCCAGAGTTCAGACGAGGCAGACAGGAGGATCCTAGTGTTCAGACGAGGGAGACAGGAGTATCCCAGTGTTCAGACGTGGGAGACAGGAGGATCCCAGCGTTCAGACGTGGGAGACAGGAGGATCTCAGTGTTCAGACGTGGCAGGCAGGTGGATCCCAGATTTCAGACGTGGGTGACAGGAGGATCCCAGAATTCGTGGGAGACCGGAGGATCCCAGAGTACGTTGGAGACAGGAGGATATCCGAGTTCGTGGGAGACAGGAGGATACCAGAGTTCGTGGGAGACAGGAGGATCCCAGAGTTCGTGGGAGACAGGAGGATCCCAGAGTTCGTGGGAGACAGGAGGATACCAGAGTTCGTGGGAGACAGGAGGATCCCAGCGTTCGTGGGACACAGGAGGATCCCAGTGTTCAGACGAGGCAGATAGGAGGAACCCATTGTTCAGACGTGGCAGACAGGAGTATCCGAGAGTTCAGACGTGGGAGACAGGAGGATCCCAGAGTTCAGACGTGGGAGACAGGAGGATCCCAGTGTTCATACGAGGCAGAAAGGAGGATCCCAGTGTTCAGACGAGGCAGACGGGAGGATCCCAGTGTACAGACGAGGCAGACAGGCGGATCCCAGTGTTCAGACGTGGGAGACATGAGGATCCCAGAGTTCGTGGGAGACAGGAGGATCCCAGAGTTCGTGGGAGACAGGAGGATCCCGGAGTTCGTCAGAGACAGGAGGATCCCGGAGTTCGTGGGAGACAGGAGGATCCCAGAGTTCGTGGGAGACAGGAGGATCCCAGAGTTCGTGGGAGACAGGAGGATCCCAGAGTTCGTGGGAGACAGGAGGATCCCCGAGTTCGTGGGGGACAGGAGGATCCCCGAGTTCGTGGGAGTCAGGAGGATCCCCGAGTTCGTGGGAGTCAGGAGGATCCCCGAGTTCGTGCAAGACAGGAGTATCGCAGAATTCGTGGGAGACAGGAGGATCCCAGAGTTCAGGCTAGACAGGAGGATCAAAGAGTTCAGGCTAGACAGGAGCATCAAAGAGTTCAGGCTAGACAGGAGGTTCCAGTGTTCAGACGAGGCAGACAGGAGGATCCCAGTGTTCAGACGTGGGAGACAGGAGGATCCCAGTGTTCAGACGAGGCAGATAGGAGGATCCCAGTGTTCAGACGAGGCAGACAGGAGGATCCCAGTGTTCAGACGAAGCAGTCAGTAGGATCCCAGTGTTCAGACGAGGGAGACAGGAGGATCCCAGTGTTCAGACGAGGCAGACAGGAGGATCCTTGTGTTCAGAGGTGGGAGACAGGAGTATCCCAGTGTTCAGACGTTGGAGACAGGAGGATCCCAGTGTTCAGACGTGGGAGACAGGAGGATCTCAGTGTTCAGACGTGGGTGACAGGAGGATCCCAGAATTCTTGGGAGACCGGAGGATCCCAGAGTTCGTTGGAGACAGGAGGATATCCGAGTTCGTGGGAGACAGGAGGATACCAGAGTTCAGGCTAGACAGGAGGATCAAAGAGTTCAGGCTAGACAGGAGCATCAAAGAGTTCAGGCTAGACAGGAGGTTCCAGTGTTCAGACGAGCCAGACAGGAGGATCCCAGTGTTCAGACGAGTCAGACAGGAGGATCCCAGTGTTCAGACGAGGCAGACAGGAGGATCCCAGTGTTCAGACGAGGCAGACAGGAGGATCCTAGTGTTCAGAGGTGGGAGACATGAGGATCCCAGAGTTCGTGGGAGACAGGAGGATCCCAGAGTTCGTGGGAGACAGGAGGATCCCGGAGTTCGTCAGAGACAGGAGGATCCCGGAGTTCGTGGGAGACAGGAGGATCCCAGAGTTCGTGGGAGACAGGAGGATCCCAGAGTTCGTGGGAGACAGGAGGATCCCAGAGTTCGTGGGAGACAGGAGGATCCCCGAGTTCGTGGGGGACAGGAGGATCCCCGAGTTCGTGGGAGTCAGGAGGATCCCCGAGTTCGTGGGAGTCAGGAGGATCCCCGAGTTCGTGCAAGACAGGAGTATCGCAGAATTCGTGGGAGACAGGAGGATCCCAGAGTTCAGGCTAGACAGGAGGATCAAAGAGTTCAGGCTAGACAGGAGCATCAAAGAGTTCAGGCTAGACAGGAGGTTCCAGTGTTCAGACGAGGCAGACAGGAGGATCCCAGTGTTCAGACGTGGGAGACAGGAGGATCCCAGTGTTCAGACGAGGCAGATAGGAGGATCCCAGTGTTCAGACGAGGCAGACAGGAGGATCCCAGTGTTCAGACGAAGCAGTCAGTAGGATCCCAGTGTTCAGACGAGGGAGACAGGAGGATCCCAGTGTTCAGACAAGGCAGACAGGAGGATCCTTGTGTTCAGAGGTGGGAGACAGGAGTATCCCAGTGTACAGACGAGGAAGACATGCGGATCCCAGTGTTCAGACGTGGGAGACATGAGGATCCCAGAGTTCGTGGGAGACAGGAGGATCCCAGAGTTCGTGGGAGACAGGAGGATCCCGGAGTTCGTGAGAGACAGGAGGATCCCGTAGTTCGTGGGAGACAGGAGGATCCCAGAGTTCGTGGGGGACAGGAGGATCCCCGAGTTCGTGGGAGTCAGGAGGATCCCCGAGTTCGTGGGAGTCAGGAGTATCCCCGAGTTCGTGCAAGACAGGAGTATCGCAGAATTCGTGGGAGACAGGAGGATCCCAGAGTTCAGGCTAGATAGGAGGATCAAAGAGTTCAGGCTAGACAGGAGCATCAAAGAGTTCAGGCTAGACAGGAGGTTCCAGTGTTCAGACGAGGCAGACAGGAGGATCCCAGTGTTCAGACGTGGGAGACAGGAGGATCCCAGTGTTCAGACGAGGCAGACAGGAGGATCCCAGTGTTCAGACGAAGCAGACAGTAGGGTCCCAGTGTTCAGACGAGGCAGACAGGAGGATCCCAGAGTTCGGAATTGGGAGACAGGAGGATCCCAGAGTTCAGACGAGGCAGACAGGAGGATCCTAGTGTTCAGACGAGGGAGACAGGAGTATCCCAGTGTTCAGACGTGGGAGACAGGAGGATCCCAGCGTTCAGACGTGGGAGACAGGAGGATCTCAGTGTTCAGACGTGGCAGGCAGGTGGATCCCAGATTTCAGACGTGGGTGACAGGAGGATCCCAGAATTCGTGGGAGACCGGAGGATCCCAGAGTACGTTGGAGACAGGAGGATATCCGAGTTCGTGGGAGACAGGAGGATACCAGAGTTCGTGGGAGACAGGAGGATCCCAGAGTTCGTGGGAGACAGGAGGATCCCAGAGTTCGTGGGAGACAGGAGGATACCAGAGTTCGTGGGAGACAGGAGGATCCCAGCGTTCGTGGGGCACAGGAGGATCCCAGTGTTCAGACGAGGCAGATAGGAGGAACCCATTGTTCAGACGTGGCAGACAGGAGTATCCGAGAGTTCAGACGTGGGAGACAGGAGGATCCCAGAGTTCAGACGTGGGAGACAGGAGGATCCCAGTGTTCATACGAGGCAGAAAGGAGGATCCCAGTGTTCAGACGAGGCAGACGGGAGGATCCCAGTGTACAGACGAGGCAGACAGGCGGATCCCAGTGTTCAGACGTGGGAGACATGAGGATCCCAGAGTTCGTGGGAGACAGGAGGATCCCAGAGTTCGTGGGAGACAGGAGGATCCCGGAGTTCGTCAGAGACAGGAGGATCCCGGAGTTCGTGGGAGACAGGAGGATCCCAGAGTTCGTGGGAGACAGGAGGATCCCAGAGTTCGTGGGAGACAGGAGGATCCCAGAGTTCGTGGGAGACAGGAGGATCCCCGAGTTCGTGGGGGACAGGAGGATCCCCGAGTTCGTGGGAGTCAGGAGGATCCCCGAGTTCGTGGGAGTCAGGAGGATCCCCGAGTTCGTGCAAGACAGGAGTATCGCAGAATTCGTGGGAGACAGGAGGATCCCAGAGTTCAGGCTAGACAGGAGGATCAAAGAGTTCAGGCTAGACAGGAGCATCAAAGAGTTCAGGCTAGACAGGAGGTTCCAGTGTTCAGACGAGGCAGACAGGAGGATCCCAGTGTTCAGACGTGGGAGACAGGAGGATCCCAGTGTTCAGACGAGGCAGATAGGAGGATCCCAGTGTTCAGACGAGGCAGACAGGAGGATCCCAGTGTTCAGACGAAGCAGTCAGTAGGATCCCAGTGTTCAGACGAGGGAGACAGGAGGATCCCAGTGTTCAGACGAGGCAGACAGGAGGATCCTTGTGTTCAGAGGTGGGAGACAGGAGTATCCCAGTGTTCAGACGTTGGAGACAGGAGGATCCCAGTGTTCAGACGTGGGAGACAGGAGGATCTCAGTGTTCAGACGTGGGTGACAGGAGGATCCCAGAATTCTTGGGAGACCGGAGGATCCCAGAGTTCGTTGGAGACAGGAGGATATCCGAGTTCGTGGGAGACAGGAGGATACCAGAGTTCAGGCTAGACAGGAGGATCAAAGAGTTCAGGCTAGACAGGAGCATCAAAGAGTTCAGGCTAGACAGGAGGTTCCAGTGTTCAGACGAGCCAGACAGGAGGATCCCAGTGTTCAGACGAGTCAGACAGGAGGATCCCAGTGTTCAGACGAGGCAGACAGGAGGATCCCAGTGTTCAGACGAGGCAGACAGGAGGATCCTAGTGTTCAGAGGTGGGAGACATGAGGATCCCAGAGTTCGTGGGAGACAGGAGGATCCCAGAGTTCGTGGGAGACAGGAGGATCCCGGAGTTCGTCAGAGACAGGAGGATCCCGGAGTTCGTGGGAGACAGGAGGATCCCAGAGTTCGTGGGAGACAGGAGGATCCCAGAGTTCGTGGGAGACAGGAGGATCCCAGAGTTCGTGGGAGACAGGAGGATCCCCGAGTTCGTGGGGGACAGGAGGATCCCCGAGTTCGTGGGAGTCAGGAGGATCCCCGAGTTCGTGGGAGTCAGGAGGATCCCCGAGTTCGTGCAAGACAGGAGTATCGCAGAATTCGTGGGAGACAGGAGGATCCCAGAGTTCAGGCTAGACAGGAGGATCAAAGAGTTCAGGCTAGACAGGAGCATCAAAGAGTTCAGGCTAGACAGGAGGTTCCAGTGTTCAGACGAGGCAGACAGGAGGATCCCAGTGTTCAGACGTGGGAGACAGGAGGATCCCAGTGTTCAGACGAGGCAGATAGGAGGATCCCAGTGTTCAGACGAGGCAGACAGGAGGATCCCAGTGTTCAGACGAAGCAGTCAGTAGGATCCCAGTGTTCAGACGAGGGAGACAGGAGGATCCCAGTGTTCAGACGAGGCAGACAGGAGGATCCTTGTGTTCAGAGGTGGGAGACAGGAGTATCCCAGTGTTCAGACGTTGGAGACAGGAGGATCCCAGTGTTCAGACGTGGGAGACAGGAGGATCTCAGTGTTCAGACGTGGGTGACAGGAGGATCCCAGAATTCGTGGGAGACCGGAGGATCCCAGAGTTCGTTGGAGACAGGAGGATATCCGAGTTCGTGGGAGACAGGAGGATACCAGAGTTCAGGCTAGACAGGAGGATCAAAGAGTTCAGGCTAGACAGGAGCATCAAAGAGTTCAGGCTAGACAGGAGGTTCCAGTGTTCAGACGAGCCAGACAGGAGGATCCCAGTGTTCAGACGAGTCAGACAGGAGGATCCCAGTGTTCAGACGAGGCAGACAGGAGGATCCCAGTGTTCAGACGAGGCAGACAGGAGGATCCTAGTGTTCAGAGGTGGGAGACAGGAGTATCCCAGTGTTCAGACGTGGGAGACAGGAGTATCCCAGTGTTCAGACGTGGGAGACAGGAGGATCTCAGTGTTCAGACGAGGGAGACAGGAGGATCCCAGTGTTCAGACGAGGCAGACAGGAGGATCCTTGTGTTCAGAGGTGGGAGACAGGAGTATCCCAGTGTTCAGACGTTGGAGACAGGAGGATCCCAGTGTTCAGACGTGGGAGACAGGAGGATCTCAGTGTTAAGACGTGGGTGACAGGAGGATCCCAGAATTCGTGGGAGACCGGAGGATCCCAGAGTACGTTGGAGACAGGAGGATATCCGAGTTCGTGGGAGACAGGAGGATACCAGAGTTCGTGGGAGACAGGAGGATCCCAGAGTTCGTGGGAGACAGGAGGATCCCAGAGTTCGTGGGAGACAGGAGGATACCAGAGTTCGTGGGAGACAGGAGGATCCCAGCGTTCGTGGGACACAGGAGGATCCTAGTGTTCAGACGTGGCAGATAGGAGGATCCCATTGTTCAGACGTGGCAGACAGGAGTATCCGAGAGTTCAGACGTGGGAGACAGGAGGATCCCAGAGTTCAGACGTGGAAGACAGGAGGATCCCAGTGTTCATACGAGGCAGAAAGGAGGATCCCAGTGTTCAGGCGAGGCAGACGGGAGGATCCCAGTGTACAGACGAGGCAGACAGGCGGATCCCAGTGTTCAGACGTGGGAGACATGAGGATCCCAGAGTTCGTGGGAGACAGGAGGATCCCAGAGTTCGTGGGAGACAGGAGGATCCCGGAGTTCGTCAGAGACAGGAGGATCCCGGAGTTCGTGGGAGACAGGAGGATCCCAGAGTTCGTGGGAGACAGGAGGATCCCAGAGTTCGTGGGAGACAGGAGGATCCCAGAGTTCGTGGGAGACAGGAGGATCCCCGAGTTCGTGGGGGACAGGAGGATCCCCGAGTTCGTGGGAGTCAGGAGGATCCCCGAGTTCGTGGGAGTCAGGAGGATCCCCGAGTTCGTGCAAGACAGGAGTATCGCAGAATTCGTGGGAGACAGGAGGATCCCAGAGTTCAGGCTAGACAGGAGGATCAAAGAGTTCAGGCTAGACAGGAGCATCAAAGAGTTCAGGCTAGACAGGAGGTTCCAGTGTTCAGACGAGGCAGACAGGAGGGTCCCAGTGTTCAGACGTGGGAGACAGGAGGATCCCAGTGTTCAGACGAGGCAGATAGGAGTGTTCAGACGAGGCAGACAGGAGGATCCCAGTGTTCAGACGAAGCAGTCAGTAGGATCCCAGTGTTCAGACGAGGGAGACAGGAGGATCCCAGTGTTCAGACGAGGCAGACAGGAGGATCCTTGTGTTCAGAGGTGGGAGACAGGAGTATCCCAGTGTTCAGACGTTGGAGACAGGAGGATCCCAGTGTTCAGACGTGGGAGACAGGAGGATCTCAGTGTTCAGACGTGGGTGACAGGAGGATCCCAGAATTCGTGGGAGACCGGAGGATCCCAGAGTTCGTTGGAGACAGGAGGATATCCGAGTTCGTGGGAGACAGGAGGATACCAGAGTTCAGGCTAGACAGGAGGATCAAAGAGTTCAGGCTAGACAGGAGCATCAAAGAGTTCAGGCTAGACAGGAGGTTCCAGTGTTCAGACGAGCCAGACAGGAGGATCCCAGTGTTCAGACGAGTCAGACAGGAGGATCCCAGTGTTCAGACGAGGCAGACAGGAGGATCCCAGTGTTCAGACGAGGCAGACAGGAGGATCGTAGTGTTCAGAGGTGGGAGACAGGAGTATCCCAGTGTTCAGACGTGGGAGACAGGAGTATCCCAGTGTTCAGACGTGGGAGACAGGAGGATCTCAGTGTTCAGACGAGGGAGACAGGAGGATCCCAGTGTTCAGACGAGGCAGACAGGAGGATCCTTGTGTTCAGAGGTGGGAGACAGGAGTATCCCAGTGTTCAGACGTTGGAGACAGGAGGATCCCAGTGTTCAGACGTGGGAGACAGGAGGATCTCAGTGTTAAGACGTGGGTGACAGGAGGATCCCAGAATTCGTGGGAGACCGGAGGATCCCAGAGTTCGTTGGAGACAGGAGGATATCCGAGTTCGTGGGAGACAGGAGGATACCAGAGTTCAGGCTAGACAGGAGGATCAAAGAGTTCAGGCTAGACAGGAGCATCAAAGAGTTCAGACTAGACAGGAGGTTCCAGTGTTCAGACGAGCCAGACAGGAGGATCCCAGTGTTCAGACGAGTCAGACAGGAGGATCCCAGTGTTCAGACGAGGCAGACAGGAGGCTCCCAGTGTTCAGACGAGGCAGACAGGAGGATCCCAGTGTTCAGACGTGGGAGACAGGAGGATCTCAGTGTTCAGACGTGGGTGACAGGAGGATCCCAGAATTCTTGGGAGACCGGAGGATCCCAGAGTTCGTTGGAGACAGGAGGATATCCGAGTTCGTGGGAGACAGGAGGATACCAGAGTTCGTGGGAGACATTAGGATCCCAGAGTTCGTGGGAGACAGGAGGATCCCAGAGTTCGTGGGAGACAGGAGGATCCCAGCGTTCGTGGGAGACAGGAGGATACCCGAGTTCGTGGGAGACAGGAGGATACCAGAGTTCGTGGGAGACAGGAGGATCCCAGAGTTCGTGGGAGACAGGAGGATCCCAGCGTTCGTGGGAGACAGGAGGATACCCGAGTTCGTGGGAGACAGGAGGATACCAGAGTTCGTGGGAGTCAGGAGGATCCCCGAGTTCGTGCAAGACAGGAGTATCGCAGAATTCGTGGGAGACAGGAGGATCCCAGAGTTCAGGCTAGACAGGAGGATCAAAGAGTTCAGGCTAGACAGGAGCATCAAAGAGTTCAGGCTAGACAGGAGGTTCCAGTGTTCAGACGAGGCAGACAGGAGGATCCCAGTGTTCAGACGTGGGAGACAGGAGGATCCCAGTGTTCAGACGAGGCAGATAGGAGTGTTCAGACGAGGCAGACAGGAGGATCCCAGTGTTCAGACGAAGCAGTCAGTAGGATCCCAGTGTTCAGACGAGGGAGACAGGAGGATCCCAGTGTTCAGACGAGGCAGACAGGAGGATCCTTGTGTTCAGAGGTGGGAGACAGGAGTATCCCAGTGTTCAGACGTTGGAGACAGGAGGATCCCAGTGTTCAGACGTGGGAGACAGGAGGATCTCAGTGTTCAGACGTGGGTGACAGGAGGATCCCAGAATTCGTGGGAGACCGGAGTATCCCAGAGTTCGTTGGAGACAGGAGGATATCCGAGTTCGTGGGAGACAGGAGGATACCAGAGTTCAGGCTAGACAGGAAGATCAAAGAGTTCAGGCTAGACAGGAGCATCAAAGAGTTCAGGCTAGACAGGAGGTTCCAGTGTTCAGACGAGCCAGACAGGAGGATCCCAGTGTTCAGACGAGTCAGACAGGAGGATCCCAGTGTTCAGACGAGGCAGACAGGAGGATCCCAGTGTTCAGACGAGGCAGACAGGAGGATCGTAGTGTTCAGAGGTGGGAGACAGGAGTATCCCAGTGTTCAGACGTGGGAGACAGGAGTATCCCAGTGTTCAGACGTGGGAGACAGGAGGATCTCAGTGTTCAGACGAGGGAGACAGGAGGATCCCAGTGTTCAGACGAGGCAGACAGGAGGATCCTTGTGTTCAGAGGTGGGAGACAGGAGTATCCCAGTGTTCAGACGTTGGAGACAGGAGGATCCCAGTGTTCAGACGTGGGAGACAGGAGGATCTCAGTGTTAAGACGTGGGTGACAGGAGGATCCCAGAATTCGTGGGAGACCGGAGGATCCCAGAGTTCGTTGGAGACAGGAGGATATCCGAGTTCGTGGGAGACAGGAGGATACCAGAGTTCAGGCTAGACAGGAGGATCAAAGAGTTCAGGCTAGACAGGAGCATCAAAGAGTTCAGACTAGACAGGAGGTTCCAGTGTTCAGACGAGCCAGACAGGAGGATCCCAGTGTTCAGACGAGTCAGACAGGAGGATCCCAGTGTTCAGACGAGGCAGACAGGAGGCTCCCAGTGTTCAGACGAGGCAGACAGGAGGATCCCAGTGTTCAGACGTGGGAGACAGGAGGATCTCAGTGTTCAGACGTGGGTGACAGGAGGATCCCAGAATTCTTGGGAGACCGGAGGATCCCAGAGTTCGTTGGAGACAGGAGGATATCCGAGTTCGTGGGAGACAGGAGGATACCAGAGTTCGTGGGAGACATTAGGATCCCAGAGTTCGTGGGAGACAGGAGGATCCCAGAGTTCGTGGGAGACAGGAGGATCCCAGCGTTCGTGGGAGACAGGAGGATACCCGAGTTCGTGGGAGACAGGAGGATACCAGAGTTCGTGGGAGACAGGAGGATCCCAGAGTTCAGACGAGGCAGACAGGAGGATCCCAGTGTTCAGAGGAGGCAGACAGGAGGATCCCAGTGTTCAGACGAGGCAGACAGGAGGATCCCAGTGTTCAGACGTGGGAGACAGGAGGATCCCAGAGTTCAGACGTTGGAGACAGGAGGATCCCAGTGTTCAGAGGTGGGAGACAGGAGGATCCCAGAGTTCGTGGGAGACAGGAGGATCCCAGAGTTCGTGGGAGACAGGAGGATCCCAGATTTCGTGGGAGACAGGAGGATCCCAGAGTTCGTGGGAGACAGGAGGATCCCAGAGTTCGTGGGAGACAGGGGCATCCCAGAGTTCGTGGGAGACAGGGGGATCCCAGAGTTCGTGGGAGACAGGGGGATCCCAGAGTTCGTGGGAGACAGGAGTATCCCCGAGTTCGTGGGAGACAGGAGGATCCCAGAGTTCGTGGGAGTCAGGAGGATCCCAGAGTTAGTGGGAGATAGGAGGATCCCAGAGTTCGTGGGAGACCGGAGGATCCCAGAGTTCGTGGGAGCCAGGAGGATCCCAGAGTTCTTGGGGGACAGGAGGATCCCAGAGTTCGTGGGAGACAGGAGGATCCCAGAGTTCAGGCCAGACAGGAGGAACCCAGTGTTCCGACGAGGCAGACAGGAGGATCCCAGTGTTCAGACGAGGCAGACAGGAGGATCCCAGTGTTCAGACGAGGCAGACAGGAGGATCCCAGTGTTCAGACGTGGCAGACAGGAGGATCCCAGAGTTCGTGGGAGACAGGGGGATCCCAGATTTCGTGGGAGACAGGAGGATCCCAGAGTTCGTGGGAGACAGGAGGATCCCAGAGTTTGTGGGAGACAGGAGGATCCCAGAGATCGTGGGAGACAGAAGGATCCCAGAGTTCGTGGGAGACAGGAGGATCCCAGAGTTCGTGGGAGACAGGAGGATCCCAGTGTTCAGATGACGCAGACAGGAGGATCCCAGTGATCAGACGAGGCAGACAGGAGGATCCCAGTGTTCAGACATGGCAGACAAAAGGATCCCAGTGTTCAGACTTGGGAGACAAGAGGATCCCAGAGTTCGTGGGAGACAGGAGGATCCCAGAGTTCGTGGGAGACAGGAGGACCCCAGAGTTCGTGGGAGACTGGAGGACCCCAGAGTTCGTGGGAGACAGGAGGATCCCAGAGTTCGTGGGAGACAGGAGGATCCCCGAGTTCGAGGGAGACAGGAGGATCCCAGAGTTCGTGGGAGACAAGAGGATCCAGAGTTCGTGGGAGACAGGAGGATCCCAGAGTTCGTGGGAGACAGGAGGATCCCAGAGTTCGTGGGAGACAGGAGGATCCCAGAGTTTGTGGGAGATAGGAGGATCCCAGAGTTTGTGGGAGACAGGAGGATCCCAGAGTTCGTGGGAGACAGGAGTATCCCAGAGTTCGTGGGAGACAGGAGGATCCCCGAGTTTGTGGGAGACAGGAGGATCCCCGAGTTTGTGGGAGACAGGAGGATCCCCGAGTTCGTGGGAGACAGGAGTATCCCAGAGTTCGTGGGATACAGGAGGATCCCAGAGTTCGAGGCAGACAGGAGGATCCCAGTGCTCAGACGAGGCAGACAGGAGGATCCCAGTGTTCGGACGTGGCAGACAGGAGGATCCCAGTGTTCGTGGGAGACAGGAGAATCCCAGAGTTCGTGGGAGACAGGAGGATCCCAGAGTTCAGGCCAGACAGGAGGATCCCAGTGTTCAGACGAGGCAGACAGGAGTATCCCATTGTTCGGACGTGGCAGACAGGAGGATCCCAGAGTTCGTGGGAGACAGGAGGATCCCAGAGTTCGTGGGATACAGGAGGATCCCAGAGTTCGAGGCAGACAGGAGGATCCCAGTGCTCAGACGAGGCAGACAGGAGGATCCCAGTGTTCGGACGTGGCAGACAGGAGGATCCCAGTGTTCGTGGGAGACAGGAGAATCCCAGAGTTCGTGGGAGACAGGAGGATCCCAGAGTTCAGGCCAGACAGGAGGATCCCAGTGTTCAGACGAGGCAGACAGGAGTATCCCAGTGTTCAGACGAGGCAGACAGGAGGATCCCAATGTTCAGATGTGGCAGACAGGAGGATCCCAGAGTTCGTGGGAGACAGGAGGATCCCAGAGTTCGTGGCAGACAGGAGGATCCCAGAGTTCGCGGGAGACAGCAGGATCCCAGAGTTCCTGTGAGACAGGAGGAACCCAGTGTTCAGACGAGGCAGACAGGAGGATCCCAGTGTTCAGACGAGGCAGACAGGAGGATCCCAGTGTTCAGACGAGGCAGACAGGAGAATCCCAGAGTTCGTGGGAGACAGGTGGATCCCGGAGTTCGTGGGAGACAGGAGGATCCCAGAGTTTGTGGGAGACAGGAGTATCCCAGAGTTCGTGGGAGACAGGAGGATCCCCGAGTTTGTGGGAGACAGGAGGATCCCCGAGTTTGTGGGAGACAGGAGGATCCCAGAGTTCGTGGGAGACAGGAGTATCCCAGAGTTCGTGGGATACAGGAGGATCCCAGAGTTCGAGGCAGACAGGAGGATCCCAGTGCTCAGACGAGGCAGACAGGAGAATCCCAGTGTTCGGACGTGGCAGACAGGAGTATCCCAGTGTTCGTGGGAGACAGGAGGATCCCTGAGTTCAGGCCAGACAGGAGGATCCCAGTGTTCAGACGAGGCAGACAGGAGTATCCCAGTGTTCAGACGAGGCAGACAGGAGGATCCCAATGTTCAGATGTGGCAGACAGGAGGATCCCAGAGTTCGTGGGAGACAGGAGGATCCCAGAGTTCGTGGCAGACAGGAGGATCCCAGAGTTCGTGGGAGACAGGAGAATCCCAGAGTTCGTGGGAGACAGGAGGATCCCAGAGTTCAGGCCAGACAGGAGGATCCCAGTGTTCAGACGAGGCAGACAGGAGCATCCCAGTGTTCAGACGAGTCAGACAGGAGGATCCCAATGTTCAGATGTGGCAGACAGGAGGATCCCAGAGTTAGTGGGAGACAGCAGGATCCCAGAGTTCCTGGGAGACAGTAGGATCCCAGAGTTCAGGCCAGACAGGAGGAACCCAGTGTTCAGACGAGGCAGACAGGAGGATCCCAGTGTTCAGACGAGGCAGACAGGAGGATCCCAGTGTTCAGACGAGGCAGACAGGAGGATCCCAGAGTTCGGGGGAGACAGGAGAATCCCAGAGTTCGTGGGAGACAGGTGGATCCCGGAGTTCGTGGGAGACAGGTGGATCCCAGAGTTCGTTGGAGACAGGAGGATCCCAGAGTTCGTGGGAGACAGGAGGATCCCAGAGTTCGTGGGAGACAGGAGGATCCCAGAGTTCGTGGGAGACAGGAGGAGCCCCGAGTTCGTGGGAGACAGGAGGATCCCCGAGTTCGTGGGAGACAGGAGGATCCCCGAGTTCGTGGGAGTCAGGAGGATCCCCGAGTTTGTGGGAGACAGGAGTATCGCAGAGTTCGTGGGAGACAGGAGGATCCCAGAGTTCAGGCTAGACAGGAGGATCAAAGAGTTCAGGCTAGACAGGAGGATCAAAGAGTTCAGGCTAGACAGGAGGATCCCGGAGTTCAGGCTAGACAGGTGCATCAAAGAGTTCAGGCTAGACAGGAGGATCCCAGAGTTCAGGCTAGACAGGTGGATCCCACTGTTCAGACGAGGCAGACCGGAGGATCCCAGTGTTCAGACGTGGGAGACAGGACGATCTCAGTGTTCAGATGAGGCAGACAGGAGGATCCCAGTGTCCAGACGAGGCAGACAGAAGGATCCCACAGTTCAGACGTGGGAGACTGGAGGTTCCCAGTGTTCAGACGAGGCAGTCGGGAGGATCCCAGTGCTCAGACGAGACAGACAGGAGGATCCCAGTGTTCAGACGTGGGAGACAGGAGGATCCCAGTGTTCAGACGTGGGAGACAGGAGGATCTCAGTGTTCATATGTGGCAGGCAGGTGGATCCCAGAGTTCAGACGTGGGTGACAGGAGGATCCCAGAGTTCGTGGGAGACCGGAGGATCCCAGAGTTCTTTGGAGACCGGAGGATCCCAGTGTTCGTGGGAGACAGGAGGATCCCCGAGTTTGTGGGAGACAGGAGGATCCCCAAGTTCGTGGGAGTCAGGCGGATCCCCGAGTTCGTGGGAGACAGGAGGATCCCAGAGTTCGTGGGAGACAGGAGGATCCCAGAGTTCGTGGGAGACAGGAGGATCCCAGAGTTCGTGGGAGACTGGAGGATCCCAGAGTTCAGGCCAGACAGGAGGATCCCAGAGTTCAGGCTAGACAGGAGGATCCCAGTGTTCAGACGAGGCAGACCGATGGATCCCAGTGTTCAGACGAGGCAGAGAGGAGGATCCCAGTGTTCAGACGTGGGAGACAGGAGGATCCCAGTGTTCAGAGGAGGCAGACAGGAGGATCCCAGTGTTCAGACGAGGCAGACAGGAAGATCCCAGAGTTCAGACGTGGGAGATAGGAGGATCCCAGAGATCAGACGAGGCAGTCGGGAGGATACCAGTGTTCAGACGAGGCAGACAGGAGGATCCCAGAGTTCAGACGAGGCAGACAGGAGGATCCCAGTGTTCAGACGAGTCAGACAGGAGGATCCCAGTGTTCAGACGAGGCAGACCGGAGGATCCCAGTGTTCAGACGAGGCAGACAGTAGTATCCCGGTGTTCAGACGAGGCAGACAGGAGGATCCCAGAGTTCAGACGAGGCAGTCGGGAGGATACCAGTGTTCAGACGAGGCAGACAGGAGGATCCCAGAGTTCAGACGAGGCAGACAGGAGGATCCCAGTGTTCAGACGAGTCAGACAGGAGGATCCCAGTGTTCAGACGAGGCAGACCGGAATATCCCAGTGTTCAGACGAGGCAGACAGTAGTATCCCGGTGTTCAGACGAGGCAGACAGGAGGATCCCAGTGTTCAGACGAGGCAGACCGATGGATCCCAGTGTTCAGACGAGGCAGAGAGGAGGATCCCAGTGTTCAGACGTGGGAGACAGGAGGATCCCAGTGTTCAGAGGAGGCAGACAGGAGGATCCCAGTGTTCAGACGAGGCAGACAGGAAGATCCCAGAGTTCAGACGTGGGAGATAGGAGGATCCCAGAGATCAGACGAGGCAGTCGGGAGGATACCAGTGTTCAGACGAGGCAGACAGGAGGATCCCAGAGTTCAGACGAGGCAGACAGGAGGATCCCAGTGTTCAGACGAGTCAGACAGGAGGATCCCAGTGTTCAGACGAGGTAGACCGGAGGATCCCAGTGTTCAGACGAGGCAGACAGTAGTATCCCGGTGTTCAGACGAGGCAGACAGGAGGATCCCAGAGTTCAGACGAGGCAGTCGGGAGGATACCAGTGTTCAGACGAGGCAGACAGGAGGATCCCAGAGTTCAGACGAGGCAGACAGGAGAATCCCAGTGTTCAGACGAGTCAGACAGGAGGATCCCAGTGTTCAGACGAGGCAGACCGGAGTATCCCAGTGTTCAGACGAGGCAGACAGTAGTATCCCGGTGTTCAGACGAGGCAGACAGGAGGATCCCAGAGTTCAGACGAGGCAGACAGGAGGATCCCAGTGTTCCGACGAGTCAGACAGGAGGATCCCACTGTTCAGACGAGGCAGACCGGAGGATCCCAGTGTTCAGACGAGGCAGACAGTAGTATCCCGGTGTTCAGACGAGGCAGACAGGAGGATCCCAGAGTTCAGACGATGCAGACAGGAGGATCCCAGTGTTCAGACGAGGCAGACAGTAGTATCCCGGTGTTCAGACGAGGCAGACAGGAGGATCCCAGAGTTCAGACGAGGCAGTCGGGAGGATACCAGTGTTCAGACGAGGCAGACAGGAGGATCCCAGAGTTCAGACGAGGCAGACAGGAGGATCCCAGTGTTCAGACGAGTCAGACAGGAGGATCCCAGTGTTCAGACGAGGCAGACCGGAATATCCCAGTGTTCAGACGAGGCAGACAGTAGTATCCCGGTGTTCAGACGAGGCAGACAGGAGGATCCCAGTGTTCAGACGAGGCAGACCGATGGATCCCAGTGTTCAGACGAGGCAGAGAGGAGGATCCCAGTGTTCAGACGTGGGAGACAGGAGGATCCCAGTGTTCAGAGGAGGCAGACAGGAGGATCCCAGTGTTCAGACGAGGCAGACAGGAAGATCCCAGAGTTCAGACGTGGGAGATAGGAGGATCCCAGAGATCAGACGAGGCAGTCGGGAGGATACCAGTGTTCAGACGAGGCAGACAGGAGGATCCCAGAGTTCAGACGAGGCAGACAGGAGGATCCCAGTGTTCAGACGAGTCAGACAGGAGGATCCCAGTGTTCAGACGAGGTAGACCGGAGGATCCCAGTGTTCAGACGAGGCAGACAGTAGTATCCCGGTGTTCAGACGAGGCAGACAGGAGGATCCCAGAGTTCAGACGAGGCAGTCGGGAGGATACCAGTGTTCAGACGAGGCAGACAGGAGGATCCCAGAGTTCAGACGAGGCAGACAGGAGGATCCCAGTGTTCAGACGAGTCAGACAGGAGGATCCCAGTGTTCAGACGAGGCAGACCGGAGTATCCCAGTGTTCAGACGAGGCAGACAGTAGTATCCCGGTGTTCAGACGAGGCAGACAGGAGGATCCCAGAGTTCAGACGAGGCAGACAGGAGGATCCCAGTGTTCCGACGAGTCAGACAGGAGGATCCCACTGTTCAGACGAGGCAGACCGGAGGATCCCAGTGTTCAGACGAGGCAGACAGTAGTATCCCGGTGTTCAGACGAGGCAGACAGGAGGATCCCAGAGTTCAGACGATGCAGACAGGAGGATCCCAGTGTTCAGACGAGGCAGACAGGAGGATCCCAGTGTTCTGACGAGGCAGATAGGAGGATCCCATTGTTCAGACGAGGCAGTCGGGAGGATACCAGTGTTCAGACGAGGCAGACAGGAGGATCCCAGAGTTCAGACGAGGCAGACAGGAGGATCCCAGTGTTCAGACGAGTCAGACAGGAAGATCCCAGTGTTCAGACGAGGCAGACCGGAGTATCCCAGTGTTCAGACGAGGCAGACAGTAGTATCCCGGTGTTCAGACGAGGCAGACAGGAGGATCCCAGAGTTCAGACGAGGCAGACAGGAGGATCCCAGTGTTCAGACGAGTCAGACAGGAGGATCCCAGTGTTCAGACGAGGCAGACCGGAGGATCCCAGTGTTCAGACGAGGCAGACAGTAGTATTCCGGTGTTCAGACGAGGCAGACAGGAGGATCCCAGAGTTCAGACGATGCAGACAGGAGGATCCCAGTGTTCAGACGAGGCAGACAGGAGGATCCCAGTGTTCAGACGAGGCAGATAGGAGGATCCCATTGTTCAGACGTGGCAGACAGGAGTATCCGAGAGTACAGACGTGGGAGGCAGGAGGATCCCAGAGTTCAGACGTGGGAGACAGGAGGATCCCAGTGTTCATACGAGGCAGACAGGAGGATCCCAGTGTTCAGACGAGGCAGACCGGAGGATCCCAGTGTACAGACGAGGCAGACAGGCGGATCCCAGTGTTCAGACGTGGGAGACATGAGGATCCCAGAGTTCGTGGGAGACAGGAGGATCCCAGAGTTCGTGGGAGACAGGAGGATCCCAGAGTTCGTGGCAGACAGGAGGATCCCAGAGTTCGTGGGAGACAGGAGAATCCCAGAGTTCGTGGGAGACAGGAGGATCCCAGAGTTCAGGCCAGACAGGAGGATCCCAGTGTTCAGACGAGGCAGACAGGAGCATCCCAGTGTTCAGACGAGGCAGACAGGAGGATCCCAATGTTCAGATGTGGCAGACAGGAGGATCCCAGAGTTCGTGGGAGACAGCAGGATCCCAGGGTTCCTGGGAGACAGGAGGATCCCAGAGTTCAGGCCAGACAGGAGGAACCCAGTGTTCAGACGAGGCAGACAGGAGGATCCCAGTGTTCAGACGAGGCAGACAGGAGGATCCCAGTGTTCAGACGAGGCAGACAGGAGGATCCCAGAGTTCGGGGGAGACAGGAGAATCCCAGAGTTCGTGAAAGACAGGTGGATCCCGGAGTTCGTGGGAGACAGGTGGATCCCAGAGTTCGTTGGAGACAGGAGGATCACAGAGTTCGTGGGAGACAGGAGGATCCCAGAGTTCGTGGGAGACAGGAGGATCCCAGAGTTCGTGGGAGACAGGAGGAGCCCCGAGTTCGTGGGAGACAGGAGGATCCCCGAGTTCGTGGGAGACAGGAGGATCCCCGAGTTCGTGGGAGTCAGGAGGATCCCCGAGTTCGTGGGAGACAGGAGTATCGCAGAGTTCGTGGGAGACAGGAGGATCCCAGAGTTCAGGCTAGACAGGAGGATCAAAGAGTTCAGGCTAGACAGGAGGATCCCGGAGTTCAGGCTAGACAGGTGGATCAAAGAGTTCAGGCTAGACAGGAGGATCCCAGAGTTCAGGCTAGACAGGTGGATCCCACTGTTCAGACGAGGCAGACCGGAGGATCCCAGTGTTCAGAGGAGGCAGACAGGAGGATCCCAGTGTTCAGACGAGGCAGACAGGAGGATCCCAGTGTTCAGACGTGGGAGACAGGAGGATCCCAGAGTTCAGACGTTGGAGACAGGAGGATCCCAGTGTTCAGAGGTGGGAGACAGGAGGATCCCAGAGTTCGTGGGAGACAGGAGGATCCCAGAGTTCGTGGGAGACAGGAGGATCCCAGATTTCTTGGAGACAGGAGGATCCCAGAGTTCGTGGGAGACAGGAGGATCCCAGAGTTCGTGGGAGACAGGGGGATCCCAGAGTTCGTGGGAGACAGGGGGATCCCAGAGTTCGTGGGAGACAGGGGGATCCCAGAGTTCGTGGGAGTCAGGAGGATCCCAGAGTTAGTGGGAGATAGGAGGATCCCAGAGTTCGTGGGAGACCGGAGGATCCCAGAGTTCGTGGGAGCCAGGAGGATCCCAGAGTTCTTGGGGGACAGGAGGATCCCAGAGTTCGTGGGAGACAGGAGGATCCCAGAGTTCAGGCCAGACAGGAGGAACCCAGTGTTCCGACGAGGCAGACAGGAGGATCCCAGTGTTCAGACGAGGCAGACAGGAGGATCCCAGTGTTCAGACGAGGCAGACAGGAGGATCCCAGTGTTCAGACGTGGCAGACAGGAGGATCCCAGAGTTCGTGGGAGACAGGGGGATCCCAGATTTCGTGGGAGACAGGAGGATCCCAGAGTTCGTGGGAGACAGGAGGATCCCAGAGTTTGTGGGAGACAGGAGGATCCCAGAGATCGTGGGAGACAGAAGGATCCCAGAGTACGTGGGAGACAGGAGGATCCCAGAGTTCGTGGGAGACAGGAGGATCCCAGTGTTCAGATGACGCAGACAGGAGGATCCCAGTGATCAGACGAGGCAGACAGGAGGATCCCAGTGTTCAGACATGGCAGACAAAAGGATCCCAGTGTTCAGACTTGGGAGACAGGAGGATCCCAGAGTTCGTGGGAGACAGGAGGATCCCAGAGTTCGTGGGAGACAGGAGGACCCCAGAGTTCGTGGGAGACTGGAGGACCCCAGAGTTCGTGGGAGACAGGAGGATCCCAGAGTTCGTGGGAGACAGGAGGATCCCCGAGTTCGAGGGAGACAGGAGGATCCCAGAGTTCGTGGGAGACAAGAGGATCCAGAGTTCGTGGGAGACAGGAGGATCCCAGAGTTCGTGGGAGACAGGAGGATCCCAGAGTTCGTGGGAGACAGGAGGATCCCAGAGTTTGTGGGAGACAGGAGGATCCCAGAGTTTGTGGGAGACAGGAGGATCCCAGAGTTCGTGGGAGACAGGAGTATCCCAGAGTTCGTGGGATACAGGAGGATCCCCGAGTTTGTGGGAGACAGGAGGATCCCCGAGTTTGTGGGAGACAGGAGGAACCCCGAGTTCGTGGGAGACAGGAGTATCCCAGAGTTCGTGGGATACAGGAGGATCCCAGAGTTCGAGGCAGACAGGAGGATCCCAGTGCTCAGACGAGGCAGACAGGAGGATCCCAGTGTTCGGACGTGGCAGACAGGAGGATCCCAGTGTTCGTGGGAGACAGGAGAATCCCAGAGTTCGTGGGAGACAGGAGGATCCCAGAGTTCAGGCCAGACAGGAGGATCCCAGTGTTCAGACGAGGCAGACAGGAGTATCCCAGTGTTCAGACGAGGCAGACAGGAGGATACCAATGTTCAGATGTGGCAGACAGGAGGATCCCAGAGTTCGTGGGAGACAGGAGGATCCCAGAGTTCGTGGCAGACAGGAGGATCCCAGAGTTCGCGGGAGACAGCAGGATCCCAAAGTTCCTGTGAGACAGGAGGATCCCAGAGTTCAGGCCAGACAGGAGGAACCCAGTGTTCAGACGAGGCAGACAGGAGGATCCCAGTGTTCAGACGAGGCAGACAGGAGGATCCCAGTGTTCAGACGAGGCAGACAGGAGAATCCCAGAGTTCGTGGGAGACAGGTGGATCCCGGAGTTCGTGGGAGACAGGAGGATCCCAGAGTTTGTGGGAGACAGGAGTATCCCAGAGTTCGTGGGAGACAGGAGGATCCCCGAGTTTGTGGGAGACAGGAGGATCCCCGAGTTTGTGGGAGACAGGAGGATCCCAGAGTTCGTGGGAGACAGGAGTATCCCAGAGTTCGTGGGATACAGGAGGATTCCAGAGTTCGAGGCAGACAGGAGGATCCCAGTGCTCAGACGAGGCAGACAGGAGAATCCCAGTGTTCGGACGTGGCAGACAGGAGTATCCCAGTGTTCGTGGGAGACAGGAGGATCCCTGAGTTCAGGCCAGACAGGAGGATCCCAGAGTTCAGACGATGCAGACAGGAGGATCCCAGTGTTCAGACGAGGCAGACAGGAGGATCCCAGTGTTCAGACGAGGCAGATAGGAGGATCCCATTGTTCAGACGAGGCAGTCGGGAGGATACCAGTGTTCAGACGAGGCAGACAGGAGGATCCCAGAGTTCAGACGAGGCAGACAGGAGGATCCCAGTGTTCAGACGAGTCAGACAGGAGGATCCCAGTGTTCAGACGAGGCAGACCGGAGTATCCCAGTGTTCAGACGAGGCAGACAGTAGTATCCCGGTGTTCAGACGAGGCAGACAGGAGGATCCCAGAGTTCAGACGAGGCAGACAGGAGGATCCCAGTGTTCAGACGAGTCAGACAGGAGGATCCCAGTGTTCAGACGAGGCAGACCGGAGGATCCCAGTGTTCAGACGAGGCAGACAGTAGTATCCCGGTGTTCAGACGAGGCAGACAGGAGGATCCCAGAGTTCAGACGATGCAGACAGGAGGATCCCAGTGTTCAGACGAGGCAGACAGGAGGATCCCAGTGTTCAGACGAGGCAGATAGGAGGATCCCATTGTTCAGACGTGGCAGACAGGAGTATCCGAGAGTTCAGACGTGGGAGGCAGGAGGATCCCAGAGTTCAGACGTGGGAGACAGGAGGATCCCAGTGTTCATACGAGGCAGACAGGAGGATCCCAGTGTTCAGACGAGGCAGACCGGAGGATCCCAGTGTACAGACGAGGCAGACAGGCGGATCCCAGTGTTCAGACGTGGGAGACATGAGGATCCCAGAGTTCGTGGGAGACAGGAGGATCCCAGAGTTCGTGGGAGACAGGAGGATCCCAGAGTTCGTGGCAGACAGGAGGATCCCAGAGTTCGTGGGAGACAGGAGAATCCCAGAGTTCGTGGGAGACAGGAGGATCCCAGAGTTCAGGCCAGACAGGAGGATCCCAGTGTTCAGACGAGGCAGACAGGAGCATCCCAGTGTTCAGACGAGGCAGACAGGAGGATCCCAATGTTCAGATGTGGCAGACAGGAGGATCCCAGAGTTCGTGGGAGACAGCAGGATCCCAGGGTTCCTGGGAGACAGGAGGATCCCAGAGTTCAGGCCAGACAGGAGGAACCCAGTGTTCAGACGAGGCAGACAGGAGGATCCCAGTGTTCAGACGAGGCAGACAGGAGGATCCCAGTGTTCAGACGAGGCAGACAGGAGGATCCCAGAGTTCGGGGGAGACAGGAGAATCCCAGAGTTCGTGAAAGACAGGTGGATCCCGGAGTTCGTGGGAGACAGGTGGATCCCAGAGTTCGTTGGAGACAGGAGGATCACAGAGTTCGTGGGAGACAGGAGGATCCCAGAGTTCGTGGGAGACAGGAGGATCCCAGAGATCGTGGGAGACAGGAGGAGCCCCGAGTTCGTGGGAGACAGGAGGATCCCCGAGTTCGTGGGAGACAGGAGGATCCCCGAGTTCGTGGGAGTCAGGAGGATCCCCGAGTTCGTGGGAGGCAGGAGTATCGCAGAGTTCGTGGGAGACAGGAGGATCCCAGAGTTCAGGCTAGACAGGAGGATCAAAGAGTTCAGGCTAGACAGGAGGATCCCGGAGTTCAGGCTAGACAGGTGGATCAAAGAGTTCAGGCTAGACAGGAGGATCCCAGAGTTCAGGCTAGACAGGTGGATTCCACTGTTCAGACGAGGCAGACCGGAGGATCCCAGTGTTCTGACGAGGCAGACAGGAGGATCCCACAGTTCAGACGTGGGAGACAGGAGGTTCCCAGTGTTCAGACGAGGCAGTCGGGAGGATCCCAGTGTTCAGACGAGACAGACAGGAGGATCCCAGTGTTCAGACGTGGGAGACAGGAGGATCCCAGTGTTCAGACGTGGGAGACAGGAGGATCTCAGTGTTCAGATGTGGCAGGCAGGTGGATCCCAGAGTTCAGACGTGGGTGACAGGAGGATCCCAGAGTTCGTGGGAGTCCGGAGGATCCCAGAGTTCGTTGGAGACCGGAGGATCCCAGTGTTCGTGGGAGACAGGAGGATCCCCGAGTTTGTGGGAGACAGGAGGATCCCCAAGTTCGTGGGAGACAAGAGGATCACAGAGTTCGTGGGTGACAGGAGGATCCCAGAGTTCGTGGGAGACTGGAGGATCCCAGAGTTCAGGCCAGACAGGAGGATCCCAGAGTTCAGGCTAGACAGGAGGATCCCAGTGTTCAGACGAGGCAGACCGAAGGATCCCAGTGTTCAGACGAGGCAGAGAGGAGGATCCCAGTGTTCTGACGTGGGAGACAGGAGGATCCCAGTGTTCAGAGGAGGCAGTCAGGAGGATCCCAGTGTTCAGACGAGGCAGACAGGAAGATCCCAGAGTTCAGACGTGGGAGATAGGAGGATCCCAGAGATCAGACGAGGCAGTCGGGAGGATACCAGTGTTCAGACGAGGCAGACAGGAGGATCCCAGAGTTCAGACGAGGCAGACAGGAGGATCCCAGTGTTCAGACGAGTCAGACAGGAGGATCCCAGTGTTCAGACGAGGCAGACCGGAGGATCCCAGTGTTCAGACGAGGCAGACAGTAGTATCCCGGTGTTCAGTCGAGGCAGACAGGAGGATCCCAGAGTTCAGACGAGGCAGTCGGGAGGATACCAGTGTTCAGACGAGGCAGACAGGAGGATCCCAGAGTTCAGACGAGGCAGACAGGAGGATCCCAGTGTTCAGACGAGTCAGACAGGAGGATCCCAGTGTTCAGACGAGGCAGACCGGAGGATCCCAGTGTTCAGACGAGGCAGTCAGAAGTATCCCGGTGTTCAGACGAGGCAGACAGGAGGATCCCAGAGTTCAGACGATGCAGACAGGAGGATCCCAGTGTTCAGACGAGGCAGACAGGAGGATCCCAGTGTTCAGACGAGGCAGACAGGAGGATCCCAGTGTTCAGACGAGGCAGATAGGAGGATCCCATTGTTCAGACGTGGCAGACAGGAGTATCCGAGGCTTCAGACGTGGGAGACAGGAGGATCCCAGAGTTCAGACGTGGGAGACAGGAGGATCCCAGTGTTCAGACGAGGCAGATAGGAGGATCCCAGTGTACAGACGAGTCAGACAGGCGGATCCCAGTGTTCAGACGTGGGAGACATGAGGATCCCAGAGTTCGTGGGAGACAGGAGGATCCCAGAGTTCGTGGGAGACAGGAGGATCCCGGAGTTCGTGAGAGACAGGAGGATCCCGGAGTTAGTGGGAGACAGGAGGATCCCCGAGTTCGTGGGAGGCAGGAGGATCCCAGAGTTCGTGGGAGACAGGAGGATCCCAGAGTTCGTGGGAGACCGGAGGATCCCCGAGTTCGTGGGGGACAGGAGGATCCCCGAGTTCGTGTGAGTCAGGAGGATCCCCGAGTTCGTGGGAGTCAGGAGGATCCCAGAGTTCGTGGGAGACAGGAGGATCCCAGAGTTCGTGGGAGACAGGAGGATCCCAGAGTTCGTGGGAGACAGGAGGATCCCCGAGTTCGTGGGGGACAGGAGGATCCCCGAGTTCGTGGGAGTCAGGAGGATCCCCGAGTTCGTGGGAGTCAGGGGGATCCCCGAGTTCGTGCAAGACAGGAGTATCGCAGAATTCGTGGGAGACAGGAGGATCCCAGAGTTCAGGCTAGACAGGAGGATCAAAGAGTTCAGGCTAGACAGGAGCATCAAAGAGTTCAGGCTAGACAGGAGGATCCCAGAGTTCAGGCTAGACAGGAGGTTCCAGTGTTCAGACGAGGCAGACAGGAGGATCCCAGTGTTCAGACGTGGGAGACAGTAGGATCCCAGTGTTCAGACGAGGCAGACAGGAGGATCCCAGTGTTCAGACGAGGCAGACAGGAGGGTCCCAGTGTTCAGCCGAGGCAGACAGGAGGATCCCAGAGTTCGGAATTGGGAGACAGGAGGATCCCAGAGTTCAGACGAGGCAGACAGGAGGATCCCAGTGTTCAGACGTGGCAGACAGGAGGATCCCAGAGTACAGACGAGGCAGACAGGAGGATCCCAGTGTTCAGAGGAGGCAGACAGGAGGATCCCAGTGTTCAGACGAGGCAGACAGGAGGATCCCGGTGTTCAGACGTGGGAGACAGGAGGATCCCAGAGTTCAGACGTTGGAGACAGGAGGATCCCAGTGTTCAGAGGTGGGAGACAGGAGGATCCCAGAGTCCGTGGGAGACAGGAGGATCCCAGAGTTCGTGGGAGACAGGAGGATCCCAGAGTCCGTGGGAGACAGGAGGATCCCAGAGTTCGTGGGAGACAGGGGGATCCCAGAGTTCGTGGGAGACAGGGGGATCCCAGAGTTCGTGGGAGACAGGGGGATCCCAGAGTTCGTGGGAGACAGGAGGATCCCCGAGTTCGTGGGAGACAGGAGGATCCCCGAGTTCGTGGGAGACAGGATGATCCCCGAGTTCGTGGGAGACAGGAGGATCCCAGAGTTCGTGGGAGTCAGGAGGATCCCAGAGTTCGTGGGAGATAGGAGGATCCCAGAGTTCGTGGGAGACCGGAGGATCCCAGAGTTCGTGGGAGCCAGGAGGATTCCAGAGTTCTTGGGAGACAGGAGGATCCCAGAGTTCGTGGGAGACAGGAGGATCCCAGAGTTCAGGCAAAACAGGAGGAACCCAGTGTTCAGACGTGGCAGACAGGAGGATCCCAGAGTTCGTGGGAGACAAGGGGATCCCAGAGTTCGTGGGAGACAGGAGGATCCCAGTGTTCAGACGAGGCAGACAGGAGGATCCCAGTGTTCAGACGAGGCAGACAGGAGGATCCCAGTGTTCAGACGTGGCAGACAGGAGATCCCAGAGTTCGTGGGAGACAGGGGGATCCCAGAGTTCGTGGGAGACAGGAGGATCCCAGAGTTCGTGGGAGACAGGAGGATCCCAGAGTTTGTGGGAGACAGGAGGATCCCAGAGTTTGTGGGAGACAGGAGGATCCCAGAGATCGTGGGGGACAGGAGGATCCCAGAGTTCGTGGGAGACAGGAGGATCCCAGAGTTCGTGGGAGACAGGAGGATCCCAGAGTTCGTGGGAGACAGGAGGATCCCAGTGTTCAGATGACGCAGACAGGAGGATCCCAGTGTTCAGACGAGGCAGACAGGAGGATCCCAGTGTTCAGACATGGCAGACATGAGTATCCCAGTGTTCAGACTTGGGAGACAGGAGGATCCCAGAGTTCGTGGGAGACAGGAGGATCCCAGAGTTCGTGGGAGACAGGAGGACCCCAGAGTTCGTGGGAGACTGGAGGACCCCAGAGTTCGTGGGAGACTGGAGGATCCCAGAGTTCGTGGGAGACAGGAGGATCCCCGAGTTCGAGGGAGACAGGAGGATCCCAGAGTTTGTGGGAGACAGGAGGATCCCCGAGTTCGTGGGAGACAGGAGGATCCCAGAGTTCGTGGGAGACAGGAGGATCCCAGTGTTCAGACAGAGTTCGTGGGAGACAGGAGGATCCCAGTGTTCGTGGGAGACTGGAGGATCCCAGAGTTCAGACAGAGTTCGTGGGAGACAGGAGGATCCCAGAGTTCGTGTGAGACAGGAGGATCCCAGTGTTCAGACAGAGTTCGTGGGAGACAGGAGGATCCCAGAGTTCATGGGAGACAGGAGGATCCCAGTGTTCAGACTGAGTTCGTGGGCGACAGGAGGATCCCAGAGTTTGTGGGAGACAGGAGGATCCCCGAGTTTGTGGGAGACAGGAGGATCCCAGAGTTCGTGGGAGACAGGAGTATCCCAGAGTTCGTGGGATACAGGAGGATCCCAGAGTTCGTGGGAGACAGGAGGATCCCAGTGTTCAGACGTGGGTGACAGGAGGATCCCAGAGTACAGACGAGGCAGACAGGAGGATCCCAGTGTTCAGATGTGGCAGACAGGAGGATCCCAGAGTTCGTGGGAGACAGGGGGATCCCAGAGTTCGTGGGAGACAGGAGGATCCCCGAGTTCGTGGGAGACAGGAGGATCCCAGAGTTCGTGGGAGACAGGAGGATCCCAGAGTTCGTGGGAGACCGGAGGATCCCCGAGTTCGTGGGGGACAGGAGGATCCCCGAGTTCGTGTGAGTCAGGAGGATCCCCGAGTTCGTGGGAGTCAGGAGGATCCCAGAGTTCGTGGGAGACAGGAGGATCCCAGAGTTCGTGGGAGACAGGAGGATCCCAGAGTTCGTGGGAGACAGGAGGATCCCCGAGTTCGTGGGGGACAGGAGGATCCCCGAGTTCGTGGGAGTCAGGAGGATCCCCGAGTTCGTGGGAGTCAGGGGGATCCCCGAGTTCGTGCAAGACAGGAGTATTGCAGAATTCGTGGGAGACAGGAGGATCCCAGAGTTCAGGCTAGACAGGAGGATCAAAGAGTTCAGGCTAGACAGGAGCATCAAAGAGTTCAGGCTAGACAGGAGGATCCCAGAGTTCAGGCTAGACAGGAGGTTCCATTGTTCAGACGAGGCAGACAGGAGGATCCCAGTGTTCAGACGTGGGAGACAGTAGGATCCCAGTGTTCAGACGAGGCAGACAGGAGGATCCCAGTGTTCAGACGAGGCAGACAGGAGGGTCCCAGTGTTCAGACGAGGCAGACAGGAGGATCCCAGAGTTCGGAATTGGGAGACAGGAGGATCCCAGAGTTCAGACGAGGCAGACAGGAGGATCCCAGTGTTCAGATTGGGAGACAGGAGGATCTCAGTGTTCAGACGTGGCAGGCAGGTGGATCCCAGATTTAAGACGTGGGTGACAGGAGGATCCCAGAATTCGTGGGAGACCGGAGGATCCTAGAGTTCGTTGGAGACAGGAGGATATCCGAGTTCATGGGAGACAGGAGGATCCCAGAGTTCGTGGGAGACAGGGGGATCCCAGAGTTCGTGGGAGACAGAAGGATACCAGAGTTCGTGGGAGACAGGAGGATCCCAGAGTACAGACGAGGCAGACAGGAGGATCCCAGTGTTCAGAGGAGGCAGACAGGAGGATCCCAGTGTTCAGACGAGGCAGACAGGAGGATCCCGGTGTTCAGACGTGGGAGACAGGAGGATCCCAGAGTTCAGACGTTGGAGACAGGAGGATCCCAGTGTTCAGAGGTGGGAGACAGGAGGATCCCAGAGTCCGTGGGAGACAGGAGGATCCCAGAGTTCGTGGGAGACAGGAGGATCCCAGAGTTCGTGGGAGACAGGGGGATCCCAGAGTTCGTGGGAGACAGGGGGATCCCAGAGTTCGTGGGAGACAGGGGGATCCCAGAGTTCGTGGGAGACAGGGGGATCCCAGAGTTCGTGGGAGACAGGAGGATCCCCGAGTTCGTGGGAGACAGGAGGATCCCCGAGTTCGTGGGAGACAGGATGATCCCCGAGTTCGTGGGAGACAGGAGGATCCCAGAGTTCGTGGGAGTCAGGAGGATCCCAGAGTTCGTGGGAGCCAGGAGGATTCCAGAGTTCTTGGGAGACAGGAGGATCCCAGAGTTCGTGGGAGACAGGAGGATCCCAGAGTTCAGGCCAGACAGGAGGAACCCAGTGTTCAGACGTGGCAGACAGGAGGATCCCAGAGTTCGTGGGAGACAGGGGGATCCCAGAGTTCGTGGGAGACAGGAGGATCCCAGTGTTCAGACGAGGCAGACAGGAGGATCCCAGTGTTCAGACGAGGCAGACAGGAGGATCCCAGTGTTCAGACGTGGCAGACAGGAGGATCCCAGAGTTCGTGGGAGACAGGTGGATCCCAGAGTTCGTGGGAGACAGGAGGATCCCAGAGTTCGTGGGAGACAGGAGGATCCCAGAGTTTGTGGGAGACAGGAGGATCCCAGAGTTTGTGGGAGACAGGAGGATCCCAGAGATCGTGGGGGACAGGAGGATCCCAGAGTTCGTGGGAGACAGGAGGATCCCAGAGTTCGTTGGAGACAGGAGGATCCCAGAGTTCGTGGGAGACAGGAGGATCCCAGAGTTCGTGGGAGACAGGAGGATCCCAGTGTTCCGATGACGCAGACAGGAGGATCCCAGTGTTCAGACGAGGCAGACAGGAGGATCCCAGTGTTCAGACATGGCAGACAGGAGTATCCCAGTGTTCAGACTTGGGAGACAGGAGGATCCCAGAGTTCGTGGGAGACAGGAGGATCCCAGAGTTCGTGGGAGACAGGAGGACCCCAGAGTTCGTGGGAGACTGGAGGACCCCAGAGTTCGTGGGAGACTGGAGGATCCCAGAGTTCGTGGGAGACAGGAGGATCCCCGAGTTCGAGGGAGACAGGAGGATCCCAGAGTTTGTGGGAGACAGGAGGATCCCAGAGATCGTGGGAGACAGGAGGATCCCAGAGTTCGTGGGAGACAGGAGGATCCCAGTGTTCAGACAGAGTTCGTGGGAGACAGGAGGATCCCAGTGTTCGTGGGAGACTGGAGGATCCCAGTGTTCAGACAGAGTTCGTGGGAGACAGGAGGATCCCAGAGTTCGTGTGAGACAGGAGGATCCCAGTGTTCAGACAGAGTTCGTGGGAGACAGGAGGATCCCAGAGTTCGTGGGAGACAGGAGGATCCCAGTGTTCAGACAGAGTTCGTGGGAGACAGGAGGATCCCAGAGTTTGTGGGAGACAGGAGGATCCCCGAGTTTGTGGGAGACAGGAGGATCCCAGAGTTCGTGGGAGACAGGAGTATCCCAGAGTTCGTGGGATACAGGAGGATCCCAGAGTTCGTGGGAGACAGGAGGATCCCAGAGATCGTGGGAGACAGGAGGATCCCAGAGTTCGTGGGAGACAGGAGGATCCCAGTGTTCAGATGACGCAGACAGGAGTATCCCAGTGTTCAGACAGAGTTCGTGGGAGACAGGAGGATCCCCGAGTTTGTGGGAGACAGGAGGATCCCAGAGTTCGTGGGAGACAGGAGTATCCCAGAGTTCGTGGGATACAGGAGGATCCCAGAGTTCGTGGGAGATAGGAGGATCCCAGTGTTCAGACTTGGGAGACAGGAGGATCCCAGAGTCCGTGGGAGACAGGAGGATCCCAGAGATCGTGGGAGACAGGAGGATCCCCGAGTTCGAGGGAGACAGGAGGATCCCCGTGTTCGGAGGAGACAGGAGGATCCCCGAGTTCGGAGGAGACAGGAGGATCCCAGAGTTCGTGGGAGACAGGAGGATCCCAGTATTCGTGGGAGAAAAGAGGATCCCCGAGTTTGTGGGAGACAGGAGGATCCCAGAGTTCGTGGGAGACAGGAGTATCCCAGAGTTCGTGGGATACAGGAGGATCCCAGAGTTCGTGGGAGACAGGAGGATCCCAGTGTTCAGACGAGGCAGACAGGAGGATCCCAGTGTTCAGAAAAGTTTCTTGCCAAAATATGATGATAAGCCTACATGAGGAGAGGCTGTACTTGATCGAGTATTGGGAAATGAACCTAGTCAGGTGTCAGGTCTCTCAGTGGTAGAGCATTTTGGAGATAGAAATCACAATTCTATCTCCTTTACCATAACATTGGAGAGGGATAGGAACAGATAAGTTAGGAAAACGTTTAATATGAGTAGGGGGAAATATCATGCTATCCGGTAGGAACGTGGAAGCTTGAATTGGGAGCAGATGTTATCAGGAAATGTATGGCAGAAATGTGGGAAATGTTCAGTGGATGTTTGGGTGGATTCCTGAAGAGATGTGTTCTAATGAGACAGGGAGAGGATGGTACGGGACAGGAACCATGCGGTACAAATGCTGTTGTAAATCTAATCAAGAGGAGAGCAAAAGCTCATGAAAGGTGCGAAAGACTAGATAATGATTGAGATCTGGAAGATTGAGGCCAGAAGCGGCCAGGTGAAGGATAGATGAGCAGGATAAAGGAAAACCCCAAGGCATTATACAATGACAGGTATAGCAAGGGGATAAGACGTGAGAGAATAGGACCAATAAAGAGTGCCGGGGGATACGTGTGAATGGAACACAGGCGACTGTGGAAGGCGAGGGGTGGAGCCCATGGCAATGATATTTGCTTCATGAATGGGGACAGAAGTAGTTCCGGAGGATTGGTGTGTTGCAGATCTTGTTCCATTATTCAACAAAGGAAGCAGAGTTAGCCCGGGAAATTGAAGACCAGTGAGTCTTACTTCAGTTGATGGTTAGTACTTTGGTGGAGAGATCCCATGAGGTCGAATTTATAAACATATGGAGAGGTATAATATGATTATAAATTAAAAGCATGGCTTTGTCAAAGAAGGTTGTGCCTTACGAGTCTGATTGAATTTTTTGAGGATGTAACTAAATATATTGATGAAGGTAGAGCGGAAAACGTAGTGTATATGGACTTTAGTAATGCAATTCATATGATATCCCATGGAAAGCTTATGGAGAAACTAAGCAGGCATGGGATCCAAGGGAAATTGCTTTGAGCATCCAGAACTAGCTTGCCCACAGATGGAAAAGTGTGATTTTAAACGGGTCATATTCTGCATAGAGGTCGGCGACCAGAGGTGTGCCTCAGGGACCTGTTCTGGACGCCTTTCTCATTCTGATTTTTATAAATGGTCTACATGAGGAAGTGGAAGAGGATTTAGTAAATTTGCTGATGTCACAGAGGTTGGGGGTGTTGTGGATAGTGTGGAAAGCTGTCAGATTTCACAGCAGAACATTGATATGGTGCAAAACTGGGCTGAGAGTTGGCAGATGGAGTTCAACAAAGATAATGTGAGGTGGTTCATTTTGGTAGGTGAATTATGTTGTCAGAATATAGTATTAATAGTAAAATTTTGGCAGTGTGGAGGAACAGAGGGATCTTGGGGTCCAAGTCCATAAGACACTCAAAGCTGCTGTTCAGGTTGACTGTAGTTGATGAGACATACGGTGCATTGTCCTTCACCAACTGTGGGATTGAGATCAAGAGCCGAGAGGTTAATATTGCAGCTATATAGTACCCCTGTCAGACCCCACTTGGAATACTGTGTCCAGTTCTGGTCGCTGTACAAAAGGAAGAATGTGGAGACTACAGAGAGGGTGCAGAGGAGATTTACGAGGATGGTCCCGGTAGTGAGGAGCATGCCCATTGAGAATAGATTGAATGATCTTGTCCTTTTCTTCTCAGAGCAACGAAGGATGAGTGTTGACATAATAGAGGTGTATAAGATGATCAGGGGCATTGTTTGTGCAGATAGTCAGAGGTCTTATCCCAGGGCTGAAAAGGCTAATGTGTGAGGGCACATTTTGAAGGTGTTTGGAAGTAGATACAGAGGAGATGTCAGGGGTAAGTATTTTAAGCGGTGAGTGATGAGATGGTGGAATGGTGCAGGAGGATACAATAGGGTATTTGAAGAGACTCCTGGGATGGAACATGGAGTTTAGAAAAAAATAGAGGGCTATGTGTAATCCGGGGTAAATTCGAAATTCAAAAAAATGTTCGGTAAACCATTGTGGGCCAAAGGACCTGCATTGTGCAGGAAGTTTTCCATGTTCTATGTTCTAAATGCTCTTCATATTACAAGACATTCAATCCTCGGTTTTATATTCTGATTCACTTGAAATAACATTTTACACGGCATTTACCTTCCTGACCACAGAATCAACCAACAAATTAAGTTTTCAAATGCTGCACAGGAATCCCAAATGCTTTTGCACTTCAGATTTTTATGATTTATTTCCATTTAGAAAGCAGTAAAACTTTTATTTCTTCTAACAAAGTTTACAACCATAAACCTCTCAACATTGGATTCATCTGCCACTTATTTGACCATTCCCTTAATGTATCGAATTCTTCTGTATCTTCCCTATTCTTTCAAATCTACCTGCCGATTCACTTATCTTTGTATCGTCTGCAAACTTTGCAACAAGGCCATCAATTCCATCAGGTCCATCAATCCCATCATTCAAATCATTCTCATATAATAAAAAAAAATTGGTCACAACACAAAGCCATGAGGAACACCAATAGTCAGGGTAATGAATCAGAAAAGGATCCCATTCTCCCCGCTCTTTTCCTCCTGCTAAGCAGCACTTCTTGAATCCGTGCGGGTATCTTTTCAATAATACCATGGGTTTATAGTTTATTAAACAGCCTTATGTGTGGCAGCTTGTGAAAAGCCTTCTGAAAATCTATGTCCACAACATCAACGTATCTACATCGACACAACATCAACATATTTGTCTATCTTATTTTTTTCTTTCTTCAAAGAATTCCAACAGATTAGTCAGGCAAGGTTTTCTCAAGGAAACCATGCCTCCGACAAGCTATTCGTGCCTCCCAGAATCCCTAAACCACATCCTTTACAATCAACTCCAACATCGTCCCTACCACTAAAGTCTGATTATCTGGCCCCTTGTTTGCTATCTTCTGCCTTTCACATTTCTTAAAGAGTGGGGCGACTGGGACGTTCCGGAGTTTGGAGAACAATTCCAGTCCCATCATGCTCGAGTCTCTTTACATCCACTGAGTGGAAAGCTTGGGATATTCCCGACTGATCGAGTTTCTTTTCACGGTTCAAAGACCGATAGGCTTGGGAATTGATCATTACAAATTGTCCTGTGATTACACAGCTTGTACCTTGGTTTACTAGGTGGCGCAGCTTGAGGGGATGGAAGTCCTTGTTCCATCTTGCATCTCAATAAATAAGTAAATAATAGATTTGGGGCATCACATCTGAACTGCGGAGGAATTGGGGGTGGGCGAAAAAAAATGATCAGTGGTCCTGGTCCAGGTGAGTCCAGCAAATAGGATAACCACTGAAAAGTGACTGCTAAGCAGCTGAGAAATAAATATAGGAATCAGAATCAAAAGGTTAATATACTCTGCATTGTTATGTAAAGTGCGTGCGCTTGTTACAGGATCAATTAGATTAGGGAGTTAAAAGTGTGCCTCAAAGACTGGAGGAAGATTGTTGATATTCATGATACTTTGGTCCCACTTTTGGGGAGGAATGGAGATGATTTGATTGGACAGGGTACAGCTGAATCATGATCGGACTGAGGTCCTGACAAGTCACATAACTACGGCTATAGACAGTCTTTCACTAAATTGCAGGGAAATGGGTTCAACAGATTGGAAATGTTATGGATGATGTTTAAGTGTATCTTGTTTCTCACTTCTTCTGGCAGCAATAGTGTTAACTTTGATGTCTAAATATGTGGATTTGATCCCAGGGACAGTGAGGACATACGACCCCCAACTGACGACACTGAGTCAGGACCTGTTTGTTCATGGTCACCTTCAATTGATTATTCTTGGCAAACTTGTTTATCCAAATAGAAGCTATTTACATAGAGCTTGATAAGGGTAGGCAGTGCATGTATCTACATTGATTTTACTCAGGCGCTGGGCAAAGTCTTTTTGGATGGTAATCCGGAAAATTCAGATGCATGTGGTTGGCAGGGAATTGGCTGTTTGGAGTCAGTACTGGCTTTCGCATAAGAGACAGGAGGAGTGGTTGAAGGAAAACATTGGAGCTGGAGGTCTTCGATTAGTGGAGTTTCACAGCGATCTATTATGGGCCCTCTGCTGCTTGTAATGTCTCTAGATGTCCTGGATGAAGATGTAGATGGATTCGTTAATAAATTAGCAGATGATACCAGGATTGACGGAGCTGTGGATAGTACAAGGGAGTGGCAATAAATACAACAAAATATAGATCAGTTGCAGATATAGGCTGAGAAATGGCAGATGGAATTTGACCCAGAGAAATGTGAGGAACTGCAACTCTGCAGGGCAAATGCAAAGAGACAGAACTCTGTTATGGACAAGGTCTTTTAGAGTGTTGCTGAGCAGAGATCATGGCATCCCCATTCATTGCTAGTTGAATGTAGCTACACAGGTTGATATGTTGCTTCAGAGAAGCTTACAGAATGCTTTCATTTATTTGTCCAGGTACTGAGTTCAAAATTCATGTTCCAACTTGGTAAAACTCTCGTTGGGCCACGTCAGGATCACTGCATAAAGTTCCGGTGGCCCCACACTTGGAAGGATGTGGAGGCTCAGTAGAGGGTGCAGAGTATGTTTACCAGGATGCTGCCTCAGTTAAAGGGTGTGTACTATCACAAGAGGGGTAATAAAATAGTTGTTTTCACTGCAACTCCAGAGACTGAGAGGTGATCTGATGCAGGAAGATGGAGGGATTTGGACATGGTGTAGGTAGGAGGGATTAGTGGGTTTGGTTTACCAATGACGGACTGGGCCATATTTACTACTACTGACAGGCTTTTCCGTACAATGGCATTGATGCTTCCATATCAGGCCACGAGAAAACCAGTCAATATACTCTCTAACATACAACTGTGGAAATTTGTAAATGTTTCAGCTAACATGTCAAATTTTGTCAAGCTTCCAAGAAAGTATAGCGTTTTTGGTGACATTCAAAATCTACTCAAATTTCTATTGAAATATAGCCGCCGAAATACCTTCTTTACAACAGCATAAATATGTTGGGTCCAGGTTAGGTCCTCGGATATTTTCACACCCAGGAACTTACCTCCCTCATTTAATTTCTGATCCCTCCATGAGGATTGGCGTGTGTTATTCTCTCAACTATTTTCTGTCACCTGTCCTCATACCTGAACCCTTTTCAGTGCAACAGCACTCCAGAAAGCATGCTGTGGAATTCTTCCATGGGCAACAAAGTCAATAGTCTGAGATAACGGAGCTGCAAGCTGAATTCACTTTTCTTTGTTTCTTGTCAATTCACAGGAAAATATGTGCGAAAGTCTGAGATGCATATTCCCACATAGCTGTCCAGAACACAGCATGCAACCGTTTGGTAAGTAAAGATCTGTTAAGAGCTCGTAAGAACAATGCATTCCAGTCATCCACAACTCTCTGAGTCAAAAGCCTACCTCTCATGTGCCCCTTGAACCCATGCCTTCTCACTCTAGATGCCTGCCCTTTGGTATTTGACATTTCAACCACGGGAAACAGATACTCCCTGTCTAATCTATCTGTCCCTCTTTTAATCTTATAAACTTTTATCTGATCCCGCCTCAGTCTCTGGTGTTCCAGAGAAAACATTTCAGCTTCCTTTCCAATTGTATCCAGTCTCAATTGTAAGCCAAGCTGATGCTAAGGAAATACACCTCCAGAAATATGATTTTGATTTCTGCAATGAGTATGTGTGTGTATGGCAAATATCCATCAGCATTTCCTGATGAATGATTCAGAGCACACGACTAATGATAAGAGGATGTTCATCATGACATTGGAGTTGTTTCCTTCTGTGTAATAAAGTACTTCAATTTGCTGCATCCGACTACCACTTCTGAGCTGTTATAATTTGAGAATGAAAAATGCTAAAAGTCCAAGTGCAACTATTATATTTATATTTTCTGCCAATTACACTACTGACAGTTAGGGCAGAAATAAATGTCTTCCTTCTCTGGCTGTGGTCAGGGCTTACTTCACCATGTCAGTAGCTTCCTCTTGGGTTTCAGTGCAGTCCAGTACACATCCCACGTGGAGACTGAGGAGAAGCCTTACACTCAGATCTAGAATAATTCTTCATTGCTGTTTCTGGAGCAGTTTGGTCTTACCAGTCAGAGTTGTTATCCCTTGGCTGAACGCCCAGACCCGTGGACCTCTCTTAGCCTGGCCTCTACTTATTGACCTATTTGGTACGGCTGATACTGCCGAGAGCCAAAGCGGAAGCCCCTGTCTCCAGACAACATAGAACTCGGGGTTATTGAGGCACAATGGCCTCCAAACCTAAAGCTTGTGGTCCTCTTTCAGGCCTTTATTTTTTGCTATCCCTTATTTTAAGCATTGACACAATTTAACATTCATCATAAACCACTTCCTCCTGTATCCAAACCTTTATGAATCAGGTTTTCTATCCGATTCAATGTTAAATGTTTATTTTATAACATTTTTATGGCTCCAAGCTTTCAGTAACAAATGAATATTGCTGACCTTGTATTGTAGATTGGGAATTGCACAGAGGGTTAGGATCACCTAAAGTCTGGATGGTGACAATCTTCAATCTTCCACGACTCTTCAGTCAGTGATAAATGGATGCTTTAGTTGTGTCAAAATAATTCGTCATCGGCTAAGCACTATCTCTGAGCTTAGTCTATTTATTTACTCGTTGAATAATTCACGTCTTCCTGTTGGAATTCTTTGAGGAGAATACAAGTAGGATAGATAAATGGGATGCAGCGGATTTTGTTTATCTGGACGTCAGGAAGGCCTTTGACAAGTTACCACACAGATGGCTGATTACAAAAGTAAGAGCCCATGATATTACTAGAATGTTATTAACATGGTCAGGTCATTGGCTGATTGGTAAGAGGCAGCAATTGGGAATAAAATGCTCCTTTTCCGGTTACCTGCCAGTGGCCAGTGGTGTTCCACAGTGGTCGGTGTTGGGATCACTTCTTTTTTTTTGCTGTATATAATGACTTATATGATAGAATAGATGGCTGTGTTGCCAAGTTTCAGATGTTAGAAAGATTCGTGGAAGGGCATGTAGTGTTGAGGAAACAGGTAGAATAGGAACATACAGAACGTAGAATTGCAACAGCACAATACAGGCTTCTTGGTCCACAAAGCTGTGTCAAATATGTCCTTTCTTTAGAACTTTTGCATTATGCCGATGACCTTTTGCTTTAAATTTCTAATGTTAAGACTTCATTACCTTTCGTACTTCCTTCATTCTCCTGTTTTTGCCAGTTTTCAGGACATAAAATAAATTTTCATAAGAATGAAAATTTTCCTTTGAATAATTTGGTATCAATTAATAGCAACCTTACTTTTAAAATTGTAAGAAATCAATGTAAACACAAGGAAATCTGCAGATGCTGCTAATTCGAGAAACACACACAAGATGAAGGTGGAACGCAGCAGGCCAGGCAGCATGTATAGAAAGAAGCATTGTCGATGTTTCGGGCCGAGACCATTCGTCAGGACTAACTGAAAGAAAAGATAGAGATTTGAAAATAGGAGGTGGAGGGGGAAATGCAAAAATATAAGAAAAGACCTGAGCGCGTGGGTTGAAGCAAAAAGCTAGAGAGTTGATTGGCAAAAGGGATACAGGGCTGGAGAAGGGAAAGGAACATGGGACGGGAGGCCTAGGGAGAAAGAAAGGTGGAGAGGAACACCAGAGTGAGATGGAGAACAGGCAGCGTGATGGACAGAGAGAGAACAAAAAGTGGCGGGGGGGGGGGAAATAACTAAATCAGGGCTAGGGTAAGAAGGCGAGGGGCATTAACGAAAGTTAGAGAAGTCAATGTTCATGCCATCAGGTTGGATGCTGCCCAGACGGTATATAGAAAAAGGAAGACATCTCCTTCGTCCTGGAATGAAAAGCCTCATCCCAAGAGCAGATGCGGCGGAGACGCAGGAATTGCGAAGAGGGGATGACATTTTTGCAAGAGACATAGTGGGAATACAAATAGTCCAGGTCGCTGTGAGATTCAGTCGGCTTATAGAAGATATGTGTAGATAAGCCGTCTCCAGAGATGGAGACAGGTAGATCAAGAAAGGGGAGGGAGGTGTCGGAAATGGACCAGGTAAATTTGAGAACAGGATGGAAGTTGGAGGGAAAGTTAATGAAATCAACGTGTTCAGCATGCGTGCAGAAAACAGCACCAATGCAGTCGTCGATGTAGCGAAGGAAAAGAGAGGGGCAGATACTCGTATAGGCTTGGAACATGGACTGCTCCACAAAGCCAACAGAAAGGCTGACGTAGATGGGACCCATGCGGGTGCCCCTGGCTGCACCTTTGGTATGGAGGAAGTGGGAGGAGCCAAAGGACAAATTATTGAAAGTGAGAACGAATTCCTCTAGACGGAGGTGAGTGGTGATAGACGGGAATTGGTTTGGTCTGGAATCCAAAAATAATCGGAGAGCTTTAAGACCTTCTTGGTGGGGGATGGAGGTATATAGGGACTGCACATCTATGGCGAAAATAAAGCAGTGGGGGGCAATAGAACTAAAAATCACCGAAAAAATTCAGAACATGAGAAGTGTCACGAACATAGGTGGGAAGGGATTGAACAAGGTTGGATAAAACAGTGTCAGGATACGCAGAAATGAGTCCGGTCGGGCAGAAGCAAGCTGAGACAATAGGTCTACCTGGACAGGCAGGTTTGGGCATCTTGTGCAGGAGGCTGAGACGGGAAGTACGGGGTGTGGGAACTATGAGATTGGTGGCAGGGGATGGGAGCTCCCCTGAGCTGACAAGGTTGGTGATGGTTTGGGAGACAGTGGCCTGGTGCTCCTTAGTAGGGTCATGATCGAGGTGTAAGTAAGAGGAGGTATCAGTGAGTTGTCGCTGTGCCTCGGCCATGTAGAAGTCAGTACACAAGGCCACGACAGCGCCCCCTTATCAGCGGGTTTGATACTGAGTTTGGGGTTGGAGCGGAGAGCAGAGCTTTCGGAAGAAGTGAGGTTGGAAGTGGAACAAGTGGAAGTCCAGATGGTTGATGTTCCGTCAGCAGCTAGCAATAAAGAGATCCAGAGCAGGCAGAAGACCAGAGCGGGGTGTTGATGAAGAGGAGTTTGGTTGAAGACGGGTCATCGGTGGGGGTGGGAGTCCTTGCCGAAGAATTAGGCTCGTAGACGGAGCCGGCGGAAGAAAAGTTCAGCATCATGGCGTACGTCGAACTCGCTGAGGTGTGGGCGAAGGAGCACAAAGATGAGGTCTTTACTGAGGACAGAGCACTCTGCCTCAGGGAGTTGAATGTCGGAGGGGATGGTAAATTCCCGGCACGATTGAGAGATAAGATCACAGGGGAGAGGCTGGTGAAGTCGGTGGAGAGGGGAGGATTAGGGTGAGAGGAAGGTGGAGCCTCTGAGGGTCCAGGAGCTGACGATGGGATTGAGGGAGAGGAGAATGCAGAGTGGTGCTTGGGGAAGGTCAGACAGGAGTCACAACCGCTGCACGTGAAGACCCGGCCTGGTGTTCAAGGCTGGAGTCGCAGTTGGGGTCTGCGCAATTGCGTTGAAGGTGTCCATGGTCGTTGGAACTGGCATTGATGATGCTGGAGTCCGGGTTTTGAATATGCCCTGGGTTGCTGTGGCAGCCGAGATCGACGGCGGGGCCATTCCATGGTCTTTGGAACCAGCATTGATGGTGCTGGAGTCCGGATTTTGAATATGCCCTGGGTTGCTGTGGCAGCCGAGATCGACGGGGGGCCATTACATGGTCTTTTGAACCAGTATTGATGGTGCTGGAGTCCGGGTATGAGAGAGTGTGAGATGTTTGAGAGAGCCATGGTTTTCAAGGGACATTGGAAGATTATTTCGAAAAAGAGAAAGATCTATAATAAATATAGGCAGCATGGTGTAAATGACGTGTTTGAGGAATATAAAGAATATAAATAAATTTTCTTAAGGAAGAAAATAGAAACGCTAAAAGAAGATACGAGGTTGCTTTGGCAAGTATGGTGAAAATAAATCCTAAAGGTTTCTACAGTTATATCAATAGCAAAAGGATAGTAAGGGAGAAAATTGGTCCCTTAGAGAATCAGAGTGGACAGCTATATGTGGAGCCAAAAGAGATGGGGTCGATTTTGAACAATTTATTTTCTTCGGTATTCAATAAGGAGAAGTAAATTGTATCGTGTAAGATAAGGGAAACAAGTATGGTAGTTGTGGAAACTATGATGAGTAAAAAAGAGGAAGTACTGGCGCTTTTAACGAATATAAAATGGCAAAAGCCTTTGGGTCCTGACAGGATTTTCCCTTGGACCTTGAGGGAAGTTAGTGTAGATACAGCTAGGGCTGTGACAGAAATAGATCAAATGTCATTAGAGACGGTCATCCCTACTTCGAGACACACCGCTAATTCTGCGACACCTCTGGTGCCTGACTGCATCGGTCTCGACCATTGCTCTGGATTCATCAGCTGCGTGGAGAGCATTCACCCCTGCATGGGCAACAGCTTGCTTTATGTATCGTACTACCCTGACTTGCATATTGACTTTCATCCGCGAAGGTACAATATCCATGGTCGAACCTGACGAGCGGAGGGCCATCAACAGCATGTCTGACTATGGCCCCCTCTCCTGCTGCGATGAGGCCAAGTATATGTTGAATGAGCAACGACTCATATTCCGATTGTGTAGCCTCCAATCTCGACGGCATGAACATTGATTTCTTCAAATTCAAGAAATGAATATCCTGTGCTTCTTCCGCCCACTCCACCTCAGCGTTCCTTCGGATCCCCCCGCCCCATTCTGGTGGCTTTTTACTCCTTCACTTCCCCTCACGCACCGCCATGACCTCCTCATCAATTCTGTCTGGCTCTCCATCTCTTTTGTGTAATCCCGTGGTCCTGCGTCTCTCCTGTTAGATTCCTTTCTCTTCATCTCTTTGCCTTTTCTGCCTGTCACTCAGCTCTTCACATAATCGTTCCTCCAGAAACCAGACCCCTCCCGCACTCACTTGTCCTTCTACTCCTCCCCCATCACCTAATTCTGGCTTTTGTCTCTTTCTCTTTAATCAGAATGAAGGTTCCCAGCCCGAGCTGTCGACTGGTTGCTGAGTTCCTCCAACATTCTCTGTGTGTTTGCTTCTGTTTGTTTATTGATTAAAATAATCAGACTGGTTCAGTGGAAGAGGAATTTGTGGAATGGTCAGAGACAGTTTCATACAGTAGTTTATTTACCCAGGAACATGCCATTTCAGTTGTAATCTGTGTAAAGAGGTGGTATTACAGAGAGTTCTTGCGGTGAAGGATCCTGAATATGAGCAGTGGCAGATGTTTAAGGAGAAGGTTCGTTAGAGCCGACATTTATCCCGATCAGACAGAGGAATCACAGGGAGCAAACAACAGTCTGTGGTTAAAAGAGTTCAAGGTAAATATTAACTCAGAGAACAAACAAAGAGGCAACGACAGGGTGGACAAAACAGTCGGGATTTTTCCAGTAACTCATGATGAGACAAAAGATAAAAATATCAAGGAAAAACAGATTAGTTAACTCAATAATTTCCATTAGTGTTTTCAGTGGGGACACAGCAAACATCCTACAGATATCTAACGGTGACATTTCAATGCTGTGCCATAATGTGTAGCAATCACCATCAGGGGTGATAAACTAATGGGACTAAAAGCAAAAATATCCAGTTCCCAACGACCTGCACCAGACGGTTTCACAGGAAGGCTGGAGAGAAAGTAGAGACATTGGAATCTGTCAAAAATCACTGTTACAGAAAGGTCCCAGTGGAGCTGAAAACCATTGCTGAAGGGTGGAAGAGAAAGGAAAACAAAGTAGGTAACTGTACTGGAGTCTATAATCTGTGAAGAAATGACAAGTCATTTAGAAAAGTTTAATGTCATTGAACTAAACCAAGAGGGTTTACAGTCAGATTCACACAGCACAGAAACAAGTCTTCAGCTCAAATGGTCCACACTGACCAAAATTCCCATCTGAGCTTCTGGTCTGTAACCGCCTCACAACGATATTATGAACAATGTTATACTCCGTCCTTGTCCCATTTCCCACCTTCTGACCCATATCCTTCAAAACCTTTCCTTCCCATTAGCCTGTCCGAGTACTGCTTCGATGTACCTCATTCAACCACTCCCCCAGTAGCTCATTCCATTTGCTGTCCAGCCTGTGCTTGGAAATGTTGCCCTTCAGGTTCCTATTAGATCTCCTCTTACACCAATGCCTTCCGGTTCCTGATTCCCCAACACTGGCAGAAAGACTGTTTTATTCGACCCACACTGCAATACACCTCTGCAATACCAGCACTCATTCTCTGACATTCCAGGGAAAATTGTCCAAAACACCTTTCACAATTCAGTCCTTTGAGATCCAGTCACATCCCAGTAAATCTCCTCTGCACTCTTTCCAGCTGATTGGTGTCTGTCATACAGCAGGGCGACCTGAACTAAACACTATTTGCAAAATACGGCGAAACCAACGTGGTGTACATCTGCACCATTTCTTCCCAGCTTCTATATTCGGTGCCCTGACTGAAGGACAGTGTTCCAAACCCCTCTTCACCACCCTGTCCATCTGGAACCTGGTCTTGGACCCTGTAACCTGGGTTACTGAATATTAAAACAACACACAGAAAATGCCGGTGGAACACAGCAGGCCAGGCAGCATCTATTAGGAGAAGCACTGTCGACGTTTCGGGCCGAGACTCTTCACCCCACACTCAGGTTGGAGGAATAACACCTTATATACCAGCTGGTTAGCCTCCAACCTGATGGCATGAACATTGACTTCTCTAACTTCCGTTAATGCACCTTCTTACCCCATCCCTGACATATTTAGTTTTTTTCCCCTTTTTCCCTTTATTTTTTCTTTCTCTCTCTGCGCATCACCCTGCCTGTTCTCCATCTCCCTCTGGTGCTCCCCTCCCCTTTTCTTTCTCACTCGGCATCCCGTCCCATGATCCTTTCCCTTCTCGAGCTCTGTAATCCTTTTACCAATCACCTCTCTGGCTCTCAGCTTCACCCCACCCCCTCCGGTCTTCTCCTGACATTTTGCATTCCCCCCCACTTTCAAATCTCTTACTATCTTTCCGTTCAGTTAGTCCTGACGAAGGGTCTCGGCCCGAAACTTCGACAGCCCTTCTCCCTATAGATGCTGCCTCGCCTGTTGCGTTCCACCAGCATTCTGTGTGATACCAGAGTTTTGAGACTTTATAGGGGAAGTTGGAGAAGTGTGTCTTTGTACTTTCAGGGGCATTTACCACATGTAAGGCAAGTGCACAAGACAAGAGCTCTGTGCTGGAAAGGAAGTGTGTTAATATTGATTGAAGTCAGGTTATCATACTGAGACAGAATAACGTGTAAGGAGGATATAATTGGTGGAGTTTTCCAGGGACCAGTTCTGGATCATCAATGACTTATTGATATTAATGACCCGATGGAAGGGCAGAATGTGCCGAATCCACGGTGTCAATGATTGGGAGCGTGATGAGGGGACGTGTTGTGATTGAACATTTGGTCTCTCCAACAAGACAGGAGGAAGTTGGTGAGAAGAATACTTGGTAAATGAAGCTTAATGTGGTAAAGTGTGATGGCATGCAGAGAAGCAGGAGGAAACAAAAGTCAGACAATTATTTATGTAGAGATAAATTGTCAATGAGAGAAATAGAGAGGCGGCAATGTGTTCTCCTGCACAACAAAGTAGAGATGGGTGTAGTGAGTGGTTCATAAAATCATATATGACCAAGGTTCAGAGGTGAATGGTTCATTGATATTTATTGCTGTAGAGAAATAGAGAGGTTTTGTTACAGTGTCAGACAAATGCACAATGATGGATTTTGCAAAGTTAAAGCAGGTTAAGACACAGACAGAGAATAATAGGTTCCTGAGGATTGTTGACGAAAAGAAAGACTTGGGGTACAGGTACATAATTTCATGAAGGTGCCAACACAGGTAGACAAGGTTGTGAAGAAGGTGCACGTCATGCTTGCCTTCATCGGCAAAAGGCTTTGGGAGGAGCTGGGATATCATATTACAGTTGTACAAATCAATAATGAAACCACACCAGGAGTACCCTGTGCAGTTCTGGTCACCACGAGAGGAAGGATGTGGTTCAGCTGAAACGATGCAAAAATGATTCACAGGAATGTTACATGGACCACGGGATCCAGTTACAAGGAAAGATCATACTGACTTGGACTGTTTTCCACGAAGTGAAGGAGGCTGACAGGTGAAATGGTAGAACTTTATAAAACTAAGAGAGGCGTAGACAAGCAGAATCACTTACCCAGGGTGCAAGTATCAAATATGACAAGGTGCAGCTTTAAAATGCCAGGGTGAGTACTTAAAGGTGGGCATTAGTGGAGGTAAGATTAGTGTCTCCGTAAAAAGGGAGGGTGGGGAATAAATCAATCAGGGATGGGCTAAGAAAGGGAGGGAGGTTATTAACGGGTTAGAGAAATCAATGTTCATTCCATCAGGTTGGAGGCTACCCAGACGGAATATGCGGTGTTGTTCCTCTAACCTGAGTGTGGCTTCATCGTGCCAGTAGAGGAGTCGTGGATAGACATATCAGAATGGGAATGGGACGCGGAATTAAAATATGGGGCCACTAGGAGGTGCTGCTTTCTCTGGCTTTTCATGTCTATCCACGGTCCCAGAACAGGAACACTGCAATCCAGGAACGTTGCTCAGTCTCCTTCATCCTTCAACGCTGGCAGATGGTATCTATTTGGTACTACATATGCCGAATTGTAATAACCCCTTGACAGCGTTTGTTCAGCCTGCCAGCCGAATCTGTAACTGCCATCAGCAGAAGTTGTGATATTACTGGTGACATAGCTATTGTCCGTACAGTTAGCTGAATCTGATCCCATTACCCCGTAGTTGCAATAACGGACTTCACACTCATTCTCGTGAAGTTGTTTCAGAGATTAGGATTCGTGCAGTCCATTATAAGAAATTTAATGTCAGCGTTCAAAACAGTTCCATTGGCAAGAGTAATTTCTCTGGGCAGTTCAGACCAGTGCTCCCTTCACAGATCTAACATTGCTACTAAAGTAAAACACAGACTCAATCTTGCCCAAACCTCAGCACCTGCAACTGGCTTTCGCACGGTACTGACACCGATCGAAGCTTGTGTCTTCCTTGCTCTCAGCAAAGGATCGGCTATCTCGCCTCGGTTCAGCCACATCGAATTGTCTTCAATTCCAAAAGGAAGTTACAGACTATAACGTACGATGGTCTACACACACAAATTGCTTGAAGAACTCAGCAGGCCAGATAGCATTAACAGAAGAAGTACTTTTTTTTCCAAAGATGCTGCCTGACCTGCGAAGCTCCTCCAGCATTTTGAGTTTGTTGCTCGAATTTCCAGCAGCTGTAGATTTCCTCTTGTTTGCCAATTGCGATGATCATTTGTCAGAAAACGTGTGGTGAAAAAACAGCGCAGAACCTCAGGATACTGACCACCACCCCTTTCTAGTGAAGATGCAAACTATCCCTTTGGTATCGATCACCCCTGCACAGATGAAGTCCCAGTGATTGAGTGAATGCAAGTCGGCTTTTTCCATGGGGGTTGGGAGGTACAACAACCAGAGGGCATGAGTTAAGGATGATGGGTGAAAGTTTAAGGAGAACAGGAAAGGAAAATTCTTCACTCAGACGGTTGTGAGAGTGTTGGAACGAGCTGCCAGAATGAGTGTTGCATGCAAATTTGATTTCAATATTTAATAGAAGTTCGGATAGATGCGTGCGAACGATCCCTGCGAAAAGAAGAGAGGGGTAGAGAGGGAACGATGTCCTTAGTGGTGGGGTCCTGTTGAAGGTGGCGGAAGTTGCGTAGGATAATATGCTGGTTCCGGAGGCTGGTGTGGTGGTCTGGTGGGGTCAGCAACCCATTGTGCTTTCCCCTTAGATTCCTTTTTCTCCTCTCCTGCCTAACCCCGCCCTGCTTCCCCTCCCCACCCTTGATCTTTCCTCTGATTCGTTTTCCGCCATCTTCTTCATAGGGCCCCTGCCCCCTGCTTCTTTAGACCTGACGAAGGTTCTCGACCAGAAACATTGACTGCTTTTTTCAACTGATGCTGCCGGCCCTGCTGAGCTCATCCAGCTTTTTTGTACGTCCGGTAAATGGTTGACTCGTGCATCAGTCTTTACATTAATTCTTACTCATAGACTCAACTCACATCGGTAAAGGCATATTTTTTTGAGGTTTGCAAAATGGCTTTGTGTGGGTGAGATTATAGTTTACAAACCTGATCACATTGTTTATGAAAAATGGTTGATTGATGAAGCCCGGGGTGGATATTGTATTAGTCGAATTTGAAAAGCTTTCAACAAGGCCTCTCATGGTGGTTCGGAGGGAGATTCCCTCTGTGTCTGACCCCGGGAGTGTGCGATGGGACGGTGTGGAGGGAGATTCACTCTGTGTCTGATCCCGGGAGTGTGTGATGGGGCGGTGAGAAGGGAGATTCACTCTGTGTCTGACCCCGGGAGTGTGTGATGGGACGGAGTGGAGGGAGATTCACTCTGTGTCTGACACCGGGAGTGTCTGATGGGACGGGGTGGAGGGAGATTCACTCTGTGTGTGATACCGGGAGGGTGTGATGGGACGGGCTGGAGGGAGATTCACTCTGTGTCTGACACCGGGAGGGTGTGATGGGACGGTGTAGAGGGAGATTCACTCTGTGTCTGATCCCGGGAGTGTGTGATGGGACGGAGTGGAGGGAGATTCACTCTGTGTCTGACCCCGGGAGTGTGTGATGGGACGGTGTGGAGGGAGATTCACTCTGTGTGTGACACCGGGAGGGTGTGATGGGACGGGCTGGAGGGAAATTCACTCTGTGTCTGACACCGGGAGGGTGTGATGGGACGGTATAGAGGGAGATTCACTCTGTGTCTGATCCCGGGAGAGTGTGATGGGACGGTGTGGAGGGAGATTCACTCTGTTTCTGACCCCGGGAGTGTGTGATGGGACGGTGTGGAGGGAGATTCACTCTGTCTGTGACACCGGGAGGGTGTGATGGGACGGGCTGGAGGGAGATTCACTCTGTGTGTGACACCGGGAGGGTGTGATGGGACGGGCTGGAGGGAGATTCACTCTGTGTCTGACCCCGGGAGTGTGTGTTGGGACGGTGTGGAGGGAGATTCCCTCTATGTCTGACCCCGGGAGTGTGTGCTGGGATGGTGTGGAGGGAGATTCACTCTGTGTCTGACCCCGGGATTGTGTGCTGGGATGGTGTGGAGGGAGATTCACTCTGTGTCTGACACCGGGAGGGTGTGATGGGACGGTGTGGAGGGAGATTCACTCCGTGTCTGACCCCGGGAGATTGTGATAGGACGGTGTGGAGGGAGATTTACTCTGTGTCTGGCCCCGGGAGTGTGTGATGGGATGGTATGGATCGAGATTCACACTGTGTCTGACCTCGGGATTGTGTGATGGGACGGTGTGGAGGGAGATTCAATCTGTGTCTCACACCGGGAGTGTGCGATGGGACGGTGTGGAGGGAGATTCAGTCTGTGTCTGAACCCGGGAGTATGTGATGGGACGGTGTGGCGGGAAATTCACTTTGTGTCTGAAACCGGTAGTGTGTGATGGGACGGTGTGGAGGGAGATTTATTCCGTGACTGACCACGAGAGTGTGTGATGGAACGGGGTGGAGGGAGATTCACTCAGCGTCTGACCCCGGGAGTGTGTGATGGGACGGTGTGGAGCGAAATTCACTCCGTGTCTGACCCCTGGAGTGTGTGATGGGACGGTGAGGAGGGAGATTCACTTTGTGTCTGACCCCGGGCGTGTGTGATGAGACGGTGTGGAGGGAGATTCACTCTGTGTCTGACCCCGGGAGTGTGTGATGGGACGGTGTGGAGGGAAATTCACTTTGTGTCTGACACCGGGATTGTGTGATGGGACGGGGTGGAGGGAGATTCACTCTGAGTCTGGCCCCGGGAGTGTGTGATGGGACGGTGTGGAGGGGTTAAAGATTCAATGACTGACTCCCAGACGGGCAGAGGGAGAATCACTGTTCCTTGTTCCTGAATTCCAGAGCATTCTGGTTCCAAGGACTGGATCAGAAATGAAGACCGGGGAGGGGGGGGGGGGTACGTCACGTGATGACGTAGGCTCGGGACGCTGGAACCCAGCCCTCCCGTAAAAAAGTTAATAAATTAATGTTTAAGTGAAGAAAAGTTAATTAATACTTTTTTAAGGATACTTATAAATTACTTTGGATTGTTTTAAGCTATGCCTCATAAACAGAGGACGAAGAAAACTGCTACCGCGAAGACCGCTCAAGATGGAACAGAATCAAGGCCTACTTCTACTGAAGAACCGCGGACTCAGGTACAACACACCACCGGTGAAACAGAAAAGGTGACTGCGGCAGCATCGGCCATTTCTAAAGGAAAAGATCAACGAGAACTGCGCAAGCGTAAAGGAACGAGCATGCGCAAAAGAGAGCAACCAGAACTACAAAACCCAGCAACGACTGAAACCGACAGTGAATTGAGTCTGAGAGAGAGGCGGACTCTCTGGAAAAATCAGACGAAGATGGAGAAGAAGAAGAAGAAGATGAAAGTTCCTCTGAAAATACAAAAAAGATTTTGAGGCAAATAATGCATAAATTAAATGCATTAAAAGTAATTAAAAGTAACCAAAAAGTAATTAAAGAAAACAATAACAAATATGGAGGCTATGTTTGATAAAATGACAAAGAAACAGGAAAAATTGGAAAAGAAAATTACAGATTTGGACGTCAAAATGGAAGAAATAGATGGAAGAATGAAGAAGATGGAAGATGATAATGATGCCTGGACATCAGAAAGAAAACAACTCGTGGGAAAAATTGATAAGCTTGAAAATTTTAGTAGACGCAACAATATTAAAATTGTTGGACTTAAAGAAGGTACCGAAGGAGAAGACCCAATAATTTTTTTTCAAAAATGGATTCCTGAGAAATTGGAAATGGGAGAAGAAACTTTAATTGAGATTGAAAGGGTGCACAGAGCCTTAAGACCAAGATCTCAAGATGATCAAAATCCGCGATCAATTTTGATAAGATGTTTAAGATACCAGGATAAAGAAAAGATTTTGAGGGCGGCTGCCCAGGGTGCTAAAAGAAGAAAAGGTCCGTTGATGATAGCAGAGAAACCAGTTCTTTTTTATCCTGATATAAGTTATAACCTTTTGAAGAGAAAGAAAGAATTTAATCCAGCTAAAAATGTTTTATGTGAAAAAGGTTATAAGTTTTTAAGTTTTTAACCCAGCAACACTGATAAATTTTTTGGAGGAAGGAAAAAGATTTTTTTCTGATTATCAAGATGCGGAGGTGTTTGCACAAAAACTTCCAGCTCTTCGTTAATTAAACGTAGCGATTTCTAAATGTAATGGTTAAAGACGAAGGCAAAGAAAGCAAATGGAACTGATGGACATTTAAGGACGATATAAGGGAGAAAAGTAAAATTTTAGAAATATTAATTGAGAATAGTATGTTTTTTTATATATACTTTTTATGTTGCGGGGGGCTGCGGAGCTTTGAATCGGTTACTACGGGATTCACGTGTGTAATCACGGCGATTGCCATGACCCGTACAATAGAGGGGGGTAATGTTGTGTTTTTTTTCTTTCACAACATTAGTAAGGGGGTATTTTGTTTTTTTCTTTATTTTCTATTTTTCTTCTATTGTTTTGCCTGGATGATTGGTGGGGACACACATAGCAACAAGGTGACTTCTAAAAAGATTTCCCAGGATGCAATGAAAGTTGAAAGATTAGGTATTATTATAGATTGGAGTGACATAAATAAAAATAATGACTAATTTATTGATTTTTTTAAGTTTTAATGTTAGTGGGCTTAATGGACCAATAAAAAGAAAAAGAATTTTAACATATAATAAAAAAATGAAATTAGATATAGCTTTCTTACAATAAACTCATTTAATGGATATAGAACATCAGAAATTAAAAAGAGACTGGGTTGGAAATGTTATTGCAGTTTCACTTAACTCAAAGGCAAGAGGAGTAGCAATTTTGGTTAATAAAAAATTACCAATTAAAATACAAAATATATTAATTGATTCGGCCGGAAGATATTTAATTATACATTGTCAATTTTTTTCAGAACTATGGACTCTTATGAATATTTATGCACCAAATGAAAATGATGTAAAATTTATATAGGAGGTCTTTTTGAATTTGGCTAATGCACATGATAAAATATTAATAGGTGGAGATTTTAATATTTTGTCTAGATCCAGTTTTAGATACATCAACAAAGGCTATTACAAAATCAAAAATAGCAAAATTAACTCTATCATTGATGAAAGATTTAAATTTGATTGATATATGGAGAAGAATCAATCCAAAAGAAAGGGATTATTCATTTTATTCAAATAGACATAAAACATATTCAAGGATAGATTTTTTCCTATTATCAACAAATACTCAAGATAGAGTGAAAAATGTGGAATATAAAGCAAGAATATTGTCTGATCACTCTATTTAATAATGACAATGATAATGATATATAAAGAGGAATCAATTTATAGATGGAGATTTAATTCAATTCTACTAAAACGTCAAGATTTTTGTGATTTTATGAAAAAGCAGATTCAGTTCTTTTTAGATACAAATTTACATTCAGTTGATGATAAATTTATATTGAGGGAAGCAATGATAGCATATTTGAGAGGCCAGATAATAAGTTATACTTCTAAAATTAAGAAGGAATATATGATAGAAATAGATCAATTGGAAAAAGAGATTATAAAATTAGAAAAAGAATCTCAAAGAAATATGACAGAAGAAAAACGAAGGCAACTTATTAATAAGAAGTTAAAACATAATACACTCCAGACATATCGAACAGAAAAAAGCAATTATGAGAACTAAACAGAGATATTATGAACTAGGTGAATTTCTTGCATGGCAGTTAAAAACAGATCAGATTTCTAAAACAATAAATGCAATTCGAACAAAAGTGAATGAAATTACTTATAAACCTCTAGAAATTAATGAGGCTTTTAAGAATTTTTATTCTGAGTTGTATAAATCAGAATCAAAGAATGATGACGTTAAGATAGAAGAATTTTTATCACAAATAACTCTTCCAAAATTAAATACAGAAGAACAGAAGGGATTAGGTATGCCTTTTACATTGAAGGAAGTTGCAGAAGCTTTGGGATCACTTCAAAGTAATAAATCTCCAGGAGAAGATGGTTTTCCACTTGAATTTTATAAAAACGTTTAAAGATTTATTAATTCCTCCTTTTATGGAGTTAATATATCAAGCGGAAAGAACGCATAAACTTCCAGAATCTTTTTCAACAGCTATTTTAATAGTATTGCCAAAAAAAGATAGAGACCTATTAAAACCAACATCATATAGACCTATTTATTTATTAAACACCGATTATAAAATAACAGCAAAAATCTTATCTAATAGATTATCTAAATGCTTGCCAAAATTAGTGCATATGGATCAAACAGGATTTATCAAAAATAGACAATCGGCAGATAATGTAATTCGGTTATTTAGTATAATCCATCTAGCACAAAAGAGGGAGGAAATGAGTGTGGCAGTTGCTTTAGATGCAGAAAAAGCATTTGAAAGATTGGAATGGGATTTTTTATTTAGGGTATTGGAAAAATATGGACTAGGAACATCATTTATAAAATGGATTAAAACCTTAAATACTAATCGCAAAGCTAAAGTAGTGACAAATGGTCAAATTTCAACATCATTTCAGTTAACAAGATCAACTAGGCAAGGTTGCCCACTATCACCTGCTTTATTTGTGTTGGCAATAGAACAACTAGCTGAATTAATTAGAATGGACCCAGATATTAAGGGTTTCAGGGTTAATCAGGAAGAATACAAGATTAACTTATTTGCTGATGATGTTCTACTTTATTTAACAGATCCATTACATTCACTACGCAAATTATCTTATAGACTAGAAGAATATGGGAAAATATCGGGTTATAAAATAAATTGGGATAAAAGTGAAATTTTACCTCTTACTAAAGGAGATTATAATCAATGTCGATTAATAACTCGATTTAGATGGCCAGCAAATGGTATAAAATATTTAGGTATAAGAGTTGATAATGATATAAAAATCTTATACAAATTAAATTATTTACCACTTTTGAAAAAAATTCAGGAAGATCTTGAAAAATGGATGGCATTACCAATAACATTAGTAGGTAGAGTAAATACTATAAAAATGAATATATTCCCTAGATTACAATATTTATTTCAATCATTACCAATCAATTACCCCAGAAGTTTTTTCAAGAGTTAAACAAATATGTGAGGAAATTCCTCTGGAAAGGTAAGATGTCAAGAATATCGTTGGAAAAATTGACATGGAAATTTGATCCAGGAGGATTACAACTTTCAAATTTTAGGAATTATTATAAAGCAAATCAACTTAGATTTAATGCATCTTTTTTTGAGAAAGATAAACCGGCATGGATTAGAATAGAATTAGATAAAATAGGAGAAAACGTACCAGAAGATTTTATATACAAATGGGAATCTAAATGGATACGGGAAAAGAAAAATCTCCTATATTAAAACATTTGATTGATTTATGGAATAAGATAAATGTTGATGATGAGACAAAAAAATCTTTATTAGCAAAGAGATCTTTAATTCAAAATAGACTTATTCCTTTCACAATGGACAATCAACTTTTATATAATTGGATTCAAAATGGGATTAGATATATAGGGAATTGTTTTGAAGGAGGTATATTAATGTCATTTGATCAATTAAAGAATAAATATAAAATATCAAATAACACTTTATTTTGTTACTTTCAATTAAGGGCTTATTTAAGAGAAAAATTAGGTCAAACAATGTTATTGCCGAAAGTTAATGAAATAGAAATTTTAATTCAAAAAGGAAATAATAAAAAAAATTATATATTGTATGTATAATTTGATTCAAAGACAGGTATTTAAACAAGGAGTCCATAAGTCAAGACAAAAATGGGAAAGTGATTTGAATATTAAAATTGAAGAAACAAATTGGTCAAGACTGTGTCTTGATAGTATGACAAATACAATAAATGTTCGGTTAAGATTAGCGCAGTATAATTTTCTACATCAATTATATATTACACCACAAAAAAATAAAAAAATAAATAAATCCAAATTTATCGGATCAGTGTTTCCGATGTAACCAGGAAACTGGTACCTTTTTACATTCGACATGGTCTTGCTCTAAAATTCAACCTTTTTGGACAAATTTAAGACTTTTACTGGAACAAATTACAGGAACACAATTTCCTCATAATCCAATATTATTTTTACTAGGTAATATTGAAGGGATAAAACCGAAACTCAAACTAAATAAGTATCAGAAAGAATTTATAAAAATTGCACTGGCAGTAGCCAAAAAAGCTATTGCAGTTACTTGGAAATCGGATACACATTTAAGTATAGACTCTTGGAAGAAAGAGATCTATGGTTGTATTCCATTAGAAAAAAATACTTATAATTTAAGAGATAAATATGAAACATTTCTGAAAATTTGGAGCCCTTATTTACAAAAGACAGGATTAAATATATAGATGCTCTGAAGATGAAACAATTGCTTATTAGGGGAAAGAAATAAATATACATATTAAAGTTATTACGAATTCCATGGAGCATGTGGAGATCTTCCAACAACCAGGCATTCTTTCTTTCTTTCTTTTTTTTTTCTTTCTTTCTCTTTTTTTTCTATAGGGCAGTTAGGGGGGAGGTGTTAAGGGGAGGGGGTAAGGGTTACATACATTGTTTTTTCATACTTTACTTTGTAACCATTTAAAAATGCAATAAAAAAAAAGTTTAAAAAAAAAGAAATGAAGACCGGCTTTATTACATATCCACGTTTGAAAGATCCTACACTGAGGCCGATCTGCATTGCTGCAACTCTAAATCGAATCTACTTGAAATCAGTTCAAGCCAGGAAGAGGTATTTGTCAGATGAACTGAAGAGCAGTATATATATAGATAGATAGATAGATAGAGAGAGAGAGAGAGAGAGCTCCCTCCATACGGTCTCATCACACACTCCGGGACTCAGAGTCAGAGTTAGGCTCCAGCATCACCGTCCCAACTCACACTCCCTTGATCAGACACAAAGTGAAGCTCACTCCACACCGTCGCATCACACACTCCCCGGTTCAGACACAGAGTGAGTCTCCCTCCAGTACGTCCCATCACACACTCCCGTCGTCAGACACAGAGTGGTCTCCCACCACACCGTCCCATCACACACTCCCGTGGTCAGACACAGAGTGATCTCCCTTCCATACCGTCTCATCACACACTCCCGGTGTCAGACACAGAGTGATCTCCCACCACACCGTCCCATCACACACTACCGGGGTCAGGCTCAGAGTGAATCTCCCTCCACACCGTCGCATTACACACTCCCCGGTTCAGACACAGAGTGAGGCTCCCTGCATCTTGCCATCACATTCTACTGGTGTGAGATACAGAGTTCCTTCCACACCATCCCTTCGCGCTCTCCCTTTGTCAGACGTAACGTGACGCTCCTTAAATTCAAACTTTAATGATAGTAATTTATTTTCACAGAATTTTGTTGAGAAATCTGTCCGCGACCAAGGCAGTTCATACTGGATTGGAAAATGCAACTATGGGTGAGATTTGGGGTATTGCAAGTTTCTGAGAAAAGAGTGAGTCGGGGATCGGTGCAGGCTGAGTGAAGGGAGTGGGCAATGTGTTTAGTTTGGGGACTGACACAGTCTGCGAGAGGGGAGTGGGCAGTGAGATTAGTTTGGGGACTGACACAGTCTGCGAGAGGGGAGTGGGCAGTGAGATTAGTTTGGGGACTGACACAGTCTGCGAGAGGGGAGTGGGCAGTGAGATTAGTTTGGGGACTGACACAGTCTGCGAGAGGGGAGTGGGCAGTGAGATTAGTTTGGGGACTGACACAGTCTGCGAGAGGGGAGTGGGCAGTGAGATTAGTTTGGGGACTGACACAGTCTGCGAGAGGGGAGTGGGCAGTGAGATTAGTTTGGGGACTGACGCTGTTTGCTAGAAGGAGTGGGCATTGATATTAGTTTGCGGACTGATAAGGGCTGTATGGAGAGCGTGTGCAATTGGCTTTGTTTGGGGATTGACAAAGTCTGTTGGTAGAGTGTGTGCAGTTGAATTAATGTGGGAACTTGACATGGGCTGTGGGAAGAGAGTGCGAAGTGGAAATGTTTTGGTGGTTGACACAGATCTTTAGGGAGAAGGCTAGGTATTGGGTTTATCGTGGGGACTCGCGCGGGGTCTTGGTGAAAGTGGGATGTACACGTATTTTGGGGACTAACACGGGACTGTGGGGAGAGACTGGAGCTGCAGAGCTCTTTTGGGAACTGACCCAGGTTGTGGGAGAGAGTGAGGCAGTGGGAACACTTTGGGGCCTAGCACATGTCTGTGGTGAGGGAATGAGGGAGGGGTGTACATAGGGGACACACACAGATCTGAGGGGAGAGAATAGTTCAGTGGGAGTACTCTGGGGACTGAGACACGTCCGTGGGGAGATCATGGGAAGCGGGAGGTGTTTTGGTGATTGACACAGGTCTCTAAGAAGAGGGTTGAGCAGTGGGATTATTTTGGATTCCGGCAGTCAGGCAGTGTAGTTTGGACTGACACTGATCTGTGTGGTGGGAGTGGTGAGTCTGAGTACTTAGGCAGAAAACACAGGCCTGTGGGGAGACATTGAAGATGTGGCAGCATTTTGAGGACTGACATGGGGCCTTGGGAGAGACTGACGCTGTGGGAATATTTTGGGGACTGACAAAGGGCTGCAGGGAGAAAGTGGACCATTGTGAAAATTCTGGATACTGACACAGGGCTGTGCTGGGAAAGTGGGATTGTGGGAAATTTTGGGGTCCCGCAGGTCGTTGGCGAGAGTGGGCGTCAGTGATTTTGGGGACTAACACACGGCTGCCTGCTGAAGGTACGCTGATATTGCTTACCCCTTCTTGATAGGAGAGTGGCCTCGAATATCGTGTTCCAAATGAAGGCTGGAGTCTTCGAATGCATTGAATGTGGATGGTACCCTCACTTTGAACATTGCAGTGAGGATAAGCGTTGCTTCATCTGCGAGAAGTCGGCGCTTCTGTGCTCAGATCTTTCTGAAAAGATCCAGGATCTCTGTCAACAGTCAATAGGGTCGACTTAAACAAGTGGCAAAACCGTCTTTATCTCACCGACTCACATTACATCATCAGCTCTGCCTCTCACCCTTGCCTTATTATCTTTCCCTCTATCGCAATCTTACCCACCATCTCGCCCACTCTTCACCTTCGTTCCTCTGAACACTCTCTCTCATCCCACTCCACTCCCGCCTCTTCCATTTCATCCGCATTTTCTCCCTCCCGCATCTCGCCTCCCTTTCCCCGAACTCTTCCTCTTCTATCCCTGTCTCTCTCTCGATTCTCTATTCCCCCTCTACACACTCTCCCAATCCCTCTCTTTCCCTTTTATCGAACTCAACTCGCTCTGCCGCTTCTGTCTTCAGCTACTCTCACCTCAATCATGCGCGTCAATGTTCTCGATACCCCAGTCCTGTGGAATAAGAGTGCATGTATTCGCCTTATCCGTGCCCCTTGTAGTTTTGTACAGCTCTACATGGTCACAAAATAAAGCCTGAAAATTTCCGACTGCACCATAACTCAGCTCCTAAAATCCTGGCAGAAACTTCGGAATTCTCCCTCTGTAATCTTTCCAGTTCGTTGAGATTTTTCTCAGAGCAAGGCAAGCAGAACTAAACTCCATACTCCATGTGCGGCCTGACCGACGTCATTTGCAACTGCAACGTGACCTCCGACTCCCGTACTCAGTGCCCTGACTGATGAAGGGCAGCGTGTCAAATATCCTGTCCACCAGTATCGCATCTTCTCTACCGGATTCACGGTCTGTTTTATTATCTGTGACGTAGACCACCTGAGATTTGTTCTTTTGAAGGATCAGTGGGACGCTAATATGTAAAAATTACCGACAAATGCAACAAGCTAATAAATGCCGCAAAAAATGTGGAGGTGGTGCTCATACGTTCAAGAAAATGCCAGCGGAAGGGAAGAAGGTGTTTCTGGATCATTGAGATTTCGGCCTCCTGTTTCTCGTCAACCCTCCTTCCCAGACGACGATCCTTGTCACCGTCCGCCACGACTTCCTCTGCAGCCCTCTCCGTTTCCGCCACCGCATTCTTCTTCCACACTTCTTGACTCTAGCAACCCTCCGTTCACTGCGCTGCGTGCCGTCTTCGTCATCTCCTCCTTCTCCAACACCTCTCCACGTCTCCCTGATCTGCTTGATCCCCTGCAGGTCCACCCCGCTTCCATTAACCGTCTTCCTCCTTTACACGTCCCCCTCTCACTGTTTATATAGAAGTATGGCGAGGAAGGGGGAGAGGTGACGTCCAGTGTTACACCAACCAGCTCCCTTCAAACGGATATTGATCTCTCGTTTCTGAGCCTTTGCTCTATTCTGTGTGAACAGGCCGATCGTTTGTATGGACAAAACTTCATCCCGAGTGGGGTGGTGGGCGGATGGGATGAGGGTAGATGTGCGGAAAGATGCGTTAGACCACTTTAGACCAGAGCCAGTGCAGACACCCCTTGCGGCCAATCCGTTCAATAACAGGTAGACCACTTTGGATGCTTCTGGATGGGAGGAGAGGGGTGCAAATTACCAAGCAGGGGAAAGTCTCACCGGTCAGGTCTCTGACAGAGACTATGGCTCTGTGGCTCAGAAAGGAAAGGAGTGAAATTTGGCGAGCTTTATCCTGAGGGTAGTCTTTGTTAGGTGAGCAAAAAAGAGGTACTGAGGACGAGAACGAGATTTCTCAATGGTATGCGGTCGATATACTAACCAGTATATAGGCAGGAAAATGGAGCCGGTTCTGCAAACTTTGAAAGAACATTCAGTTTAAACTGTGACTGAAATGTTAGGATTTGGAACGAAGTCTTGAGATATCTGTATCACTGGGCGCTCCTGCTCGGAAGCTGCGACCTCTGCAAACCGAGCGGTTTATTTCATTTCAATTCAATTCATTTCAAGTTTATTTGCAATTCCATCACATATGACCGCCAGGGCCAAGCTTCAAAAACACAACACCAACTGTCACACGATACACCAAGATCACGTAATATGTATAAAATAGCAAGTTAGCAAGCATATGTAGGGTATCAGTGAGATATATTCACGCTTTATGTACAGGCGCACACACGCACGCGCGCGCACGAGCACATGTATATATAATCAGCTTGAGGTCCTAGGCAGTGTAAAAGCCACCGAAATCTAGAAACTACAACAACTGCTCTTGTGTTCTGCCGAATGAACACTGGAAGACAGCACAGACTCCTGCCTGGAGATCGCGCCACACCGCCCCTCGTTGTGCAGCTCCTTCATTTTCTCCGCCATCTGGCAACTCTCTCAGTTTACACCTGAACCGGAGCGGAACTAATATCCCAGCGGGAAGGTTTGCCATTAAGAAAGGGGTCGATGTGTTGTTTAAGCCAGAGTTGCAGGGGGATGATAACCAGAATGATTGAACAGAAAGTTGAGTCATTGTTGGGACAGATGTTGTTAAGACCTCAGATAAAGTCAGCGAGCAAAATGTTGAACCTGCTGGATCTCATGTTCTGAGCTACGTCCATTTCAAAGCAATAAGTATTATACGAAGAGCAGATGAGCTCAGGGTCGGAGCCAACGATTGAAAGCATGAGAGTTTAGCCATTGGTAAGATTTGTTTGCAGGAGGGGCAAGTCTGTTAGCTCAGCCTTCCAGTTTACCGCTGTTTTTGTCGTACTAATGTTTATATAATTTAAGCTAAGGTGAGGCTTCAGAGGTGGAACTGAGGAATGAGAAGGGTATGAACTCGTTCATGGGGCAACATTATCGACCACCGTACAGTCGGGGGATTTAGAGGAACAAATCTGTGGAGAGTTCGGAGTCTGTTGTAAGAGACATCAGGTTGTGGCATCGGGTGAGTTTAAGATTCTTGGTACTGACTGTGAAAGGACCACTGGGATAGTTTTCTTAATCAGTTAAGGAAGGAACCTTAATCAGCAGATAGATAGTCCCAATGAGAGAGTGCAATACTTGATCTCATCCTAGCGATTAGGACACGCCAGGGGTCAGAAGTGTGTGTCAGGGAACAATTTGCATCTAGTGTTGGTAATGCCATTAGATACAGGATAAGTATGGAAAAGGAAGGATGCAACCTCGAGTTAAGTTTAGTTTTGAGGTTTATAACAATACGGGACGCAAGTAGACCAGAGAGCTTGTATCTTTTACCCGTAGGATGGAAATGTCTAATATTAGAAGACCTGCATTGAGGTAAGAGCGGGTAGGTTCAAAGGAGATGAATTTGGCAAGTTTTTGTCGTCACAGAGATTGGCGGGTAATTGGAAAGTTCTGGCAGCTCTGGTGGTGGAGGTAAATCCATACAGACTTTTAACTGGCTCTTCTATAGGTACGTGGGTGTGCAAGGAATGGAAGGAGACAGATGTCGGGAGAACAAATTCAGAATTGAGATATCACAATTCTTGAACCAAAGCGTCTGTTCTGTTGTGTGATTTACCTTCTCTGCTCTGTAGAAAGAGCAGAGTGATCTGACCTCATCCGGTGGAAAGTGCAGGGAGTTAGTTTGTGAAAAGTAACTTGACGATTTATCGATAACAAGAGGGAACGACCAATTCACAGAAGGCATACGGCATGAAAAAGACGCACAGAGACACCATCTTCAAAGGGACACTGAAAAACCCCTTACAATGCTTTTGTATCTCAGACACAACCCTCGTCGTAATACGAACACGCCCCTCATAGTGACAGCCACACACTGATAGACCCGGTACTGCAACAAGGAAACTTCCTCGCTGTGTGCATAGGGGTGATAGAGATATATAGAGATGTATTTAGACCGAACGTGCAGGATACAGGAACCTGGGTGACAGACAGTGCAGATCCAGAGACGTGCAGAGACCCCTTGTGACCAACCCGCTCAATAGCAGGTAGACCCTTTGGATACTTCTGGATGGGAGGACAGAGGTGCAAGTGCTGAAGCTGGGGAAAGTCTCAACGGTCAGGTCTCTGGCACTGACTGTGGTTCTGTGGCTCAGCAGGTAATGGGTTGAGATGTGGCGAGCTGTATCGATAGAGTGTTCCTTGTTAGTGGAACAGAAAAGAGATACTGTGGATGAGAACGAGATTTTTCAATGGTATGTGGTCCCCAAAGTACAAGGATATAGCTAGGATTGGGGAGAATGCCTTATGAGGTTTAGTGAAATCGACCTTTTCTCCTTGCAGCGACCGAGGAAGAGAGATGAATAGGTCGACGTGTATACGATAATGAGAGGCATTTATCAGTGGGTAGTGTTACGAAGGATGAATAACTCTGGTGGGCAGAAGGGTGCAAGGTTGTCAATGTCCCCCTCCCCTGGGAGAATCACAAACTGTTGCTGTTACCACGCTGCCAACGAGAGAGTAGGAGAGACAAAAGAAAACATGCCAGGACATCTGTTACCGATAACAGCCTGAGACAGAGTTATGTTTATCCACCATGTTATGACTCCCGAAAGACGTATGGCTGCGGAGAGGGCTGTTTACTTGGTACTATTCTGTTCATTAAAATTTCTCAGTGGGTAGCCGGAGTGGGCTGGTTTGATGGGCTAAGCCATTCAAAACTGATTGACACCTGAGACCCCGTGAGTGGGGATAAAAGTGAGGTCTGGGGTGTCACCCCCTCAGACGCAGCAGGAGACACACTAGTGAGCATCAGAAACCCACGAGAAAGTGTGGGGCATCGGGGACCGAACGGATCGGTCAATTTCACTCACAGCGGTTATAGCAAGGCCGGTGGGGGCTTGTGTGTGTGTCCACCTTTGCCGGAGTGACGAGTCCACCACGGAAGAACGGTCTAGCTAAAGAACAGAGGGGTCATACCTGAATGGCCACAACGAAACGACGGATCCAGAAAGTAAAGGAAGGTTTGGAAGACAATAGCTGTCACTGTTTGATCGTCCTCTCTCTCTCTCTCCAACAATTACAACACATCGACCAGCAACTACCTGAGCCTACATGAATTGAACTGAACTTTATACTTTCTCATGATAATTCATTATCCCCTATACAACGATAGAGCTTGTTTATCATTGATTGTTATTTTAGGTTTAGTATTGCTAACGTGTATTATCTGTATATTTGCCTTGATATTGACTTGTATATTTTACTAATAAACACTGCTGAAAATAGTACCACCAGACTTTAACGGATACTTCTATATTTGCTGGTAAGACACCCAGGTACGGGGTACGTAACAATAGTCGGACACTTTTTCCCCAGGGCTGTGATGGCTAGCACAAAAGGGTACTGTTTTTTGGTGCTTGGAAGTAGGAACAGAGGTGATTTCAGGGTAAGTTTATTTGCACAGAGAGTTGTGACGGCGTGGAATGGCTGCCGGCGGCGGCGGTGGAGGCGGAAATGATAGGGTCTTTTGAGAGACTCGTGGATGACTAAGTAGAGCTTAGAAAAATAGAGGTCTAATGATAAAGCCTAGGTAATTCTAAGGCAAGGACATGTTCGGCAAAATTTGTGGGCCAAAGGATCTCTGTTGTGCCGTAGATTTTCTATGTTTCTATGTTGTCTGTGCTTCAGACGCCAATATATAGGAAAAAAACTGGGAGTAGGTTCTGCAAATTTATGTACGTTCATTTGTGGTCAAATTTAGAAAGAAATTTCAGTTTAGCATTATGGTTGGAATGAGAACTTCAGGTATGTGTATCCCTGGATTCTCTTCCACGGAAGGTGAGAACTCCTCAGACCAGACGGTTTCATTTCATTTCAATTAAATTCGATTTAAGTTTAATTGTAATTCCATCACACGGGAATGCCCATGAAAACAGCCAGGATCTGGCTGTTAATTGGATTACCAACAGCCCAACATGGCATAACACACACATAACATGTATACAATAGAAACGTAGCAAGCATATGGAGGATATCAATAAAAAACCTTCACGCATTATGTACACACACACACACACACACACACACACACACACACACACACACACACACACACACACACACACACACACACACACACACACACACACAGAGTTATGCAACTTGAGGCCACTGGGCACTTTGAATGCTACGGTAATCTACAATTGTTCACCACAGAGATTGTTTTCTGCCACGTGAACACTGGGGGGCAGCAGAGGCTCCTGCTTTGAGGCAGCGGCCACCGCCATCACCTTACTCAGCGGCTTCATGTCGTATCCCATGAACAACTCCCTCATTTTTACACCTCAACTGGATTGGAACTATTACCCCATCGGTGAGGTTTACCATTAAAAGGGGGTAGTGCTGGTATGAACGAATGTTGTAAGAACTCTCTAAAACTTTATGAAAATAAGAATGCCATTGCAGATAGTTGAGTGGTTGTTAGGACAGATGTTGTTAAGACCTCTGACAAAGTCAGGAAGCAAAAAGTTGAGCCTACGTCACTCAGTCTCTGGTGCACCACTCCCGTCTCCGGCACTCATCCCTCGCCTATAGGCAGCTTCGTCTCCGTGACCCATGCCCTCTCCTGCACACATCGCCTTCTTCATCCTCCCATACGTTGCCATACGCCCCTCCCCGTCTCCGTGATACACTCCACTCGCTAAACGCTCCTCATCTACGTCGTCGTCTTTCCTCCCGTTCTGTGACACAGGCAATTGTTGCGTGTATGAGGGAGAGTTACACCTCCCTCATTCCACTGGATATCCATAAACATGATCTGATCCTCTCTACGGCTCCGTATGCACATGCCGTTCGAGTAGTTCCACACAAGATGCATCAGTGATTGCAATCTCTACACCCTTGCCCTGGCCTCCTCTCTTCTCCCCTTCCTTCCAATTCTGGCAGCACACAAAGCTCACACCCACATGCACACACACACACACACACACACACACACACACACACACACACACACACAATCCGCTCACACACACACACACACACACACACACACACACACACACACACACACACACACACACACACACACACACACCATCTCCGAGAGACACACACAGTTCGTAGGCAGTCATCATAACATGACTGAGTTCACTGTGAAATTTGAGAAAGAGAAGAGGTTGAGTCGGTGGTGAAGAAGGCGAATGCAATTTTGGCATTCATTTCTAGAACAATATAGGTGCAGGGATGTGATGTTGAGTCTGTGAGCAGCATTGGGACCCTTATTTAAGAAAGGATGTGCTGACGTTGGAGAGGGTTCAGAGGAGATGCACTATTTATGTGGTAGCCCAAATGAGTTTCAGTTCATTGATGACCGAGGGTGGTGAAAGACTCAGTAAAAGTAAAATTAGTTTTTCAAAGCTTGCAGAGAGATTTAGGCCAGATAGAAGAGTGGGCTGAAAGATGGCAGATGGAGTTTAATGCTGATAAGTATGAGCTGCTACATTTTGGTAGGAATAATCAAAATAGGACATACATGGTAAATGGTAGGGCATTGAAGAATGCAGTAGAACAGAGTGATCGAGGGAGAATAGTACATTGTTCCCTGAAGGTGGAATCTCATGTGGATAGGGTGGTGATGAAAGCTTTTGGTATGCTTCCCTTTATAAATTCGAGTATTGTGTTTAGGAAACACGAGGAAATCTACAGATGCTGCAAACTCAGGCAACAGACACAAAAGGCTGGTGGAACACAACGCCACCATTCTTCGTATCATCTTCGGATTTACTAATCTAATTTACCACCCCATCATACAGATCATCAATGTATATGACAAACAACATTGGACTCAGTATAGATCCCTGAGGCACACCACTAGTCACTGGCCTCCAACCTGACAAACAGTTATCCACCACTACTCTCTGGCACCTCCCATCCAGTCACTGTTGAATCCATTTTTCGACTTCAAAATTAATACCTAACGATTGAAACTTCCTCACGAACCTTCCGTGCGGAACTTTGTCAACGATGATACTGGTGTTCTGAGCTGTGTATATTTCAATGCTGTAAGTTTTTTTTTTAAAGGCGGGTGAGCTCAGGGCATGAATTAACACATTTTGATGATATTGTAGACATTATTGAGTCCTTGCAGGAGGAACAAGTCGGACAGACCAATATTTCTGGGATCCCTAGTTTCAGCGGTCTACATACGGAAGGAATTAAAGGAGGTGGGGTGACATTACTCGGGAGGGAAAATGTCACCGAATGCCAAACAGAAAACCTACGGTCACGCAGGGCGCAAAGCACAGAGGTAATGTACAAGACAGAAAGATAACTATCAGATGCATAATATAACAAGCAGACGGATAACAAGACAGAGATAGACCAGGCAACCGGTAGCTTTCTCATCCGCCCCCCGGAGAGAAATGACTAATAGCGCGGTGGAAGTGGAGAGGGAGTATCTTTTCAGGAGAGGTGAACGGCAATGTTTTGTTTGCCCAGAGAGTGCGATGAGTGGAATGTGCTGTCCGGGTTGGTGGTGGAGGCAAATCGACATAGGCGTTAAATTGGCTCTTTGGTAGGCACGTGTATGTGCAGGGATTGCATGGAGATGAGCAACTAAGTCGTAAAACCGGCTTAGATAGAATGTATAATTGTTATAGCCGAGTTTCGGGCCGAAGGGTCTGCTCCGTTCTGTGATTTCTGGTCACTGCTCGGCATGAGGAAACAGAGTGATTTGAACGCAGAGGGTGGGAACAGCAGGGATCAGGGACTATGACGATGGATTGGCAAAGACAAGGAATGATTTTTCAGCGGACGGAATGGGCAGTGATCGATCCACAAGGAGTGACAGATCAGACTCAAGCAGATGGATAATCTTCGTTTTAACAGCGACCCTCATCATCACGGGTATCTGCTGGAGGATTCATTGTGAGTTTCACACCGGTCGGAACGACAAAACCGCAGAGAATAAAAATGGCCACTGTAACAGCGACACATTCCCATCATTTCCCAGAAAAACCCTTTACTGTGATATCAACATACCCCTCACTGTGGTACTGACGGGTCTCTCAGCATGACCACGACTCACCCCTCACCGTCTCACCGACACAACCCCCACCAACACATCCCTCAACATGATACCAACATATACCTCAACGTAATACCAATGTAATACCGAGTCACTGTAACATTGACACGTCCCGCACTGTGACGTAGAAACATCCCTAACTGTGACACAGACATGTCCATCACTTTTAAGCCGAATTATCTCTTATTATGACAGTAACTGCCACTTCACCGAAACACCGACGTAACACTCACCGTCACAATGACACCTTCCTCACCGTGACAACGACAAGCCCTCAGAGCGTCACCCACTCAGTCCGCACCGTGTCAATAACACTACACTTACTGTGACACGACACATCCACCGTGACAACAACAGGTCTTTCCTCGTGAGACAGACACGCCCCTCACCGTGACATCGGCATTTTGTCCACTGTCACACCAATACACCGGACATTATGACACCGACGAGTCTCTCTTTGCAACACCGTCACACCTCGCACTGTGACTCCGACATATCTCTCACCGTGACATAGAGAAACACCGCGATATGACCCGGTGCATTTCTCACATTGAACCAGAAACACCTATCACAATGACAGCTAGACGTCTCTCACTGAAACACCGACTCGGTTTGACACGGAATCAACTATCACCGCGATACTGACGCAGCTCCCATCGTGTCACCAACAAAAACCTCGCTGGTAACATAATATACCCCTCAGCATGTCCCAGACACGTATCGCACTGTGGCGCCGACGCCCCTCACTGTGCCAACAGCACACACCTCACTGTTACACCCTCACCGTGACACTGACACACTATAAACGCCAAACATCCTTCACCATCTCAGATCTCTCCTGAACGAAACTACAAACTCCTTTGGGCAGAAAATCAGGAGATCAACAGGAACCAACGCCAGTGTCGAATACCAGTCCAAGAGTTAAACTCAACCTTTGAATGTAAGATATGTGAGATTTCCCACCCGTATGACCCCAGAGAACCTGTCACAAGGAGACTCCGAAACACACCTCACAGTAACACCGACACGCCCCGTCACTGTGACACTGAGACACCACTGACACCTACAGGCTCCTCAACGTGACCCGTCCAGCTCCGCACCGTGACAAAGACTTACACGTCACTGTAACACCCCTCACCCCGAAGCAAATACCCACACCTAACCCTGACACAGACAAAACCCTTACTGTCATACCGACATCTAAATTCACAACGGCGCCGACAAAGTTTTATCCATCATACCGACACACACCTCAGCGTGGCAACCGAACACACACCGTGGCCATGACATGCCTCCCACGGTGACACAGACACCATTCTCAATGAGAGCAGCATCCACACGTTACACAGATACTCCACCCACCGTGACACGAACAGACTCCTCACTTTGACATTTCCCTCTCCGTGATGTCGAGAGACACCCCCATCACAGCAACACGAGCATGCCCCGCGCTGAGACTGTGAATTGATCATCACCACGATACCGACACAGACCACATTGTAACAGCAACAAAACCTTCACCAGGGCATTGATAACCCCTCAGAGATACACAGACACGCCCCTCATGTTTCCGATGACGCCTCTCACTGTGACACCGGCACATCCTTCACTGTGACACGCTTCACCGTGACACTGACTCAACACTCTCTGTGACCCGTTCGGTAGCGTGACGCTGACTCCCGTTTCTCTGTAAACGCTAAACATCCTTCACCATCTCTCTCAGTATCACAGATTCGTTCGTCTTTTAAACGAATGCATAGCGATCTCCGTCAGCAGTTCACTGAGATGGAAACGAAGTACAGATCTGTCAACGAAACCAAGGCTCAAATCTGTGAATTGTTGACTAGCAGAAGAGGTGAGGCATCATCCCCCTCTTTCACCCTCTCCTCATCACAGGGCAGGCATGGAGAGACGATGCGTCACTCTGTGTTTGACCCAGTGATGTGTGATGGGGCTGCGTGGAAGAAGTTGCATCTTCACTACTGTATGGATCCAGCTTCACTCTGTGTCTGACAGCGGGATTGTGTGATGGGACAGTGCACACAGAGATTCACCACATGTCTGACCCCTGAAGTGTGTCATGGCACCTTGGAAAGAGAGTTTCAATCTGAATCCCGGAGTGTGTGATGGGTTCGTGGAGAGACAGCTTCAGTCTGTGTCTGATATCGGGAGTGTGTGATGGGACGTTATTGAGAGACGTTTATTCTGTGTGACAATGGATTGTGTGATTCGATGTTGTGGAGTGCGCCATTGAAGAATGTGGACGGAACTTCGCCTTGTGTGTGAACACTGTGGGGTGTGATTGAACGGTTCAAAGGGAGCTTCACTCTCTGATACGCCAAGAATTGTGTGATAAGATGGGAGGAAGAAGATTCACGCTGTGTTAGACTAGGGTGTGTGCGATGGGACCATTTGGTGGCAGCTTCTCCTTCTGTCTGACCGGTGGAGTGTGTGATGGGGCCATGGAGAGAGAGATTCATTCTCCGTCTGATTGTGAGTGTGTGATCGGACGGTGTGCAGGGAGTTTAAGTCTCACCCCTCACTCCGTGTGTTTGTGATGGGACTCTGTGTTTGACAGTGCGTGCGTGTGATGGGAAGATCTGGCTGGGCGGTGGGGGGTGAGTGCTTTTGGGATGGGATGTGCCGTGGTCATGATTGTGTCTTACACCAGTAACGGTGACGCGTGCCTGGACGGTATGCCGCCCCATATCTGAAACCAGCGTTGTTTGATTGGACGGTGCGGAGGGAGCTTCCCTCGTTCTCCGACCCCTGTGTGACGTCACTGGCTAGAAGGCGCATTATACTCTGACTGACCACGGGACTATGCGGCGGGATGGTGCAGAGACTGTCTCATTTCCTATCTGATCACGGGTGGGTGTATAGAGGTAGTGTAGAGGGTGGTTCACTCTGTGTTTGTCCGCAGTACTGTGTGATGGGAGAGTGTGCAGGGAGCTTCACTCCATGATTGAACAAAGGAGGGTGTGATAGTGCGGTGGAGTGAAAGCTTCAGACCGAGGTTGACCCCAGAGCTATGGGATAGTGTGGAAGGAAGTTCACTCTGTGTCTGACCCAGAGAATGTGCGATGGGACAGTTTGGAGAAAGCCTCACTCTGTACCTCACCTCGGCAGTGTGTGCCGGGACGGTAGGGAGGTAGCCTCAATCTCTGTCTAACCACGGCACTGTGAGGTCTGACGGTGCAGTGGGAGATTCACTCCCTCTCTGACACCAGGATCGTGTTTTCGGATGCTGTACAATGAACATTTCTCAGTGTCTGACCCCGGGAGTGTGCGATGGGACAGGGAGGAGGAAGATTCACTCTGTGTTTGACCACAGGAGTGCGTGATGGGACCGTTTGGATAGAGGATCACTTTGTTTCGGACCCGTGGAGTGTGAGATTGGACGGTGTGGAGGAAACTTCAATCTGAACCTGATCGCGGAAGCGTATGATGGGGCTGCGTGGAGGAAGATTCACCCTGTGTCTGACCCCGGGTGCCTGTGATGGGACGAGGTGGAGGGAGATTCACTCTGTGTCTGAACTCGGGAGTGTGTGATGTGACGGTGTGGAGGAAACTTCATTCTGTACCTGATCGCGGGAGCGTATGATGGGGTTGCGTGGAGGAAGATTCACCCTGTGTCTGACCCCGGGTGTCTGTGATGGGACGAGGTGGAGGGAGATTCACTCTGTATCTGACCCTGGGGAGAGTGTGATGGGTCCGCGCGGAGACAGATTCACTCTGTGTCTGACCCCGGGAGTGTGTGATGGGACGGTGTGGAGACAGATTCACTCTGTGTCTGACCCCGGGAGTGTGTGATGGGACGGTGTGGAGACAGATTCACTCTGTGTCTGACCCCGGGAGTGTGTGATGGGACGGTGTGGAGGGGGATTCACTCTGTGTCTGACCCCGGGAGTGTGTGATGGGACGGGGTGGAGAAGCTTCACTCTGTCTCTGAACCGGTGAGTGTGTGATGGGTAAGTGAGGAGGGATACCGATTCAATGCCTGACTCCGGGACGGACGGAGGGAGAATCACTGTTGCTTATTTCTGAATTCCAGACCATGCTTGTTCCAAGGACTGGATCAGAAATGAAGACCGGCTTTATTTTCTATCCCCGTTTGCAATTCTCTACGTTGAGGCGAAGCAGCATTGTTGTAACTCAAAATCAACTCTTCTTGAAATAAATTCAACAGAGGAAGAGGTATGTTTCTGATCGACGGAAGGTATATATATATATGTGTGTGTGTGTGTGTGTGTGTGTGTGTGTGTGTGTGTGTGTGTGTGTGTGTGTGTATGTGTGTGTGTTTGTCTGTGTGTGTATATGTGAATCTCCCTCCACATCGTCCTACCACACAGTCCCGGGGTCAGACACGGAGTGAAGCTCTCTCCACACCGTCCCATCACACACTCCCGGGGTCAGACACAGAGTGAATCTCCCTCCACACTGTCCCATCACACACTCCCGGGGTCCGACACAGAGTGAATCTCACTCCACACCGCCCATCACACACTCCCGGGGTCAGACACAGAGTGAATCTCATTCCATACAGTCCCATCACACACTCCCGGGGTCAGACACATAGTGAATCTCCCTCCACACCGTCCCATCACACAGTCCCGTGGTCAGACACAGAGTGAATCTCATTCCATACAGTCCCAACACACACTCCCGTGGTCAGACACAGAGTGAATCTCCCTCCACACCGTCCCATCACACACTCCCGTGGTCAGACACAGAATGAATCTCCCTCCATACAGTCCCATCACACACTCCCGGGGTCAGACACAGTGTGAATCTCCCTCCACACCGTCCCATCACACACTCCCGGGGTCAGACACAGAGTGAAGCTCCCTCCACACCGTCCCATCACAGACACCCGGGGGTCAGACACAGGGTGAATCTTCCTCTACACCGTCCTATCACATGTTCTCGGGGTCAGGCACTGAGTAAGGCTTTATGCATCTTGCCATCTCATTCTCCTGGAGTGAGATACAGAGATAACTCCTTCTGCGCTACCCCTTCACCCTCTCCCTGGGTCAGACATAACGTGACACACCTGAAATTCAATCATTCATGATAGTACTCTAATTTCACAGAATTTTGTAAACAAATTTGTCCAGGACCAAGGCAGTGCATTCTGGATTGGAAAATGCAAAGATGGGTGAGATTTGGGGTCTTGCATGTTCCTGAGAATAAACTGAGTCGTGAGATTGATACAGGTTGCGAGAGTCGAGTGGGCGGTGGGTTTAGTTTGCGGTCTGGCACAGGCTGCGGGTCCGTTTGGGGGACTATGGTGCTCTGTTGGGAACTGACCAACGTTGTTTGAGAGTGTGAAGGAGTGGCAGTATGTTGGGGTCTGTCACATGTCCGTGGGGAGAGATGAGGGAGGGGTGTACTTTGGGTTCAGACACAGATCTGTGGGGAGAGAATGGTTCAGTGGGAGTACTCTGGGCACAGAGACACGTCCGTGGAGTGCATGGGACGTAGGAGATGTGTTGATGATTGACACAGGTCTCTAAGAAGAGGGTTGAGCAGTGGGATTATTTCGGGGACTTTGGGTGCTGTGGGGAGAGAGTCAGCCAGTGGGTGTACCTTGGACTGACACTGATCGGTGGGGTGGAAGTGGTGAGTGTGAGTACTTAGACAGATAACACAGTTCTGTGAGGAGACATTAAAGACGTGGGAACATTTTGAGGACTGACATGGGGCTTTGGGGGACACTGGCGCTATAGGAATATTTTGGGGACTGACAGAGAGTGAGGAGAATGTTGGGTACTGTTATTATTCTGGTCTCTGAAACCGATCTGTGGGGAGATAGTGAGGGAAGGGATTACTTTGGGGTCTGACGCAGTGCTGCAGAGAGACAGAGTGGGTCAGTTTGAGTATTCCGGTTACTGTAAGGGGGGATGTGGGAGATTTTGGGGTGCCACAGGCCAATGGTGAGGGAGGGCGTCTGTGATGTAGGGGATTGACACACAGCTGCCAGCTGGAGGTGCATTGAAATTCTTTCCCTGATAGGAAAATGGCCACGAATGTCGTGTACCAGATGAAAGCTGGAGGCTTCGAATGCGGTACATGTGAATGGTTCGGCGAGTTTGAGATTTGCACTGAGTTTCGTCAGCGCTTCATCTGTGAGAAGTCTGCACATTTATGCCCAGGGATTTCTGACCAGATCCAGATTCTCTGTCAACAGGCAGTGGGTCCGACTTGAAACAAATGATAACGCGCTCTTTCTAACCCATTTCCTTCTCTGACTCACATTAACCCACCCGCTCTGCCCCTTACCCTTACCCTGTTTTCCTCTTTCCCTCTATCGCAATCTTACCATCTCACCCTCTCTTTACCCTCGTCCCGATAAACTCTCTCGCTCATCCCTCTCCACTCTCGGCTCCTCCATTTCATTTGCATTTTTCTACCCCCCCCCCCCCCCACCACGACTCTCGCCTCCCTTCCTCCCAACTCTTCCCCCTTCTATCCCGGTCTCTCCCTCGATTCTCTATTACCCCTCTACACACTCTCCGCATTCCTCTTGTTCCCTTGACTCTACACCACTCGCTCTCCCGCTTCTGTCTTCAGCTACTCTCACCTTACTCATATTCGTCAATGTTCTCGTACCCGCGCCCTGGGGAAATAGAGTGCATGCATTCGCCTTAGCCGTGCCCCTTGTAGTTTTATACACCTCTATGAGGTCACTGAAAGAAGTCTCAGAATTCCCATCCTCGCTCCATTACTGAGTCCCCCCTGTCCCGGCAGCATCCTTGGAAATCTCCCTCTGCAATCTTTCCAGTTCGTTGAGATTTTTCTTGGAGCAAGGCAAGCAGAACTGAACTCCATACTCCAAGTGCGGCCTGACCGACGTCATCTGCAACTGCAACGTGACCTCCGACTCCCGGACTCAGTGTCCTGACTGATGAAGTCCAGCGTGACAAATGTCCTGTCCACCTGTATCGCATCTTTTCTACCGGATTCACGGTCTGTTTTATTATCTGTGACTTAGACCACCTGAGATTTGTTATTTCGAAGGATCAGTAGCGCGCAAATATGTAAAATTAATGTCAAATGCAAAAAGCTAATAAATGCCGCAAAAATGTGGAGGTGGTGCTGATGCGTTCAATAATATTCTGGCGGAGGGGAAGAAGGTGTTCCTGGTTCATTGAGTTTTCAGTCTCCTGTTCGTTGTCAACCCTCCTTCCCAGCCGACCATCCCCGTCACCGTCATCCATGACATCCCCTACAGCCCTCCCCGTTTACCCCACCGCCATCTACTTCTACAAACCCTGTCTAAATCACCCCTCCATCCCCTACAGCCCTCCCCGTTTACCCCACCGCCATCTACTTCTACAAACCCTGTCTAAATCACCCCTCCATCCCCTACACTCCGTGCCGCCTCCATTATCTCCTCCTTCCCCAAATCCTCTCCCCGTCTCCCTGACGCGCTCCATCCCCTGCAGGTCCACCACGATTCTATTAATCCTCTTCCTGCTCGACCCGTTTCCCTCTCTCTCAGTTTATATGGATATTTGTGGAGTAAGGGGGAGAAGTAACCTCTGTTGTTTCTCCATCCAGCCCCCTTCCTCCGGATATCGATCTCTCGCTTCTGAGCCTCTGCAATGTGCTGTGTGAACAGGCCGATCGTTTGGATCGATAACAATTCATCCCAGTGACCGCTATCTCACCACCATATACGTGCTCCCGACAAAACCAACCCTTCTTCCAATTCCATCCTGTTCCCTGCACACTTCCGGAACAGAAACGCATCCACATTCTACGAGCCGGCACACAATTCAAGACTTCAGGATCGGCAGAGTTTTGGGGATTGGTGAGAGGGAACCTTCGGAACATCGTAGTTTCTGAAGGGACCCGGGGCAGTGAGCTTCAATTTGTGCCTGAACCCGGTTGTGTGCGGTAGGACGGTCCGGAGAAAGCGTCACCCAGTGTCTAAATTCAGGAGAGTGTGATGCGACTGTGTGGAGGGAGTTACACTCTGTGCCTGTCCCCGGAAGTGAGTGTGGAGGGAGCTTCACTGTGTCAGACCCCGGAAGTGTATGATGAGACGGTGTGGATGGAGATCCAGTCTGTGTCTGAACCTAGACGTGTTGAATGGGATAGTGTGGAGAGATTTTCACTGTGTGTGTGTGCGTGTGTGTGTGTGTGTGTGTGTGTGTGTGTGTGTGTGTGTGTGTGTGTGTGTGTGTGTGTGTGTGTGTGTGTGTGTGTGTGTGTGTGTGAGTGATGAGCCAGAATAGAGGGATAGAGCAGCGGGAAATTGGTTTTGAGCGGAAATAAGAAGGTTTCTATCTTTGACTCTTCAAGGAGGAAGCTTGGGTAGCTTGGGTGAGAGAAGACACAGAACTGTTGGTGGATTTGTTTACTGATTAATTATTGTTTCTTTCTTTATATTCGCAAGGTCAGAACAGTAGCAATGTCTGGCCGGACAGTTGAATACTCCTTTGCGAGATGTGGGAAGGCAGGGAGTCCTCAAGAGCTCCTGACAACTTCACTTGTAGGAAGGCCATCCAGATGCGCCTTCTAACACACTGTGTTACAGAGTTGGATCTGAAACTGGATGAACTCGGGATCATTCGGAAAGCCGAGGGGGTGATAGGGAAGACATACAGAGATGTATTTGCACCGGATGTGTAGGATACAGGAAACTGCGTGAGAGCCAGGAAGGCAAAAGGTGTTAAAAGCCAGAGTCAGTGCAGAGACCCATTGTGGACAACCCGCTCAATAACAGGTAGACCACTCTGGATACTTCTGGATGGGAGGAGATAGGTGCAAATTACCAAGCCGGGGAAAGTCTCACCGGTCAGGTGTCTGGCACTGACTGTGGTTCTGTGTCTTAGAAATGAATAGACTGAGATATGGTGAGCTGTATTGATAGGGTTGTCTTTGTTGGGGGAGTCGAAATAAAAACTACTGTGGACGAGAACGAGATTCCTCGATGGAATGCTGGCGTTATCGTAAGGGAGCCAGATCCACAAACTTGTGTATGTGCAGGTGTGCCCAAAATTAGAAAGTACATTCAGCCTAAAATGTGGCTAAAATGTTAGGATTGGAACGAGCTGTTCAGATATGTGAATCACTGGGATCTCTTCCTCGGAAGGTGCGCCGTCTATAGTTGAGACGGTTTCATTTCATTTCAATTCAATTCATTTTAAGCTTAATTGCAATTTCAGCACACATTACCGCCAGGGCCAAGCTACTAAACAAAATACCAACTGTCACACGAGGCACACAGCACATATAATATGTATAAAATAGAAAGATTAGAAGCATATATGAAATACTTTAACGCTTTATGTACACGGCCGCACAAGCGTGCATTTACATATATAAACAGTTTCTGGTTCCAGGCGCATTAAAAACCACCGAAATCTACAAACTACAACAACCGAGCTTGCCAAGCGAACGCTGGGAGACAGCACAGAGCCCTGCCTGGAGGCCGCACCACACCGCCCCTCGTTGTGAAGCTCCTTCATTTCCTCCGCCATCTGGCAACCTGTCAGTTTACACCTGAACCGGAGTGAACCTAATATCCCAGCGGGAAGGTTTGCCATTTAAAAAGGGTCGTTGTGGTGTTTAAGATCGAGTTGCAGGGGGATGATAACCAGAATGATTGTACAGATAGTGGAATCATTGTTGGAAGATGTTGTTAAGACCTCAGACAAAGTCAGGAAGCAACAAGGCTGAGCCCGTTGAGACTCATGTTCTGAGCTGCCTCCGATTCAATGTAGGAAGTATTGAACGAAAGGCAGATGAGCTCAGGGTAGGGGGCAACGACTGGAAACATGATGGTTTAGCCATTTGTAAGATTTTTTAGCAGGACGGGCAAGTCTGTTATCTCACCCTTCCAGTTTACCACTGTTTCGGTTGTTCTAATGTATATGTAGTTTAGGCTGAGGCGAGTTTTTTCGAGGTGAACTGAGGAATAAGAGAGGTATGAACTCCTGATTATCGACCACCGGGAGTCTTACCAGCAAAGATAGAAGTATCCGTTGGAGTCTGTTACGATTTTCAAAACAGTGTTTATTAGTCAAATATACAAATCAATATCAACAATGCAAATATGCAGATAATCCACGTTAGCAATACTATACCTAAAAGTGTAGGTATAATAATAATCAAGCTCTATCGTTGTCTAGGGGATAATTCATTATCATGGGAAAGTATAAATTTCAGTTCAGTTCATGAAGGCTGAGGTAGTTGTTGGTTCTTTTGTTGTAACCGTTGGAGGGAAAGATCGAGAGAGAGAGAGAGAGAGAGAGAGAGAGAGAGAGAGAGAGAGAGAGAGAGAGAGAGAGAGAGAGAGAGAGAGAGAGAGAGAGAGAGAGAGAGAGAGAGAGAGAGAGAGAGAGGGAGAGAGAGAGAGAGAGAGAGAGAGAGAGAGAGAGAGGGAGAGAGAGAGAGAGTGAGAGAGATCAAAAGGTTGAGCTACAGTCAATCAAACCTTTTAGTTTTTTTATTTTCTGGATCCGTCGATATGTTGTTGCGGCCATTCAGGTATGACCCCTCTGTCCTTTAGCTAGACCGTTCTTCAATGGTGTACTCGTCACCTAGGCAAGGGTGGACACACAACCAAGCCCCCACCGGGCCTCGCTATAAACACTGTTTTTTAAATTGACCGATTCACACTGTTTGTTAAAATTGACCGATTCACACTGTTTGTAAAAATTGACCGATTCTTCGTTCGGTCTCCGATGCCCCTCACTTTTTCTGTGGGTTCCAACATTTAAGCAGTGCTCACTAGTGTGTCTCCTGGTGTGTCTGAGGGGTGTCTCCCCAGACCTCACTTTTGTTCCTACTCACGGGGTCTCAGGTGTCAATCAGTTTTGAAAGGCTTAGTGCATCAAACCAGCCCACTCCGGCTGTCCACTGAGGAATTTTAATGAACAAAATAGGACCAAGTAAACAGCCCTCTCCAAAAGACATAACAGTAAATCAATGGCTTCTCTCCTCCCTCTTATCAGCAGCAGATGATTCAATTTGTTTTCCTCTTATCTGTGTGTCTCTCTCATTCTCTCTCATGAGCAGCGTGGTAACAGTAACGGTTTGTGATTCTCCCAAGCGGGAGACATGGGCAACTCTGCACCCTTCTGCCCATCAGAGCAGTTCATCCTTGGTAATGTGGGCACAAGCAGTGTGGACAGTCGGCATTTCTTTCTCTGAGGAGGACCTTTAAATGGCCAGAGGGCATATAGTTCATTAGAAAGGAAGCACAGTAACTCAATATTTCCTGCTTGCACTGTTTCTGCAGTGTGTAATTTCGTGGATGTTCTGTATATTTTCCCGACACTGCTGCTGTAATGACACACTTTAGTCAGATAGTGATGTTAAACCTGACTCAGAATGTTCAGAGAAGATGTGCGTTCAAGTCAAGTCAAGTCAAGTCACCTTTATTGTCATTTCGACCATAACTGATGGTACAGTATACAGTAAAAACGAGACAGCGTTTTTCAGGACCATGGTGTTACAAGACACAGCACAAAAACTAGACTGAACTACGTAAAAAAAAACAACGCAGAGAAAGCTACACTAGACTACACACCTACCCAGGACTGCATAAAGTGATCAAAAAAAGTGCAGGCATTACAATAAATAATAAACAGGACAATAGGGCAGTAAGGTGTCAGTCCAGGCTCTGGGCATTGAGGAGTCTGATAACTTGGGGGAAGAAACTATTACATAGTCTAGTCGTGAGAGCCCGAATGCTTTGGAGCATTTACCAGAAGGCAGGAGGGAGAAGAGATTGTTACAAGTTTTGATTTGTATACTCATCGTGGTTGGCACAGTGAATGAATGCAAGTGGCGGTGGAGGATGCAGATGTGATAGAGGTTATTAGATACCAGATGAATGTGTGGAGAATGGAGTTATGCAGACCTAGCTCAGGTTGAAAGGATTGATTTGACAAGGCATACAATGAGCATGTCCATAGGTTCAGAAAAGCACATTGAGCAGCAGGGCCTGATTTCCTGCTGTACCATTCTATGTAGTTGAGACCACGTCTGGAAAACTGTGAGCATCTCTGGTCGGCCGCCTCTGGAAGGACTTGATTCACCTAAAAGCCGGAGTAAGAATTCACGGCTTTCGTTGCGGGGACCGGAGTACTCGAGCCGGAGGCGATGCAACACCAATTCTTCTCTCCGTCGCCACAGGCCCCGCTGTAACGATGCAATCGTAGGATAATGAAAAGGGTGCCCAACATAGAACATATCACATAGAAATCTACAGAACATTAAAGACCCTTCGGCCCACAATGTTGTACCATCCATGTAACCTGTTCTGGAATCTACCTAAAATTCCCTACCGCATACCCGTCATTTTTTATCTATATACTTACCTGTCGAAAAGATCCTTAAAAGTCCCTAATTATTCCGCCTCCATCACTGTGCCCGCAGTCTATTGCACGGACCCACCAAACTCTGTGTGAATAAACTTAACCCTGACTTCCTCCCACACCCCGCACCCGGACCTACTGCCAAACACCTTAGAAGTACGCCCCCTAGTGTTAGCCATTTCACACCACGGACAAAGCCTCTGGCCATCCACACGATGAATACCTTACATCATCGAATAGATCTCTCTCATCAACCGTCGGTCCAAGGAGTACAGGTCGTGTTCACTCAACATATTTCATAAGGAATACGCTTCCATCCAGGCAATATCCTTACGAATCTCCTTTGCACTCTAATTGATCCACATTCTTCCTGCGTGAAATGACAAGAAATGGGGTCTACCTAAGTTCCTATTTAACCTTAACGGTACATCCACGTTCTCGAACTCAATTCCAGGGTTGATGAAAGCTCACAGACCATACGATTTCTTCACATTGACTTCCTGCGCAGCATCTTTGAAAATCTTATGGATGGATAAGGATCCCAATTTCTCGCTGATATTCCACACTGCCAAGAGTCTTATCATTAATATTATATTATGTACTCAAATTTGATGTACCGAAATGAACCGCTTTATACATACCTGGGTTGAACTCCATCAACCGCTTCTCAGCCCAGCTCTGCAACATATCGATGTCCCGCTGTAATTTCTGACCACCCTCCAGACTAGCCACAACACTTCCAATTGTTGTGTCATTAGTAAACGTACTAACACACCCCTCTACTTCCTCTTCCAGGTCATTTACAAAAATCGCAATAAGGAGAGATCCCAGAACAAATCTCCGCGGATCACCACTGGTCACTATATCCCATGCAGAATACAAACCAACTATAACCACCCTTTGCCTTCTGTGGGCAAGCTAATTCAAGGTAAACATGGCACGTCTCATTGGATCCCGTGCCTCCTTAATTTCTGAATGAGCCTCGCGTGGGGGACATTATCAAAAGTCATACTGAAATCCACGTATACTACCTCCATTGCCCTAACTTCATCAATGAATGTAGTTTCATTGTCTGATAATTCTATCAGGTCTGTAATGCACGACATGTCATTGAAAAAGCCATGCTGACTACCGCTAATCTGATTATGCCACACCAAAGACTCACGAGTCCTGACTCCCAGGATCTTCTCCAACAACCTGCCCACGTCACTAGTCAATAACTTAATGGGTTATCCCTAATCCCTTTTTTGAACAAGAAACAACATTTGCGACTTTCCCTTCTTCCAGTACTTACTTCCACCCAAGTGATGATGCAAAGATCATTATCAGAGACTCAGCAATCTCTTTCATCGTTTCCCAACACAGTAGGCTGTCTCGGTGAATTATCTAACTTAATACCTTTCAAAACCCTGAACACACCCTTTGTCTCAATCTCATTAAGTACCTCTGCTACCTCCTCCGATTCCATGCACACGCTTCCACTACTGCCCCTCACTGTTCCTATTCTGACACGGCTCCACTTCTTGCTCTTCACATACTTTACCATGTGGTTTTCCTTAATCCACCTCACCAATACCTTCAGAGTTTCCTAACTCTCCTAATTTTATTCTTCAGTTCCTTCCTGGCAAGCTTGTAATTACCTGGAACTCTGTAAGTATCTAGCTTTTTGTTTTGAACCTGTCGCGTTTTCATGTCTTCGAATCCAGATTCTTCACATCTCTTGCACACCATGGTTCTTTTACCTCCCATTCATTCCCTGCCTCGATGGAACATGCAAATGCAGAACGCCGTGCTTCTGTCCCCTGCTCTATCTCTGCCGTGCATTTCCCTGAGAACGTCTGTTCCCGATCTGTGCTTCCAAGTTCCTGCATATTAGCATTTTAAATGCCACAAATTATTCATAACACTAACGTTACATTGTTTATCCCCATGAGTTTAATTGAGTTTAGATTAACCAGTTTGATAAATTCTAAGGATTCCTTTTGGCCTGAGAGTGTAGTAGTTCATAAACATATTAGGGAAAACTAGTATGGTATATCAACCACTGTTTACATGTGAGTCAAACGATACTTTAATTAGCATTGTCGGTGTGCTATTAGTGCCTGAATTACAGGTATGATACAGAAACAGTATACAGAGCAGTATTGGTTTCCCACATATTCGCCTGACAGTAGGTGGGTGATATTTTTACATGTGGAGTTGTAATTTGTTCAGATTACTATTCTGATTTGATGAGTCTTAAAACAGGTCTTTCTGCTGGAGGTCAGATTTACTGTTATAAAATCATTAATTGTAATTCCACATACAACGTATTGATTTACATGTCATCTTCTGCAAGATCGTTGCTCACAGCGGTGTTGGGCGGAAGGAGCGAGTTGACGATTTTGCTGAAAAACAGTTAAGAGTCAACTCTGGATATGGACCTTCCACTTAGAAATCAGAAGCTGAGGAATTGCGGGGTTAACAATTGTGGGCTTTTTCCATGACTTCTGGCATAATGGGAACAAGGGCGCTTAACAAATGGTTAACATATCATACTAATTTACTGAATGTATTACAGAATACGTAAAGGTGTTATGTTGATGTGAAAAGGCGGCTAAACAAGAAGGGAAGGAATTACATAGACGTGACATAGACTTGGCCAAACATTGCTTAATTATTCCTTATGTCATGTTGGGAGACATCATTCTGGGTCGTGTAGATTTTGTCATAATGAAAAAGTTGCACACATACTATTTTAGAGTGAGGCATATCAGATAGAAAGAAATCAGATTCACGATTCAATACAATTTTTAAGGTTAATAGTTTTAATTTAAAAACGTTCCGAATTTGTGGGAGGGATTTTAATTTATTTCACAACATTTTGTTCCATTGACTATAATCTATTGGGTTTTTGGGTTAATTTATCATTCACCAGGAAAGAAAATAAGCAGCGAAGGTTTTATTTACAAATTTCCAGCACAGTATGACAGTCCAGTTGGTGGCAGGAAAGCGCATTTGGGTTAGACTGTCCACCGTTCCTTATTCAAATCCCGCCCTGTCCCCCTTTTCCGTGAACCACTCATCCAAGGGGAAGGCCGAACCTGGTGTGATTGATATTCGAATAGACAAACAGTACCTGAAGAGTGCGACAAGGTCGGACTGAGATTGATGGACGTGAATGGGAACAGATCGACATATTCACATACCAATGGATGGTCGTCTTTCCGGAATAGTTCTTTGACAGAAATCTGGTGGGGCCAATTGGGTTCAGGATCAGCAAGACAGTGGTTTTCCGCCAAAACCTATCCACACTCCCTCCCCCCCCCTACACACACAGAAACACACACAAACACACACACACACACACACACACACACACACACACACACACACACACACACACACACACACACACACACACACACACACACACACACACACACTATTGTCACGGAGAAGTCAGTCGATGAGGCAACCCGGCCGGGAATTATAACTGAGTGTGAAATTGATATGCTGGAGCCCGGAATGGAGACACTTCGGCCGCCTCTGGATTGTACTCAGGACCTGGATTTATTAATGAACTGAAGCACCCAGGTGACCGGATACTTCACGGCACTGATCACGTGCTCCCTGAATTTCGACTGTGTGACCATGTAAATAATGGTGTTGGTGCAGCAGCTGAGATCCATCAGGAACCCCCCGAAGTAGTGAAATATCCATTCAGAATCATTGAAATCGAATCCTTTTCCTGAAACCTGATAATATATGACATTTAACGTGTGCGTCATCCACAAGAGGATGAAGCTGCCGGAGAGGGTGAAGAGTAAAACCACAGACCTCCTCCTGCTCTCCATCTCCGGGTCACTGCGACTCTCCCTCTTGCTCTCACCCTTCCGCCCCTTACGGACCCGACTGGCCACTAAAATGTGCCTGACTGTCAGAGCGAGCGTTGAGCAGCAGGATCCCAGCATAAGGTAGAAATGGGGTTAAAAATGTATCAAACCAGTCGTATCCAACCCACCCGGGGTCAGTGAAGTAATTCTCCAAATCAACACAGAACCAGGGTACATTGTCGATGATCATCAAGTGTTGCAAAGTGAAATATTGCGGAATGTTTTTCAGACGGAACAGTACGCCGGTTGTTGTTAGAACCACAGCCGCAGTTTCCCGGTGCAATATTTCGTTTTCAGCTTCGTGCAGCAAATAATGACAAACCGATCAAAGGTGAAAGCGACGGTGAACCAGACAGAGCAGTCAGAGGCTGTGAATCTCAGTACATGGATAACACTGCACACAGGGGTGATGTACAGGAAATTCACCGGGAAGTAGTACACATTCAATTGAAACAATATGACCTCGGTGTCAATAGTCAGTAGATCCGCCGTTGCCATGGCCACCAGGTAGCGGGTGGTGCAGGTGGAGAGGCCGCACTTCCCCCGGGAAAGGATTAAAATTGTCAGAAAATTCACTGGACAGAGAGAGAGAGAGAAGGAAAAGAACATCACCCAGAACACATTCTCCAGGACGTAACACGGGATCGAGATTCAGCTGAAGATCCGGGGCTCGAGATTGTAAAATATGGAAATCAGACACGGGTTACAGTGTCCTTGACCTACCTTTTTTTTCAATTTGGAGGTAGGAGGAGCTGAGGAATCGGCGGCGAGAACACCGAGCGGCATGAACAGCAATGATCTGTGGTCTCCCGAGTCCAGTCGGTGAAGGGGCTGATTTAACTGATTTCACTGATTTAACCGTGACTGACCGCGCCTCTGGAAACTCTGCATCTGACGGGTCCAATAAAGGATCCGGAGTGGAGCCACACACACAAATTATTGGAGCAGCTGGCACGTCAGGCAGCAAGAATGGAGTTGAACAGACTCGCCGAGACCGTCCTCAGGACGAAGCCGTGCAACAATTCACGACACAAATTATTGGGGTAAATTAGGTCGTTTCCAGACAGCCGCCGAGCAGATTAGATTGGAACGTGTAGTGGTGTGTGTGTGTGTGTGTGTGTGTGTGTGTGTGTGTGTGTGTGTGTGTGTGTGTGTGTGTACGCCAGAAGCCAGCAAGCAAACAGCTTTATTATTTATCCCCAGCGCGGGTCTTACACAAACACACTGGACAAGGATTGTCTGAATTTGCCCTATCTGTATAACACTCCTCACACTGTATTCCTCAATGAAATTTCCCATCGTGTTTCGAACTTCAAGTCCCCAGCCAACAGTCCCTGTAAATTTCATCAGGCCAAATTTATCTCCCTACTATTAAAGGTTTTTTCCATTATTCACGAGGAAGAAAGATTGCCTCATCAAAAATATTAATATTAGCTCAAGATTGTTTGCTTTCTTATGTCTAATCATACACTAACATATACCATCCTTTCCTGGAGACGTCCGACCTGCATTAATAATAGCGTTCTTAATTCACACATAGACAACTCAACATCACTGATACTATCATTGCTCCACCTGACTGCCAACACACCAGTGCACTCACTGAGAACCTTATCCCTACACATTTAACCTCTTCGCTTAAGTTATCTTGTTTATGAATCGCGGCAAATGACACAGTCAATAACTCAACCGTCTCCATTTGAGTAGCAATCATTTTACCCTCATCAATCAATACTGAAACATCAGGTTCATTACGGACCGTACTACGCATTTCCTTTAATGATTGGCCAAACTTCCCTAAGTTTAATATCCCTTCCAGAATAATCTCAATATGTCCTCCAGTAAAGGCTTTTCGCAATCTTCAACAATTTCCTCAGCACAGCCTGTAGCCTTTTTATTGTTGATAAGGTCACTGGGAGACTGATGCTTCTTAACTTGCCTAAACTCTTCAATTCCCTCCCTAATTTATCCTATGCACTCTTCAGTCCACCACGGTGCAGCTTTTCTCCCATGAATTCCATTTTAACAGGAATCACTTTCAATACTATTGGATGAATAATGTGACATTACATTTTATTGTTGAAATCGACATCAACCTCAACATTCAGCCCTGACAGACGCTGATCACGTAAAGCTTTAAACTCATCCCAATTTGGTTCAACAACAAAAAAAAAAAAATCACGTCCGCCCGATCTGCCTCTTGTCCCTGATATAAATCTAAACAACGGCTTATGAAGACAGACAGATGTCACTTCCCAATCTTTCATCACCCATAGCGTCCAACATGCTGACGACAGCCAATATGTTCTGAACTAAAACTAAATATCTCCGTGTATCAGAGTTATTATAAATATTGTGTTTCGTGGTGAGAGTTTCCTGAACACATATCACATCGGGAGGATTTCACAAGTCAGATATCATGTATTTTTTATAGAGTATGGAACATTAGTAATCATTTTTCTCGCATTCCTCTGCAATATTTTAATCCCATAATGTCGACTGGGATTCAGACACCAAACGCTTCAGAGCTTCATTTACAGCTTCCCACATAGCATCAGTTATAACAAGATACTCCTCTGCAGGTTTCAAAATACTTTCAATTTCCACAGTTTGATGTGACGACTCAGCAACAGAATTCGCCAGGTCGGTTCTAAACATCACGAAATTTATTTTATCCAGCTGTAAAGTACCGTTAATAAGAGAACTGTCATGCCGACATAGGTCCATTGATTTCACGGGCTCTTCTCCCACTGGGAAGAGAAGAAACTATCATCGTTTTGTTTAACTGTGTACAAGATCAATCTCACTGACTGACGTTCATATGAACTGACCGTCGTATGAATTCATATTTGGCGACAGGCACGTCGGCCGCTGACAACTGCGGGAAAAAGTGGATCTGAGCAACGACAGGCCGCGTGCACATCTGCCCCAATCTCAGCCCAACCACTTCTGCTCCTTCGCCATTTTGGAGTTGATCGATTTGCTGCAGTCGGTAGGTCGCCAGCCCGCCGTTAGTCTCTTCGGGCGGAGTTTGTTGTGGATCAGGAACAGTGTTGAGGAGCGAACTAGGAGCAAACGCAATAGGACTGCTGCACCATCGATAACTCTCCGAGACGTGAGCTAAGGTAGGCTTTTATTGGCTGGAAGAAAGCACAAGCAGCAAGTGACTACCACAGAAGCAGTCAGCAGGGGGGCCGTGTCCAGACAGGTATATGTAGTTCACCACAATGACTACAACTCCCAGGCGGCTATGCGCCTCCCCAGCCCACAACCCCAGTTCAACAACTGCCGCTGAGAAAATCCAAAGACTGCCCGATTTCCCGTTATCTGGGCAATATCCTTGTATACCACCGTCCAAAACCTCCAGAACTTTTTTTTTTCTCTATAGTTTTATTGCAACACTTCAGTTGCGATTAAACTAGAGATCCATGAAAGTGCAGAGTAACTACTTCACACCAGAACTCAGCGCCGCGACTAGTAGTGACCACTACCCATCATCCTATGCAGCTACTTTCAGTGAGTTATTGTCATTGGCGCTCCGGCTCGCCGGCGAATGTTAACAGTGCCTTGTAAGATTTCTCATCCTGTCTCTCGTCCGTTCTCTTCACCTCAGATTACAAGTTAATTGAAACAAGTGAGTGAACCATTTGCCGATACATTTATAAACAACAGAACGCGTTAGGAGCCAGGGTTACTTGTGAGATAATGCCAGCTGTATGGTAACGAATCATGGCCAATCGTCCCACCGAGTCCGCACTGACAGCAGATACACCATCGCACTGATGTTTCATTAATGAAGACCGTCTAATCTGTTCTGTCGGTTCGCAATCAGAGCAAGACATTAACGAACAATTAAACGACCTATTGTGAAGGCAAATTATATCGGTAACCACAACCTTCAGGAACGGAGCGTCAAGTCGACCAGCTTTGAAGTCACGCTCCAGCCGGAAGGACGTCAGTAGAATCGAGGAAGGTGTCGTCTCTTTAACAGAGGCTTGGTGAATTCGGGACATGTGAGAAAAATTTTATAATTCGGTACAGAAAGAATACAAATTCATGTTGAGAGAAAGACAGAGAGAGAGATCAGCATTTCGATACCAATTGTGGCCATTGATGCTACGATTAATGTCTCTTTTTTTTCGCCTGTGTCTGAAACAATACACCGAAACAGGTAAATATTGAGTTTACTCGACAGCACAACGAACTAAGGTGAGAGGCCTCTTACAGATATCATAGAACATAGAGCCTATGTATTGCCATACCAGCTAAAAAGCAAATCAAAGGCACTCAAACTCTAATCCCACCATCCTACCATGTCCATATACCTCGATCGTCCTTACATTCAAGTGAATATCAAATCAGTAGATGGGCACATCGTATACCACCTATAAATTTCCTGATATTGCAAGTATTGCTGGTCGAATCTCAGATGGAGACGAGAGAGCGAACAGGGGCGGGATAAGCCAATGTGTGGTGTCACAGCAACGAACTGAACACAGCACTGAACGTCAGAGAGAGGAAAACAGATTTTTGTGGACTTCAGGAAGGATGGAGATACCGATCCTCATCGGGGGTGGGGGGGGGCGGGGCGGGGGGGGTAATCAAAAGTGCAGAAAAGAAGCAGTTTCCAGTTCATGGGTGTTAAGATCTCTGAGGACATAACCTGGTGCCGGCATATCGATGCGGTTATAATGAAGGCAAGAGAGCGGCTATACAGTACTTCCGTACAATGTCCTCTGTATGTTACTCAAAAGGGCATCTTTGGTTGGTTAAGAGTGGGGATGCTTCTTTGTCTGATAAGCGTTTCTCTCGCAGTTGTTTAGCTTTAGACTTGCTGCCGTGGGGATTGTATTCATTTGTTCATTGCTAACCAATGAGGCTGGGAGCTTGGGGGAGGGGTGTCCCGGGTTTTCAGGAGAGGAGGGAAGGGGACGCCGAGGAAGGCGGACGTGCGCTGCACTGCTTGGTTGAACAGCGGGGTGGTCCCAGGACGTGGAGGTCGGAGAAAAGTGACGAGGGGCCGAACGATGTGCACGAAACTGACTGAACTTTGATGTTGGCGCCTTTTACTTTTTCTTTTCTTTCATATATATATATATATATATATATCTAAAGGTTCCAGGAAGCGAGGGGCGAGTTTCTTAGGCTCGTTTTTGAGAAGGATGTCTTTGCATGAAAGCCAAACCATCTGCCCAGGTCGATACTCAGGCGCAGGAGTCTGGGGATTGCGCAGATTTATAGGGATGCTTTCGAAATTCTGAGATCTCACAGAGTTTTGGTGTCTGCGGATTTGGAGTTGTGACGTGTCTAAATTTTACATCATTCACAGATACTTTCATAATAGATATATTTTTAATGTCCAACAGTATTCTGGTTATTTCATGGTGGCGGCGGCAATTTGGTGATCGGTTTGAAGTGATCCTTGCTCTGGTAAAATCTAATGTGCATATGTGCATGTCAACGGGATTGTGGTGCAGACTGAAATTCGGATTGCGCCGGTATAGGGGTGCGAGGTTGAATATGTGACTCCACGCAGATTTGCTGTACAACCATACTTCTGTGTAGTGGTTGATCTCCAAATGTATTCTGGGGCATATGTGAATCTTTATTGTCCAGGCCGGCATTTTCTGAATTCTTTAAAATGATTCGCATTCTGAGATTATGCTTTGGGACGTGTCAGAGTGATTAGGGTGCGCGCCGATTTGGGGATAGAGCAGATTCAGGACGTCACCTACAAATTTGCGAGGCACAGTTACTTACGCAGTCATCATGTGTACTGTTCGAGATGATTATTTTCTGGGATTACGTAAAACGCATTTGAGGTTCCCAGCGGGTTTGATGCACACGTGGATTTTGGGTGTGCTCTTTCTTGAGGATGTGTGCGTATTTGGGGTACACATGGGTTTGAGATGCGAAATTAATTGGAACTTGCGCAGACTTAAGGGTTTCTTCTCCGATAAAGGGATGCAAACCAATTGGGGGTTTGTGCATCTACACTCCATCCGCCGAACAGGCGGTGTCTCCAAGTGGTCACCCATTTTAATTCCACTTCCCATTCCCTTTCCGATATGTCCATTCATGAGTTCCTCCACTATCACGATAAGGCCACACTGCGAGGAACAACAGCTTATAATCCGTTTGGTTAGCTTCCAACCTGATGGCATGAACATTTCTTTCTCAAACCTCTCCTTCACCATTTTCTACCCCTTTGTCTCTCTCTCTTAATATGTCCTTGCCCGCCATATCCTCCCTATGGTCCAGCTCCCCTTGCTTCATTTTTTTCTTCCCTCCATAGCCTTCTGTCTCTTTCAGCAATCTAATTCCAAGCACTTTGCTTCATCCATCCACCTCCAAGTTTTACCTGTCGTCTGGCGTTTCTCTTTGCCCTCACATCAGCTTTCAAATCTACTCCTCTACTCTTTTTGCCCTCCAGTCCTGCTGAAGGGCTTCAGCCCGAAACGTCGACTGTGTTCTTTTCCATAGATGCTGCTTGGCCTGAGATGTTTCTCCAGCATTTGGTCTAATCAATCCCCCCCCCACCCCGTTTTGTTAGGTGCTCAGTTATATTGGGCCGTGATGTACAGCATACGAGTCTGCATATACCTTTGATTCATCTAATTGCATTCAGGAGTTGGGTAAATCTCCAGTTGAATGCTATACACAGGAGAGAAAGTTAAAATATGGTTGTCTTAGGAATGCATTCCTGTGAATGACCGGGACACGCTGTTACATTATCACACTGGTCAGTGTTAAGTCTCCAGAGACAACAACATTATCATCACGGTCAACGGTGGTCAAATGCATGTGCATCCTCATACCCAGCAGCAGTATGCACGTATCTCGAAAATGCGTGTGAGTCAGAAAATCTGCGTACTTCCCCAAGTAAGGACGCACATTCGGCGACTCAGACGAAGAATCATTTCAAACACAAAATGGCTGCCTTGTCATTAACTGCTCCACGCATCCCAAAGGTCGGGAGCACATCACCAAATCTGCCGATCAACCCGAATCCTTATGAACTCCCAGATACACACACAAAAATGTGGCGACTCCATATTCGCCGACAAACCCCCAAATATGTTATCCCCAAATACGAGCGCATCCCCATAACAAGAACAAACCCCAAAAGCCGTGTGCATCCATGTGCACCCCGAGACCCTGTGCAACCCATTTTAGCTGACACGCAATACCCAATACCCAATGCAGCTCGCACCCTAAACCCGCTGACAACCCCACATGCCCATGAGATTTTTCCGAGCAAGATGCATTCGAAACAGTTGAGAAAATGGCATCGTCGACGTCAATAATCCGCACTCAACACATTCGTGTGCAAATCTTGACCCGCCAACACACCCAAATCTAAGTGTGTGGACGGCCATGTTTGAGACTAAATTTCGAGTGATGTCTAAGTTTCTTCCTGAAATCTCACCGGCGGTTGTTTTTTTCGCCTTCTCTTAAATTGCACTAATTTCTAAAGGCGCAGCGCAGTACCTTTAAGTTTTAAATATGTTACAGTATAGATGAAGAATTAGACCAATTGTCTGTAGAGTTGCCCAGCGCTCCGGATTATCGGAATTTACTTTAGCAGAGGCTTTGCTTCGATAAATCAAAACAGCCCGCCGTGAATCCACAAAACGTGTGCATATCACCAAATCAGTGCGCACTCCAAACACACTGACACACCACATATATAATAGATAACTCTAAAGAAGAATTCCTGTCCAACAGTTCAGAATATGGCTGTTCCAACAATTAAAATTCGCCCCACCCGAAAATATGATTGCAACTATTGATTGGTAAACAAACAGTCCCCGGAATATACGAACATCACATCATCTAATTACGTCCCCGTAATTGACTACAGACCCCTAAATTGGCGCGTATCCCCAAATCCTTGTGCGTATTTGCTGCCAAACCCTAAATCTATGCACACCCAAATTCAGCGCTCACCACATATATTTGTGGATTCAATTTTAAGTCCGTGCGTATTCCCAAATCCAAGTTCACACGATAGCAGTGTGCACCCCTTATTCTCCGAAAATGCCCAATATCTGCACGACCCAATTCAGTGCGCACCCCAAAGCCGCTGACATCCTGACATGAAGTTTAGAATCCTTTCAAGAATTCATTCCTCGACATTAAAATCCGCACACAGCCCAAAGTTAATGTGCAACTTCAAATGCGCCAACAAGCCTAAATCTTTATCTCACCCCAAATCCGTGATTACATGTACACAGTCCCAAATCCATGTACACCTCAAATACGGGCTCCATCAACTAGGAACGCACCCTAAAATTCATGTGAATATCATACCCGCGGAGAAAACCACTTGCACATTAGATTATCCCAGAGGAAGTATCATTTAAAATAATTCACGTCAAATTTCAAATTAAATTCATTATTCACGTGATCGAAATGAAACAACTTTGAGATTCGGCACACTTTCAAACCGCAGGCACCGCAAATACGTGAAAAATCCCCACAACTTCAAAACCGTGGACGCACACGCACTAATTAGATTATCTCAAAAGAAAAAAAAACAGACAAAATCTGTGTACAACGAGCCCCACAAATGAATGTGAAGGTTTCAGCGTGTTTGGGCTGCGCATGGTGATGAGCACCAATTTGACGATGCACATGGATTTGGTGATGCCCACCAATTTGACGATGCACATGGATTTGGTGACGCGCACCAATTTGACGATGCACATGGTTTTGGTGATTCGCACCAATTTGACGATGCAAATGGATTTGGTGATGCGCACCAATTTGACGATGCATATGGATTTGGTGATGTGCAGCAATTTGACGATGCACATGGATCTTGTGACGCGCACCAATTTGACGATGCACATGGATCTTGTGACGCGCACCAATTTGACGATGCACATGGATCTTGTGACGCGCACCAATTAGGTTTAGGTTGCCTTTTTCAGTCGTGAGACACAGATAGATTTGCTGAGTTGACGGATCAAAATTTGCGTCCGGATATCGAGGCTGCCACTTTTTCCATTGTATTTTATTGATTGTTTCTCCGGGAAAATCTGATGTACAAGTGGCGGAGTCCGCGGGTTTCGGGTGCGCACTGAACTTACGATTGCCCAATTTTATTTCTTGTCGATGAATATGGGTTGCACACGGTCTTGTGGTTCATGTGGATCTGGGGTTGTGCCTGGATTTAGGAGTGTTCTCTAATAAAGAGTTGCAAACTGATTTAGGGGAGTGCTCTGATGTAAGGGTGCGCACCTTTTAGGGATAGCAAATTTAGGGTAGAATCTCCAAGTTTTTGTGAGTGCATATCGATTTGGTGACGTGGTGGTTTTTAACAGACAGCCATTTTCTGTTAACAATGATTATCCGTCTGGGTCTTCTAATATGCCTGTGGTATTTGAGGATGTGCACAGATGTGGGGTTGCAGGATTAGTGATCCGGATTTTAGTGCAGTCTTGAATACGGGGCTGCACACGGATTTGGGTTGATCGGTGTGTCGCCGATCTGCAAAAGGACTTTGGCGCACACATGGCTTGCAAACCACGAGACGGTCATTGATAATCCCTTATGCCTCTCGGGTGTTAGAGGGTTTGGGGTGCGCACCGAATTTGGGTTTGCGCAGAGTTAGGGGTGCTTCGGCATATATGGGTGGCAACCGATTTGCGATGCGAACAGATTTACTGAAATCACCGGATTTGGGGTTTCATGCATATTAGGTCATTTTAGGTGAGTTTCGCCGAGTACTTGTGCACAGTGGTGTGTGGATTTGGATTTTGATGGTGCTTTCTAATTGCACTAAATTGCACAGGACGTCAGTATGGATTTGGTCCTCGCGATTTTTTTAAGGTGAACGCTGTCACTCTAAAGCGATCCTTCCTTTGGGAAAATCAAATGTGTACACGTGAGTATCAGCAGGTTTGGTGAGGTACACGGTCTTCGATGCTCCCGGATTTGGGGTCCTGACAAATCTCACGGTTGTTTAATTGATAGATACTTTATTAATAAATACACTTCCAGTTTTCTACGCTGCTCTTGCTACGATTTTTAAGTTGGAAGTTGCTACTTTCTGAACTATTTGAAATGATTTCTCCTCTCGGATAACCAAATCTGTAAGTGGGAGGTGTTGACAGGTTCGGAGTGCGCACCCATTTGGGTGTGCTTACGGATTTGGGAGTGCACGTGGATTTTGTTTGTCGCAGGAATTGGGTATAATGCCAAAATTCAAATTGCTTATTTTACGGATACTTGGATAAATAATACACTTTAACGTTGAGCCTTGTTCTTGCTATTTTTTTAAAGTGGATTGAGCTATCTTGTGAAATGTTTGAAATGTTTCTGTGTCTAGGATAAACAATTGTACATATAGGGGCGGACTCGGATTTGGGGGTTCTCAGAGATTTTGACATGTGCGCAGCGAGTTTGGGTACACACGGATTTGGGTGTGTCGGTGTATTGGGGGGGGGCGTGACGAATTACAATGTTGTTTCACTTATATATACTTTAATAATAGAATTCGGAAGTTTGTTTTAGATTTTTGAATGCGAAGCTATTTTGTGAACTGTTTGACCGGACTCGTTATTTCGGATAATCCAGCGTGCATGTGGGTTTGTCGTCAGAATTGGAGTGCATGTGGATTCAGGGCGAGCTCTTACTCGGTCATGCGCACAGATTTATGGTTGAATACGGACTTGGGAATGTGCGCAGATTTAGGCGTCTGTTGTCTAATATGGAGGTGAACAGGTCAAATGATCTGGAATTGCAGCTGCATTTTGAGATTCGTGCTGATTGTAACGTCGAAGCAGTCATTTTCTGACCGATTTGAAATGATTCCCTCTGAGATAATCTATTATGCATGATGGAGTATCAGTGTGTATGGAGAGAGGACTGATTTCTGGGATTACGCAGATTTAGGGCGGTGTCGACAAATTTGCCCTCGCACAACAGTCTGGGGATGTGAACAGATTTAGTGATGTGTCCGACAATGTAGAGATGCACATTTATTTGTAACGCTCATTGATGAGCGAGGAGCGTGCAGGCCAGTATGTGAATGTTTACTGGTTTTGGCAAATATGCCCTCACACACTACTCTGAGGATGCGAACAGATTCAGTGATTTGGATTGTTAGATATCTGAAGGTTGTTTCATTCAGAGATAATTTCAGAACCAATGCTCCCTGAACTTTTCATCGGTATTCTTGTAACTTTATGCTGAACTTTATCTTGTGAACTGTGGGAAGAGTTACAGTCTGACGATGGTCTGTAAGAAAGTTCAGTTCAATCCACAGAACTGAGGTGAGAGAGAGGTATTTGTAATCTGAATAAACAGGGGTCGTCGGTCTTGCCCTTCTCCTCTGAATTCTTCAAGTTAGTCAAAGGTGACTCCCCTAAGGGTACCGACTTCAGTGGAAAATCTACTCACCCAGGCCAGGGTTAAACACACCGGTAGTTTGCACAGCGTCACCCTTGCACTCACTGTGACGGCCTCTGATCAATCTCACTTGATCGATCCTCAAACCACCCTCGTGTGCACTCGAAGTGTTCATCCAGTGACTCCTTCGTCACCAGCCTCTGTGAGACTCTTCTGTTTGTCTGTGAGAAAGACAGTCGACCTCCCACACGCTGAACATCAGCTGCCCATCATCTAACTCCTCCTCTCTCTCCATAGCAACTCGGGCAGCGGTAGAAGACTATTCCGTCTCTCTCTCTCTCTCTCTCTCTCTCTCTCTCTCTCTCTCTCTCTCTCTCTCTCTCTCTCTCTCTCTCTCTCTCTCTCTCTCTCTCTCTCTCTCTCTCTCTCTCTCCCTCTCTCTCTCTCTCTCTCTCTCTCTCTCTCTCTCTCTCTCTCTCTCTCTCTCTCTCTCTCTCTCTCTCTCTCTCTCTCTCTCTCTCGCTTTCTCTCACTCTCTCTCTCCTTAAAAGGAATGAAACTTAATGAACAATGAATGAGCAAAGGGAATGAAACTTAAGATCCCATCACAGGAGGGATGTATTTCCTCACAGTGTGGTAAGTCTGTGGAATGGGTAGCACAGGCGGCTGTGGAGTCTGACTTTAGATATATTGAAGTCAGAGTTGAACAGGTTGTTGATTACTCAGACCATGAAGGGATACGGTGGAAAGGCAGGAGACTGGGGCCGAGGGGGACCTGGGTCAGACATGATGAAATGGCTCAGCAGACTCGATGGCCTAATTCTGCTCCTCTATCTCATGGTCTGATTTTAGGTTGCTGTGTTGCCGGGTGTCAGCATCTCAGTGGATCTGTCCTGCTTGGACCAACACATTCATGCAAACACGAAGGTGTCATGATCCCGACTGAACAGCGCCAGGCTTCCAGAAGCCGGCATGCCCATTCCCCGGAGTCTGGAGAGCTGACACTTTCCCTATAAGGGTCAGACTGACAATTATCGCTCGTCAACATTGCGTCTTGGAATGCACTGGTGAGGCCTCACTTGGAAATACTGTGAGCGGTTCCCGGTCCATTATCTACACCGGCTAGATGAGCTTGGCATTGAGAAGGGTTGTAAGGAAGGTCACGGGAATGATTCTGGGATCGAAACGCTTATCAGATCTGGAGCGTTTGAAGAATGAGGGGGCTCTGGGAAGAGGGTTGTAGTTGAAATCGATCGAATGTTCAAAGGCTTCGAAAAAGTTGATGTGGAGAGAAGGTTCCCCATGGCGAGACCGGTGGACCCACATCGCAATGAAGATGCGTCCTTTTAGAGCTGTTACTGGGAGGAATGTGTTCAGCCAGAGTATGGTAAATCTGTGAAATGAGTTACACAGGCGGCTGTGGAAACCGACAGTGTGTGTATTGATGTCGGAGGTTGTTAGATTCTTGATTAGTCAGGGCATGAAGGTGAAAAGGCAGAAGATTGGGGGTGGGGGGACGGACATGGATCAGGCATGATGAATTGACGCAGCAGGCTCGATGGCCTGTTTCTGCTCCAATATGTCATGGTCTGACTTTTGTGGGCCTTCACAAGTCAGGGGACTGGGTTTAAGAGCCATGAGTTTAGAACACACTTGGAGTATTGTGTTTCGTTCTGGTTGCCTCTTCATAGGAAGAATGTAGAACACATTCATGCAAACACGGAGAAGGTGTCATGCTCCCGACTGAACAGCGCCAGGCTTCCAAAAGCCGGCACGCCCATTCCCCGGAGTGTGGAGAGCTGACAGTTTCCCTTTTAGACTCATTATTGCTCGTCAGCATTGCTTTATGGAAAGTCCGCCGTTGACGTCACCGAGCTGAGCACTCAGTGCTCAACCGTAGGAAATTCATTTCGAGAACTATCCTTTGTGATACAAACTTTAGATGTCTTTACTGTCGTCTTGTTTATTTCGAGTCTACGCTTCAGTGTATTCCAAGCAATACTCTACACTGCCCATCACCACCATAGATCTCTCGTTGCAGAAGGAATTACAGTGCTTGAAGTTGGAGAGGATTTGTTCTTTCATTGAAGACGAGAAAGGGATCGCTGGGAGAAGTCTGACTAGTTGCATCGCCGCCTGGTGTGGAGGCTTCAATGCACAAGGTCACCAGAGGCGTGTCAGTGGTGTAGAATCAAACAGCTCCATCATGGGCACAACCCTCCCCAGCCTCGAGGACATCCTCAAGATGCGATGCCTCGACACGGCGGCATCCATCAGTGAGGCCCCTCACCCCGGGGACCAGCTCCCTGCTCAGTACTACCATCGGGAAAGAGACACAGAAGACTGAAAGCTCAAAGATCCTGGAATACATTCTTCACCTACGCATCACACTTTTGAATGAATGCCTCGACATTTTTGCATGATTTTTGTTTTATCTTTTTGCACCTTACATTAATTTTACATACTTCTCACGTATTGATCATACAAAGATACAAAGCTCAGGGCGGATAAGTTACGGATATGCGATGCAGTCCTTTGATGCTGGGAGCGGGAGGCAGGAAAGTGACGGGAAGGAAAATGGGGATGAAATATTGGAAGATGGATGGGAAGAAGTTATGAGAGAGAGATTAGAGGTAGGAGTGTAAAGAGAGTGCAAGATAGCGAAAAAGAATGCCATAGGTAGAGAAAGGAGTATAGGGTAGGGGCAAGGGGCAGAACTGATTCGGTTGTCAGAGTCGGTGAGAGAGCAGGAATTGTGGTTAGAGAATAATGTCACTTCACTTACGTCGGCTACACGGACTTTTGACAAAGATCCCGGATCTTTTCAGGAATATCCGGACGCAAAGGTGCGGGCATCTCACAAATGAAACGGTGCAGACCATTTTTGCAACTGCCAAGCCAACCGGATTTACATTCATTGCATTCGAACTTTCCAGAGTTCACCTTGTACACGACGTTAGAGACCGTTTTCCTGTGAAGGAAGGGTAAAGAATTTCAAAAGGGACAAAACAACTCCAGCAGACAGTCCAGTATCAGTCCCCAAAATACACCCACTGACTCAATTTCGCCTCACCGACCGGTGTCAGTCCCCAGAACACTCACACTGACTCAATCTCTCCTCACCGACCGGTGTCAGTCCCCAAAATACTCCCACTGACTCAATCTCTCCTCATCGACCTGTGTCAGTCCCCAAAATACTCCCACTGACTCAATCTCTCCTCATCGACCTGTGTCAGTCCCCAAAATACTCCCACAGACTCAATCTCTCCTCACCGACCGGTGTACGTCCCCAAAATATTCCCACCGACTCAATCTCTCCTCACCGACCGGTGTCAGTCCCCAAAATACTCCCACTGACTCAATCTCTCCTCACCGACCGGTGTCAGTCCCCAAAATACTCCCACTGACTCAATCTCCGCTCACCGACCGGTGTCAGTCCCCAAAATACTCCCACTGACTCAATCTCTCCTCACCGACAGATGTCAGTCCCCAAAATACTCCCACCGACTCAGTCTCTCCTCACCGACCGGTGTCAGTCCCCAAAATACTCCCACTGACTCAATCTCTCCTCACCGACCGGTGTCAGTCCCCAAAATACTCCCACTGACTCAATCTCCGCTCACCGACCGGTGTCAGTCCCCAAAATACTCCCACTGACTCAATCTCTCCTCACCGACAGATGTCAGTCCCCAAAATACTCCCCCTGACTCAGTCTCTACTCACCGACCGGTGTCAGTCTCCGAAATACTCCAATTGACCTTCTCTCTCCCAACATAGTTGTTCCAGTTTCTAAAATAATCGCACTCACCCATTCTCCGAGACACTGTCAGTCCCCGAATAATCCTTTGCCCAACGCTCTACCCTCAGAGCACTTTCAGTCCCCAAAATAACCCCACGATCACACTTTCTCCTCACAGTAACCTGTCACACCCCAACTTACTCCCAGAACCACAGCATCTCCCCAAGGCCCAATGGCAGTCCCCAAGATACTCCCAAAGCCGTCTTTACCCCCCATGGAAACCTGCCAGTCCCCAATTTCATCCTGTTGCTCCAGTCTCTTCACAGCCCGGTCTCTATCCCCAAAATACTCCCACTGACTCTCTCTGTCCTAATGCCGCGTGTCTGTCCCGAAAATACTTGCACTTCCCACTCTCACCCATCAGCCCTCAGTCTGTCCCCAATATGATCCCACTGTCCAACCTTCTCTCTGCAGACCTGTGTCAATCACCAAAACACTCTCTTCCCACAGTCCATGTCAGCCCACAGATTAAACCAACTGTCCGCGCTCTACCAAGGGCCCGTGTCGGTCACAGACTAATCGCATTGCCTAATCTCACCCCACAGACCCGTGTCAGTCCCAACTTAATCGGAGTACCCCACTTCGTGTCCACAGTGTCCCTCCCCAAACACTCCCACAGACGCATTTTCTCCCAACTGACCTACAGACCACAGTCCCCGAAACACTCCCGCTTTCCATATTCTTCACATAGACTGCGCCGGTCAACAAATTAATCACAATGTCCAGTCCCTTCCTACGGGGACACCAGGACACAAAATACTCCTACTGTCTTACTCTCTCCCCATAGACCCGTTTCTGTCCCCAAAATATAGGCAGTGACCCACCTCTCACCACTGAATAGAGGCAGCACCCAAAAGCTCCCCGTACCGCGCCTCCCCCACAGACATGTGCCTGTACCCAGAATTAATCGCACTACCCAATCCCTTTCGAAAATCAGGCCTGACCCCAAATCTCACCCCGCCTTGCATTTTCCAATCCAGTATGAACAGTCTTGACCGCGGACACGGTTGTTAATAAAATTCTGTGAAATTAATTTGCAATCATTAATGATTGAATTCGATCACAATATAAGGAGGGTCACTCTGTGTCTGATCCCGGGAGTGTGAGATAGGACGGTGTGGAGGGAGATTCACTATGTGACTGACCCAGGGAGTGTGTGATGAGACGGTGTGTAGGGAGATTCACTCTGTGTCTGGCCCCGGGAGTGTGTGCTGGGACGGTGTGGAGTGAGATTCACTCTGTGACTGACCCAGGGAGTGTGTGATGAGACGGTGTGTAGGGAGATTCACTATGTGACTGACCCAGGGAGTGTGTGTTGGGACGGTGTGGAGGAAGATTCAATCTGATCTGGATATATTATCTGTCCATCAGACACATACCTCTTTCTCCTCTGAAATTATTTGAAGAAGTTTTGAATCAGCGATAGAACAGAGTTGCTTCGCCCCCTGGTAAGAACTTTCAAACGAGGAAATGAAATAACACAGGTCTTCATTTCTGATCCAATCCTTGGAACATGTTTGCTCTGGAAATCAGAAGCAAGAACAGTGAATTACTCATTACATCCGCTGAGTGTCAGATGCAGAATGAGGAACCCGCCGCACAGTCCCATCACACACACCAGGGGTCGGACACAGAGTGAATCTCCCTCCACACGTTCGCATCACAGACTCCCGGGGTCAGACACAGAGTGAAGATCCCTCCACACCGTCCCTCCACACACTCCCGGGGTCAGACACAGAGTGAATCTCCCTCCACACCTTCGCATCACACACTCCCGGGGTCAGACACAGAGTGAATCTCCCTCCACACCTTCGCATCACACACTCCCGGGGTCAGACACAGAGTGAATCTCCCTCCACAGTGTCCCATTACGAAATCCCGGGGTCAGAGACAAAGTGAATCTGCCTCCACACCGTCCGATCACTCACTGCCCGGGTCAGACACAGAGTGAAATTACCTCCACACAGTCCCATCACACAGTCTCGGGGTCAGACACAGCGCGAAGCTCCCACAGCACTGTTACATCACTCATTTTGGGGATTAGAGCTTCTTTGCTCGTCCTGTGAACGCAGAGTGAAGCTACCCCTGTGGCCCCGCAATAACGCACTCCCGGGTTCAGACAGCAGGTTCCCTGACGCACTGCCAGCCTTCGTACACCAGGGGGCGCACGCCGCACGTCTCACCGCACTTTCCCGAGAACAGCCAGAGACTACACCCTCCCCTCCCTCTCTGCCTTCTGATTAGGTGCGGGAAAATTTGTGATATTACCTCACCATTTCTGCTGCTCAGCAGTTGGCAGGTTTCAGTCTTGGTTTGGCTGAGATTTTTGCACTTCATTTCGAGGTCATTGAATTTGCCTCGGAGATCAGTTTGCGTTTGATGCTGATCAGAGAGATCAGAGTTCATGACGGAGAGGATGTTTTCAAGGACCAACAATTTGTTTTCAAGGATGGAGCGCTTGCTTTCGAGGACAAACAATCTGCTTATGAGGATGGAGACGTTGTTGTTGAGGGCCGAAACATTCTTGAGACAGGTCCTTGGATCCAGTCGGGAATCTCGGATTTCCTGGTTTTAAGGGTTGAGTTCAGCTCGTGGAGTTGCAGTTGATGCTGAGTCCTGTTCATGTCCTGATATATTTTCAAAAGGCTCCGGTTTTGGATGCGATCTGACACTGACGGATCTGTAACGCTGAGAGAGATGGTGAGCGGGGTGTTGGCGTCACGGTGAATCGTGTGTTGGTGCCAGAGTGAGCGGTGTGACTGTGTCACGTTGAGGGGTGTGAGTGGGAATAACAGGATCCTTTTCTGGTCGGCTGCCAGTGACTGGTAGTGTTCCGCAACAGTCGGTGTTGTCACCGCTTCTGTTTATGCTGTATAGCAATGATTTAGATGATGGAATCACAATATCCCAGTACAAAGGAGCAGAAGTAGGCCGTTCGGCCCATTGAGTCTGCTCTGTCACGCCACCATGAACTGAACCATTCTCTCGTCTAGTTAAATTTTCGGGCTTCTTCCCTATATCCCTTGATAAACGGACTAATTAGATACCTATCAATCTCATCGTTAAACACCTTAAATGATCGGGCATCCACAGCTGTATGTGGCAAAGAATTCCACAAATCCAGCACTCTCTGGCTAAAAGAAATTCTCCTCAACTCTGTTTCAAATGGGTACACTCTATTTCTAAGACGGTGGCCTCTTGTCTTGGCCTCAACCACCAAGGGAAGCAGCCTTTCCGCATCTACTCTGTCCAACCCTTTCAACATTCATTTTTTCTTGTAGATATTTCATCTAATCCGCGCCGAGTTCACGCGCCTGCGCAGTCGTGCCTCTTTTAACCCAAGTAGTTAAAAGTAATATCGTTCAACTTGACTGCCAAAGCAAACTCATGGCTTCCTGTAGCACGCCTGATTTATTTCTTAAGTATGTTCTTGCACATTTTATATTCCTCAAGCGCCTTATTTGCTCCGTTTGTCCAGACTTGTCATATATGGTTCTCTTCTTCTTTATCAGATTTCCAATATCCCTTGAAAACCAAGTTTTCGTATTCTTATTCAGTTTTCCTTTAACCCTGACAGGAGCATACAGACACTGCTCTCTCAAAATTTCTGCTCTGAAGGACTCCCACTTGCTAATCACATCCATGCCAGAGAACAACCTGACCCAATATACGCTTTTCAGATCCTTTCTCATATCTTCAAATTTGGCCTTTACCCAGTTTAGTACCTCAACCCGAGTACGAGATCTATATTTTTCCATGATCAAGTTGAAACTAATGGCGTTATCATCACTGTACACAAAGTGCTTCCCTACACACACTTCCGTCACTTGTCTTAACTTGTTTCCAAATGGGAGAACTGATGTTGCTTCCTCTCTCGTCATTACCTTTACATATGGATTAGAAAACTTTCCTGAACACATTTTATAAACGCTAACACCTCTAAACCTTTAACAGAATGGGAGTGCCAATCAATATGTGGGAAATTAAAATCCCCTACTATCAAAACTTTATGTTTCTTGCAATTGTCTGCTATCGCTCTGCAGATTAGCTCCACCAGTTCTCACTGACTACTGGGTGGTCTATAATACAAACCCGTTAATGTGGTCATAACTTTCCTGTTTCTCTGCTCTGCTCCAACATATGGCCTCGGTAGACTAGCCCTCTCATGTCCTGCCCGAGCACTGCTGTAACATTTTCCCTCTCCAGCAATGCCATCACCCCACCCTTCATCCTTCTGCGTCTATCAAGTCTGAAACATCGGAACTCTGGAATATGAAGCTGCCTGTCCTGCCACTCCTGTTGCCAAGTTTCACTAATGTCCACAATGTCATAATTGCGTGTGTCAATCCTCGCCCTCAACTCGTCAGCCTTCCCCACAATCCTCCTCGCATTGAAATAGACCCACATCCGAAGCTTAGCCACTCCTGTTGCCAGGTTTCACTAATGTCCACAATGTCATAATTGCGTGTGTCAATCCACGCCCTCAACGCGTCAGCCTTCCCCACAATCCTCCTCGCATTGACATAGACCCACATCTGAAGCTTATTGCCTCCACACACAACACGTGTATTTCTGACTTTGCATGAACTTTTAACACCATATATTTACAACCCCCCCCCCCCCACTATCTGCTCTGTCATTCCGGTTCCCATCCTCCTGCAAATCTAGTTTACCCGCCACCTCCAATAGCTGGCAAGATTATTGGACACTCCTGTACTTTCGATTTAATACCTCCCTCTTGTACGTGCCACCTGCACCAGAAGAGGTCCCAATGATGCAAAAATCTGAAATTCTGCTCCCTACACCAATTCCTCAGCCACGTGTTCATCTTGCAGAGCATCCTACACTTATTCTCACGGGCACGCGACACAGGTAGCAATCCATGCAGAGAAGTTCCCAAAACACTCTCCCAAACGCAATCCAGGGATCAGACATAGAGTGAAGATCTCATAACACAGTCCCAGTACATACTTGTTGCGTTAGATATAGAGTAAATATGTTTTCACAACAGCCCATCACAAAATCTATGGGTCAGATGCATAGTGATGCTCCCTTCACTCTGCCCCATCTCACACTTCCACTCTCGGGCCCGGAGTGATGCTTCTTCCAGAAGATGCCAACACACAACACGTTCTCAGACACAGATTGGAGCACTTTCACACCGTCCGATCACACACTCCAGGTTTCAGAAAAAGAGTGATAATGCCTCTGAAGCATTCACAGAATGAAGTATCTTCCACAACATCATTTTACTTTCAATTAAAGTAAAAATGTATAGGCATACGGACCGGAAAGGAATGGACGGTTATGTGCTGGGTGCAGGTTGGTGGGTTTACGTGAGAGTAAGCGTTCGGCACGGAATAGAAGGGCCGAGACGGCCTGTTTCCGTGTTGTAATTGTTATATGTTTATATGGTTATAACCTTTCAGAGTCTGCAGAGGTCAGACTCAGCGTGACGCTGGCTTCAATACACTCCCATCACACTCCCAGGGGTTTAACACATTGTGAGCTTAACACTACTAGTATAAGACACAGAGCGATGTACCCTCCGCACTCTTCCAAGACACCGTTCCTGGGACAGACACAGAGTGAATCTCCCTCCACACCGTCCCATCACACACTCCCGGGGACAGACACAGAGTGAATCTCCCTCCGCACCGTCCCATCACACACTCTCGGGGTCAGACGCAGAGTGACCCTCCCTCCGCACCGTCCTATCACACACTCCCGGGGTCAGACACAGAGTGACCCTCCCTCCGCACCGTCCCATCACACACTCCCGGTGTAGGACACAGAGTGAATCTCCCTCCACACCGTCCCATCACACACTCCCGGGGTCAGACACAGAGTGAATCTCCCTCCACACCGTCCCATCACACACTCCCGGGGTCATACACAGAGTGAATCTCCCTCCACACCGTCCCATCACACACTCCCGGAGTCATACACAGAGTGAATCTCCCTCCGCACCGTCCCATCACACAATACCGGGGTCAGACACAGAGTGAATCTCCCTCCGCACCGTCCCATCACTCACTCCCGGGTCAGACACAGAGTGAATCTCCCTCTGCACCGTCCCATCACACACTCCCGGGGTCAGACAGATAGTGAATCTCTCTAAACACCGTCCCATCACACACTCCCGGGTCAGACACAGTGTGAATCTCCGTCCTCACCGTCCCATCACACACTCCCGGGGTCAGACACAGAGTGAATCTCTCGAAACACCGTCCCAGCACAAACTCCACATGTCAGACATAGAGTGAAGCTCTTTCCACACCGTCTCATCACACACTCCCGCGTCAGATACAAACTGAGGCTCCCTCCAAACTGCCCCATTATACATTTCCGGGGTCTGTACAAACACCCTACACACTCTCCTATCAAGTATTCCCGTAGTAAAAATCAATATACGTTCTCACCGTTCTATCACACTCTACGCCACGACACCCATTACACACTCTCCGGACCCATCACAAGATTTAACTCCCTCAACACCTTCCCATCAAAAGCCTCAAGTGTCAGTTATAAAGCTCCTTCTGCCCATACTAGACAGATTTCCCGAAGGACTGAGACAAATAGAATTTCAATCCACAGGTCCCGTCACACACTCCGGGGTCAGACACAGGATTTACCCCCCTCTGCATCTTCCAATCATCCAACTCTTAGCCGGACACTGAGGGAATCTCCTTCAACAGTGTCTCATCACAGAATCCAATGGACAAACATAAAGTGAAACTCCCTTATGCTGTTACGTCATATCCAGCCAAGGTCAGACAAAGAGTGAATATCTCTCTCCCTACGTCCCATCACGAGTTCAGCCTGCACGCTGATCACTGTCACATCATAAAGTCTTGTGGACAGCCACAGAGTGAAGCTCCATCCACACCATCCCACCAGACACTGCCTTGGTCAGACACCATGTGAATACCTCTCTCCACGGCTCCATCACACACTCCAGCGTTGAGACACGGAAAAAAAAAAACTTCCTCAGCACACGAGACAAATGGACATAGGCATAGAACATAGAATAGTACAGCACAGTACAGGCGCTTCGGCCCATCATGTTATCCCGACCATTAAACCCTGCCTCCCATCAACCCTCCACCTTAAATTCCTCCATATACTCATCTGGTAGTCTCTTGAATTTCACTTGTGTGAAATCCGTGCACAGCCTTGCCCCAAATGTTTTTACTTCTTGATCAATTCAGCCAGCTTTCTGGCTATAAACTCAATCTACACAAGTGTGAAGTCTTTCCAATTATTAAAGAAGCACAGACATTAATACTCCGTGACCACCCTTTTAAAGAAGTGAATACTCAATTTACTTTCTTTTTCGTGAAAATTTTGCTAATCTCCTAAACTCTACAAAACAGAGTTTGTCACAATAGTCACCCTTATCTATTTCTCTGGTAGGTATTGTTTATGTTATTTAAATGTATATCCTTTCTAATTTATTATGCTTATTTCAATCTAGTCCAATGACTTTTTTCTAAAAATTTTTGACTCCTGAGATTCTATTATTTTGTCCTATTTATTGAAGAGTAAACGTTCTAGACTTAATAAAATTTACCCCAAAAATTCTAAAAAAAAAAGAAGGTGGTATGGCTTTATCTAACTTCTGTTTATTTTATTGGGCAGCTAATGTTCGCTGTCGTACTTTCTGGTCCTTTTTTCATAGCCAGTCTGATTCTTCAAAATGTGTGGCAATGGATTTGAACTCCACTGAGGATCTCTCTGTTTCTGGACTGCTTGGATCTGCAATCCCTAGTCGTTTGCCTTGAGTAATTGTTAATCCTCTTATTAGACGTACTCTGAGAATATGGGCCTACTTTAGAAAATGTAATGGTCTTCATGCTTTCTCCCTTTCTAGTCCTATCTTGCTTAATCATCTTTTCTTTCCTTCTATGCAAGATTTAACATTTCATGATTTGTGTGATTTTGACATTAGGCAATTTAAAGATCTTTTCATTTATAATTGTTTCGAAACTTTCCAACAACTTTCTACAATGTTCAATCCACCTAATGTCCACTTATTTTGATACCTTCAAATTTGACATTTCCTTAATCCTTTGTTATCCAATTTTCCTGAGATGCCTGAGAAATACGTTGTGGACATTGCACTTTCTATTAACCCACTGGGTAAAGGCTTAATCATTTTATTCGTGATAATTTAGTGTCCCTGCGGTGTGCCCCTTTTGGTAAATTTAGAATGGATTGGGAGCATGACTTAAATGTATTTTTTTTTAATCTGATGCAGTTTGGGACTCAATTCTCAAGTCAATTAATTCAATTTCGCTTTGTGCTCGCCACTGTCTTTTACAGTTTAAGATTGTACATAGGGCTGACTTGTCAAATCTAAATTGTTCCGATTTTACCATAACATTAGTGCTGTTTGTGATAAGTGTACAGGTGGCGAGCCGTCTTTATCCGTATGTACTGGACCTGTTCTAGTCTGGAGAATTTTTCGAGAGAGTGTTTCTTAACCTTATCCCATATTCTTAATTGCCGTTTAGAACCTAATCCTCTGAGTAGACGAAGGTTCTGGGCCCTAAACGTCGACAGTGCGTCTCCTTATAGATGCTGCCTGGCCTGTTGTGTTCCACCGGCATTTTGTGTGTGTTGTTATGTATCCAAGCTCTCAATTCATCACCTTTGTTCCTGATACTTCTTGTATTAAAGTACACGCACTTTAGCACTTCTACCTAACTAGCTTTACACCCTTTATTCTGCTTCTCTTTTCTCAAAGCCTCTTTATGTATTAGATCTGGCTTTATTCCATGTACTATATTTACAGTTCTCGCATGACCTTTATCCTCCTCCACCTCGCTATCTGCTCTAACACCTTTATTCCGCTCCCCCTACAAATCTAGTTTAAACACCCTTATCTGCACTAACAAACCATCCCGCAGGGGAACTAGTCCCCTTCCAGCTCAGGTGCAACCCGTACCGTCGGAATAGGTCCCAAATTCCCTGAAAGAAGGCCCGTTATCCAGAAACATGAAGCTCTCCATACTGCAGCAACTCCTTAGCCAGGTACTTAGCTGCACTATCTTCCTATTTCTAGTCTTACTAGCACGTGGCACAGGTAGCAATCCTAAGATTCCAACCCTGCCTGTCCTGTCCCTCAGCTTTGCACCTAACCCCCTAAACTCTTTTTGGAGGAGCTCCTCCTTCTTCCTGTCGACGTCATTGGTCGCTACATGGACCGCGACATCTAGTTACTCACCCTCCCTCTTGAGAATACTAAGAACTGGATCCGAGATATCGCAGATCCTCCCACCAGGGAGGCAACAGTCCATCTGAGATTTTTGATCTGTCCAACAGAGCATCATATCTCCCCCCCCACTCAATTATTGAATTTGCTATCATTACTGCTTTCAGCATTTCCCTCCTTCTCTTCTGAGAGGGTTAAATCTCGTTGCCAGAGACGTGACCACTGTAACTTGCCCCTGGTAGGTTCAACCCAACAACATTATCCAAAACGGTATACTTATTGTTGATGGGACTGGCCACAGGGGTGCTCTGCTCTTCCTGTCTATTCCTCTTCCCTCTCCTGACAGTCACCTAGATAACTTTCTCCTGACTCTTAGGGGTAACTATCTCCCTGTAACTCCTGTCTATTACTGCCTCTGTCTCACAAATGATCCGAAGTTGACCCAGCTCCCTGCACACCGTCCAATCACACTCTCACACGGTCAGACGCAGAATTTGTCTCTTTCTCCACGGACTCATCACACACTCCCGGATTCATTTCTCCACTGTGCAATAACAGGTTTCAGTGGGCGGACAATGGTTAAATCTCTCTGGGCACTGTCCCATTACATAATCCAGGTGTCAGACACAGTGTGAAGATCCCTCCACTCCGCACCTCTGCTTTCCCTGGGTCAGAGAACCGAATTTAAATCCCTCCACATAGTCCAATCACACACAGGCTTGGTCAGATACAATGTGAATCTCTCTCTCCACGGCCCCATCACACCATCCAGCGGTCTGACACGGAAAGAAACTCCCTCAGCAAACACTGCAAATGTCAGAGGGAGAATGATTGACCCTTTGCAACTTCTGAACACACCACAGAGCAAAGCGTCAGACGCAGCGGGAAGCTGCTTTCACACGATCCAGTCACACACTCCCGAGACTAACACAGTGCGAATCTCCCTCCTTTTGTCCCAGCATATACTTCCTGGCGGGTCACAGAGTGAAGTTCTCTCTGCATCGTCCCATCACACCCCGCAGTGTTCACACACAAAGTGAAGTTCCGCCCATAACGTCCGATGGCACATTCATATGGTCAGACTCCGCCCACAACATCCAATCACACAGTCTGGTGTCGCATAGATTGAAGGTCCCTCTGCACTGTTCCACACAATCCAGCTGTCAGATACAGAGTGAATCCATCTAAACTACTTCCTATCACACTCTCCTGGATTCAGTGATAGAGTGAAACCTCCTCCACGTAGCCCCATCACACACTCCCGATGTCAAGCACAGAGTGACGCTTCCTCTCTCCATGCCTGCCCTGTGATGAGGAGAGGCTGAAAGAGGGAGATGATGCCTCACTTCTTCTGCTGGTCAACAATTCACAGATTTGAGCCTTGGTTTCGCTGACAGATCTGTACTTCGTTCCCATCTCAGTGAACTGGTGACGGAGATCGTTGTGCATTCGTTTAAGATCGGAAAGGTTAGAGTTGAGCGAGGAAAGCTTGGACTGAATGGTTGAGTTTAACTCATGGTAGTTTCGGTCGGGGGTGACATTAGACTGACGAATCTGTGATACTGAGAGAGATGGTGAAGGAAGTTTACACGTGAGTCAGCGTCACGCTACCGAACGGATCACAGAGAGTCTTGTGTCAGTGTCTCGGTGAAGGGTGTCACAGTGACGAATGTGCTGGTGGCACAGTGAGAGGCGTTGGCGCCACCTTGAGGGGCGTGTCTGTGTCACGCTGAGGGTTTATCAATGTCCCAGTGAATGTTTTTGTTGTTACCATGGGGGTTTGCGTCAGTGTCATGCGGGGCATGTCCGAGTTGCTTTGAGGGACCTTTCGGTGTCACTGTGATAGGTGTTTCTGTGCCCCGGCGAGAGGTGTACCCGGTCACAATGAAGTGTATCTCGACGTCAGGGCGAAGAAAATGTCAGGGTGAGAGGCCGTGTGGTGTCACCGTGGGTGCAGATTCTGTGTCATGGTGTTCTAGCGTATGACTGTGTCACGGTGAGAGCCATGTCATGGCCACGGTGTGTGAGAGTGTCACGCCGAGCTGTGTGACGGTGTCACGGAGAGTACTATGTCGGTGTCATTGTGAATTTAGGTGTCGAATATCACGTTAAGAGTTTTGCCTGTGTCAGGGTGAGGTGTGGGTTATTGCCTCAGTGAGCAATTACATAACCGATATTTTGCAGGAAAGGGATACTGTCTCGGTAAGCAGTGTTACAGTGACTTCTGAATCACTTCTGAATGCTGAGCAGAGCGGATCACGTTGAGGAGGGTGAAGGTGTCACGGTGTACGGTCCCTCAGTGTCACGGTAAGGAGCGTGTCGGTGTCACTGTGAGGTGTGTTTCGGAGTTGCCTTGAGAGGTTTATCAGTGACACGGTCAAGGGCAATGGCGATGTTACAGTGAGGGGTGCGGTATGGTCATTGTTACTGCCACGTGTGTGTGTCTCGGCGAAGGCCGTGTCAGTGTCGCAGTCAGGAGTGTATCTGTGTCTCGTTGAAGGTCGTGACTGTGCTACAGTAACAGCATTGTTGATGTTATGGCGAATGGCGTGTCGGTGTCAGGACGAGTCTTGATTGTGTTACGGTACAGGCCGTATTTTTATCACGGTTAGGGGTGTGTCCGTGTTATGGTGAGGGGTGATAATTAGTGTTACGTCAAACAACGCGTCGGTGTCATTGTGTTGTTTTACAGTAACAATTTATTCCACTCTCTTTATTTACGGTCTGACTCCACCCGGAGCCCGTTCCACTCACCATGGATCGAGAGACCGGCCACTATCACGAGGAAGACGCCTATAACTAGGCAGAGTAGGCAGATCTGACGGACCGGTTCAGTTCCGATCTTCACTTTCGACTGTTGTTCATGTGCAACTGTGGAGAGACCAGAAGACCATGAGACCATAAGAAGTAGGTCATTCGGTTATTCAATTCTGCCCCGTCATTGAATCATGGGCTGAACCAATTATTCCTTCATCCCCACTCCAGCTGCAACTGCAAATACCCTTCGATATCCCGACTAATCAAGAAACTATCGATATCTGCCTTAAATGAACCAAATGATTTGGCCTCCACAGCCGCTTGTTGCAACAAATTCCACAGCTTTACCAGTCTCTGACTAACTTGTAATTTAGCTGCATCTCTGTTCTAAAGGGACCATCTTCAATCCTGAAGTCGTGACCTCTTGTCCGAGTCTTCCCTATAATGGGAAATAACACCATATTTAATATATTCAGGCCTTACAACATTCGGAAAGTTTCTAAAAGATCCTGCCCCCCATTCTCCTGAACTCCAGGGAATACAGCTCAATAGCTCCAGATGTTACTCATACAGTAACCCTCTCATTCCTGGAACCATTCTGGTGAATCTTCCCTGAAACCTCTCCAATGTCAGCATATCCATAACGAGCCCCTAACCGCAGAGAATACTGCAAGTGTGGTCTTCGAGTGCCTCAACATCACATCTCTGTTCTTATATTCTGTACCACTGGAAATCAATGGCAACATTGCACTCGCCTTCTCCACCCCCGACTCAAACTGGAGACTGACCTTCAGCACTTCAGCATTTTGAATGTTCTGTCTATCTAAACAATAGTCCGTTCGTTTATTTCTCCCACTAATGTGATAACACGTACATTTTTCCAAAGTTGTATCTCGTTTAGGGTAAGATACCCTCGGGTCTTTTATAGAAACATGGATAGGTACGCTGCACACAGAAATAGGGTGTTTTCAGAGACACCAGGGCGGCTACATGGAACTTAGCAAAATAGAGGGCTAACGGGAAGTCTAATAATTTCTATGGTAGGGGCATGTTCGGCACAATTTGTTGGCAGAAGGGACTGTGTTGTGCTGCAGGTTTTCCATGTTGGCAGACGGTGTCCTGTGGTGTTCCACAGGGTCTTGATGTGTCCGATTACTTTTCTATTATGTCAAAGACTTGGATGAATGAATTAATACGCTGGTTGCAGTTTGCAGACGGCATGAAGATTGCTGGAAGCTTTGAGCCATGAAGGAGTCTGTAGGAGGATGGGAGTTACAGGTAGACAGGGCAGTGAAGAAGGCGTTTGGCACGCTAGCCTTCATCAGTCAGGACACTGAGTACGGGAGTCGGGAGGTCACATCCCAGTTGTACAAGACGCCGGCGAGGAGGCACTCGGATTTCGGTGCTCAGTCTTGGTTCGCCCTGCTGTGGGAAAGATGCCACTCAGCTGGAAAGAGTGCAGAGGGAGATTAACCATGATGTTGCCCGAGCTCGAAGGATTGAGTTACGAAGTGATGTCAGGCATTTCAGGACTTGATTCCTTGGAGCTTAAGAGTGACCTCACAGAGGGGCTTTGACCTTGGAGTGTACGGGTGACCTCACAGCTGTGTACAATGTCAAGAGGGTCACATCCAGTACAATCACGGACAAGAGTGTACACGGCGAAGGTGAAAAAGAGAAGAAATTTAATTAGCTACCCTGGTGACTAATTTTTGTACCCAAATGATGGTCGGTATGTAGAACGAGATGCCAGAAAAGTGGCTGAAGGAGAGAAATTTGAAATACTTAAAAATACACACACTTCATCATATAACACGTGACATGTCCACAGGGGCGTCATAATTGTGAACTCTGACCTGTTTGGGCATTGGTTAGCAGCTCACGCGGTCTCGCGGCAATGGGAGGAGCCTGATCCTTATCGATGACGGGCTCGTCGTTCGGAACGTTCACATCTTCGTAGATGGAGCTCAAACCACCTGGGACGCAGAGCGAGGGAGAATGAAAGAGAAGGTAATAGAAAGAGGAGTGAGGACAGAGAGAGAGAGCAGGGAGAGTGTGGGTTAAGTATAGGAGGGAAACGATGAGAGCCAGAGTGAAAGAAGGTGCGGGATCGGGGGAAGAAAGTGTTGAGAGAGGATGAGAGAGGGATGGAAAAGAGAAGACTGTGGTAAGCGATAGAGGCAAAGAGCGGTAATGTAGGAGAGAGAGAATTAGAATGAGAATGGCTGGGGAGACGGAGAGAGTGGCAGAGAAAGAAAGAGTGGAGATAGATGGTAAGAGTGAGGGTGGAGGGAGACTGACGTCAGAGAGCAAAGACAGTGGAGGGATAGGAGAGTGATGGTAGGAGAAATGTGGGAGACCGAGAGGGTAAGGGGCAGTGGATGAGAGAGCGGAGGTAGAGGGTATGAGTGAGTCGAGAGGGAGAGAGACGAGAGAAAGCGAGGAGGGCGGAAGGAGATAGGAGAGTGAGGGTAAGAGAGAAAAGTGGGAGACCGAGAGGGTAAGAAACAGAGGAAGAGAGAGAGAGATTGGGAGAGAGGGGAAGGTATAGGAGAAAGACTGAGCGAGAGGGGTAAAAGGGGAAGGGACCGAAAGAGAAAAGAGGTTGCGGAGTGGGAGATAATTGGAAAATGGGGCGAGGGACGAGAACAGGGAGATAAGGGGGAGGGAGATAGCTGGAGGTGAGAGAATGAACAAATAATGAGGGAATGAGTGAGAAGGAGAGAGCGAGAGTGAAGAAGGGAGAAAGGGGTAGTGAGTCGGAGGGGCGAGTTTGGAAAGTGAAGTAAGTGAAAGAAGGGCAGTATGGTTGATATTGGGGAAAGTAGGATAGGTTGGGGGAGGAGGGGAGAATGCAAGGGGGTAGAGAGACGGATGGGGAGAGATAGAGGGATATTGATAGACAAGCGAGTTTAGGGCGAGTGGGCAGAAAGGGGGAAGGGAGGGAAGCGGAGTGGGAAAAGGTGGTGAAAAAGTGGAGAGCAGAAAGTGGTGTGGGAGAAGGGTGGTGGAGGTCAGAGGAGAGGAGGGAAGGGAGGGAATGCGGGGAGAGGAGGAGAGAGAGTGCGACAGAAAGAAGAGAACAGAGAGAAAGGTGGTTCTAAAGTTGAGAGATCCTTTCTACTGTTCGACAGTGTTTCTCCTTTTAACCTCTTCCAATACACTCCGTTTTCATCAATCCTCCAATGGTGTTCCCGTCTTACCGACCCTCACACGGAGGTCCCTCCACTCCGACCCCTCCCAGGGCGTACCGTCCGCTCCGTGCCTTACACAATGCTCCTTTGATCCTTTCTCCTTAGGCACCACACCCACAACAATCCCTACTCACCGAATTCCATGGCACACCCGCCACTCTACGCCTCCCAGACCACCCCCTGCTCAGCGACCCTCCCACAGAGTTCCCTCCTCTCCGAGCCCTCCCACGGCCTTCCGTCCGCTCCGTCCTCCCCACCGTGCTCCCTCCTCAATGTCCTTTTCCCCTCAGCGACCACTCCCACAGCGAATACTCCTCACCGAATTCCAAGCCACACCCACCACTCTACGCATCTCAGAGTATCCTCTCCTCAGCGCCCCCTCCCAGAGCACAGCCTCCTCACCCCATCCCACAGGGCATTGTCCACACATCCCCTCACGAAGGCACCATCCACACGAAACACCTCCCCTCTCCCCCGCTCCCAAGATGCTGAATCCTCACTGTACGTCCCAGGACCCACCCTCCACACCCTCCCTCCCACAGAGCTCCCTCATCATGGCAGGTACCTTGGGTTCTCTCTGACCTATTCTACAGCAGCGAATCATTGGGGTCAATTGCACGTTTGCCCTGACATCTCTCGATAGGAATGGACACGTCACCGAAACAGGTACAATCAATGAAAGATGAAACTGACCTCCATCTCTCCGGACCCGCGGCACCGACAGGGCCGTGACATTCAGTTCCGCGTACGATACAACTGGTTCAGCTGGGAACACAACACTGAGCGTGAGAATCAGGGTGAGGCTACCTCGTTATCTTCAAATCATACACTCCCGGGGTCAGACACAGAGTGAAGGTCCCTCCACACCGTCACATCACACACACCGGGGGTCAGAGACAGAGTGAATCTCCCTCCACACCGTCACATCACACACACCGGGGGTCAGAGACAGAGTGAATCTCCCTCCACACCGTCCCATCACACACTCCCAGGTCAGACGCAGAGTGAAACTCTTTCCAACAAGTCCTATCGCACATTTCCTGGACAGAAACACAGTGAAGGTCTCTCCATACCGTCCCTTCACAGATCTCTGTGTCAGTCACTGAGTGCAGCTCATTTCAATGCGACTCGTCATATGCTCCTGGGGTCAGACACCGAGTAAAGAGCCCTCAGCACCGATCGAGCACCCCACCTCTCAGCGGTCAAGCACAGAAGCAGCTCCGTCAACACTGTCCTATCTCACAAAAGAGAGCGGTAACCTTTCTCCCTCTCTCTGCACCTCTCACCTCTCGAAGGAGCTTGTGGGTCCGATCCTCTGAGCCGCATGTTCGCGTAGTTCTCGCTCTCGTCCATCCTGTATAGCCTTTGAGTTTCTGAAAGGGATGCGACCGTGGGGAGAGGAAACCCGGACTGGCAGACCGTCGCCCACGAACACCTAATGGACCGCCGATAAAGGGAGGGACCGACAGATCGGTGAGGAAGTGCGGGGAGGAGAGAGATTGAGTTTTGCGAGAGGGTGGTTGAGAGAGATGAGAGTGGCGGGGCGGGGTGGTGAGAAATAGTGGGAGGACAGAGACTTCGAGACTAACTAGCCAGAGGTCACACCCCCAACATACTCTAGGCTTCCTAGACTTCGTCGTCTATCTTCTCTTCCTTATCGCACGGGATTCTCTCTCTCTCTCTCACCCCACCTCTACATTTCTCTCTCTCTCCTTCCCCGTCACTCTCCCATTGCCACTCTCTCACCTTCCAGATCTCCCGCCACTCTTTCCTCCCTCCGACTTTTCGAGGGTGGGGAAGTGTTTAGGTGCTTTTTGGCTCGCAATACCAGGCCGTCCCTCACATTCTCACATCCCCATTTCCCGCCCTCCCCCTCGTTCTATCCGTCTCCTTTCTCAATTTATCTGCCCTTCCCACCACACCCTCTTTCGCTTCCTCTTCTCATTCCCACACCGTTCCTCTTTCCCTCTCCCCTATTTGTCCTAACCTGCCCTCTCCCTCCGTCTGCCTCACTCCAACCCTCACAACTCATCCGCTCTTTCTCTCCCTCTCACACTACTCCTCCCTTCCGCACCAGCTCCCTACCTCTGGCCGTTCCAGAAGTCTGAATTGTGTCTGCCTCAGAGACTGCGCGGCTGTGTCAGTGTGTCTGAGACCCGTTGTGGTACAGATGGAAGAGGAAGGATCGAGAGGACAGGGGTGGGCGGGGACGAGTTGGTGACATTGCACACACGACAGGAAACACATGATAGGCCTATCTGAACAGAACAGTGGACAGCCTCGGAACCTCCTTTTGAACAGATCTTCCTGTTTGGGATGTACATGTCCTATTAATGCCGAAATTCTTACTGAAATTCCAGCCATTGCTGTTCTGCCGTCATCCCTGCCAGTGTCCTTTTCCATTCAATTCTAACCAATATTATCCTCATGCCTCTGTATTATTTTTCTTTTCCTCCACTGTAATACTGATACATCTGATTTAAGTTTCTTCCTCTAAACAGAAGGATGAAACTTTTCATAATTTGATCACTTACCCGCGAGGGTTCTTCTGTCTCAACTCTCCGATCAGATATGGTTGACTGACTAACAACCAATGCAGAATAGTTGATCCCTAGTTGGGACTGCTGAAAAAAAATCAAATTGTAGGCATTCTAGAAATGCCTCCCCTGGAATCCAACAGCAACCTGATTTTCACAATCTACCTGCATATTGTAGTTCCCCATGACGATTGCAAATTTGCCCTTTTGGCATGTATTTTCCATGCCCTGTTGTACTTTGTAGGCCAGATCCTTGCCACTGTTTGTGTGACTGTATCAAATTCTGATCAGATGTTTTTGCCCGACCATTACAGTATCCCTACACTCAATGACGCAACACCTAACGATCCCAAGTCACTGCTGAAAGGACTCGGCCCGAAACGTCGTCTGTATTCTTTCCCATAGATGTACCCTGGCCTGCCGAGTTCTTCCAGCATTTTGTCTCTGTTGCTTGGACGGCCTCTCTTTCTTATAATTTAATTTCGCTTTTTCCAACAGAGCCCAGACACACTCTCTGCATTCCTGGCTGTGCCTTCGACAGAATATGTATCTTTGAGCATTAAGTTTCCAGCTAAAATATTTCAGCCGTTATTGATGCTTGCAACATCATACATGCCAACCTGCAAGATCAGCATTGTGTTTTGGTTACCGCGCACATTCAAAATCCACACATTCAGTCCTGTGTTCATCATTTTCATATTTTTTTTTATTTTATCCTTTTCGATTTTCTCCACCGTTTTGAGTTGCAGCTCAGCCGACTGACTTTAATTTCGCCCAGACATCCTTTGCCGCTATTTGTAACAAGTTACTTTATCGTCAGCACTATTATCGGCTTTCCCGACGATCCTTCCACTTTGAAATGTGTGTCGCTCAGGACACGAGTTGCACTGACCGCAACCATTTGATTCCGAACATTGTCGTAGGTCTTCCAACCATCTGCCTCCACAAATTCTCCATGAACTGTTCTGGCAATCTGGCTTCCACCCCTCCGCAATAACCTCGAGCCGATAACAAGGTTTTTAGATGGGGTGCAGTTAGGTAGGTGTGTTCAAGAAGGTTTCGTGACACAATATGTAGATAACCCTACAAGAGGAGAGTCTGTACTTGATTCAGTATTGGGATATGAACCTGGTCAGGTGTCAGATCTCTCAGTGGGAGAGCATTTTCGAGATAGTGATGATAAATCTATCACCTTTACAATCGTTATGGAGAGAGATAGCAACAGACAAGTCGGGAAAGCGTTTAACTGGATAAAGTTGAATGATGAGGCTATCGGGCAGGAAATTGGAAGCTTGAAGTGGAAACAGTCTCCTCGGGGAAAGTATGGAAGAAATGTGGCAAATGTTCAAGAGATATTCGTTTGTAGTTTTGCATAGGTGCGTACCAATGAGACAGGCAAATAAGACAGTGAAGTTATGGTAGGGTACAGGAATTGTGCTGTACGAAGGCAGTAAAAACTCTAGTCAAGAAGAAAAGAAAATCTTACAAAAGGTTTAAAGAGCTAACTAATGTTGCAAATCTAGATGATTACAAGTCTAACAGGAAGGAGGTTAAAAAGGAAATTATGAGAGCTAGAAAGGGGCCATGATATTTTTTTTTTTTTTTGGTGGACAGGATTAAGGAAAACACCAAGGCATTCTATAAGTATATGAAGAACAAGTTGATAAGACGTGAAAGAATAGCATCAATCAAGTACGACAGTGGGAACGTGTGCTGGAACCGGAGGAAATAGCAGATGTACTTTCTGAATACTTTGCTTCAGTATTCACTATGGAAAAGGATCTTGGTGATTGTAGTGATGAGTTGCATCAGAACGAAAAGCTAGAACAAGCAAATATAATGAAAGAGGGTGTGCTGGTGCTTTTGAAAATCATCAGTTTAGAAAAGTCTCCGGGACAGAATGGGAAGTACACCAGGCTACTGTGGAAGGCGAGGGTGGGGATTGCTGAGTCTCTGGCGATGATCTTTGAATCATCAGTTCGGACTTGAGAGGTTCCAGAGGATTAGAGAGTTGTGGCTGTTTTTACTTTATTCAGGAAAGGGAGTTGAGATTGCCCAGGAAATTATAAACCAGTGAGCCTTACCTCGTGATTGGTAAGCTGTTGGAGAAGATCCTTAGAGACAGAAGTTATGAACATTTGGAGAGGTATAATATGATTAGGAATGGTCAGCATGGCTTTGTCAAGGGCGTGTCCTGCCTTACGAGCCTGACTTAATTTCATGAGGATGTGACTAAACTCTTTGATAAAGGAAGAGTAGCAGATGTAGTCTATATGGATTTTAGCAAGGCATTTGATAAGATGCCCCATACAAAGCTCATTGAGAAAGGAAGGAGGGATGTGATTGAAGGGAACATTGTTTTGTGGATCCAGAACTGTCTTGCCTACAGAAGGGAAAGACTGGTTGTAGGTGGGTCATATTCTGCCTAGAGGACGTTGACTAGTGGTGTACCTCAGGGATCAGTTCTGGGACACTTACTCTTCGTGATTTTTATAAATGATCTGGATGAGGAAGTGTAGGGATGGGTTAGTAAGTTTCCTGATGACACAACTGATGGTGGTGTTGTGGATAATGTAGAAGACTGCCAGAGTTTTCAGCGGGGTATTGAGCTAATGCAAAACTGGGCTGAGAAGTGGCAAATGGAGTCCAGCCCAGATGAGAGTGAAGTGCTATATTTTGGTGGATCAAAAATGATGGCGGAATATGATATTAATCTATAGTATTGTAGTTTATAGTATTATAGATGGTAGTAATCTCTATTAATCTAGTATTAATCAGTGTGGACAATCAGATGAATCATGGGGTCCGAGTCAATAGGACGCTCAAAACAGCTGCGCAGTTCGTCTCAGTGGTTAAGAAGACGGATGGTGTATTGGCCTTCATCAATCGTGGAATTAAATTCAGGCGCTAAGAGGTAATGGTACAGTTGTACAGGACCCAGGTCGGAAACAACTTGGAGTACTGTGCTCAGTTCTCGTCGCCTCATTACAGGATAAACGTGGAAGCCATGAAAGGGTACAGTGAAGGTTTACAAAGATGTTGTCTGGATTGGGGAGTATGTCACATGAGAATAGTTTGAATGAACTCGGCCTTTTCTCCTTGGATCGACGGAGGACAGAGGTGACCTGACAGATGTGTATAAGATAATGAGAGACATTGATCGTGCGGATAATCAGAGTTTTTTTTTTCTTTTTCTCCAAGGCTGAAATGGTTGCCACAAGAGGACACAAGAGGTTTAAGCTGCTGCGGAGAAGTTACAAAGGCGAAGTCAGGAATAAGTGTTTTACTCAGAGTGGTGCATGCGTGGAATGGGCTGCCGGCAGCGGTGGTGGAAGCTGATACGATAGAGTTTTTTTAAGAGATTTTTGAATAGGTACGTGGAGCTTAGTAAAATAGCGCGCAATGCGTAAGCCTAGTCATTCATAAGGTAGGGACATGTACGGCACAACTTTGTGGGCCGAAGTGCCTGTTTGCTGCTGTTGGTTTTCTATGTTTCTATGTTTCTAAGTCAGACCGTGTTTGGCTTGGACACCGATGGCATGGGTATGACGAATGACGAGGCAGTGGGAGGAGTTAGGTTAAAGGTCAAGATATCCAGAGTAGTGATCTCAGTTTTGAATTCCGTGCCACGTGCTAGTCAGGCAAGAACCTATCCCTGTCATTAATACTCACAAGGAACAAAATTTTACTTGCTCTGCACTGGGCCTTGGACCATCTAGTCAATAGCAATACTTACGTCAGGCTGTGCTTTATTGAAAAACAGCTCAGCGTTCAACATAGTCATTTCCTCAGTTCTAATCAACAAGCTCCAAATCCCGGGCCGTTGTATCTCCCTCTGCAAAATAATGTTTGACTTCCTCATCGAGACACCACAGTCCGTGCAGATCGGCCATAACATTTCCGATCTACAGGTAGTGTTGAATTAACAGAGAAGCTGCCCAGCTTATACAGATTAGAAAACTGATCAAAGTACTGGCAGATGGAATGCAGTGCCTGGAAATGTATGTTCATGCATTTTGCCGGAAAAAAAAATAAAAGTGTAGTCTATTTTCTTAAACAAAATCAACAATCTGCGGCGCAATGGGATTTGGAGTCCTGGTGCATTAGTCCTTCACATTTAATTTACAACTGTCGGCAGTCGTAAGGAAAACAAATGCAATGTTCGCATTCATTTCCAGATGTCCAGCAAATAAGAGTAAAGATTTATGTTTTAGGCTTTGCAAGGCACTGGAGAGGTCTCATTTGTGGTATTACGAGTCGTGTTGGTTCCCTTCGAAAAAAATGTAATCACTGACATTGGAAAACATGTCAAACAGTCCCCATAGATATAATGACTGGCTTGGCTTCCACCATGGTTTGTGGCAGAACATTCCGCTTACTCGCTTCTGTCCAGCTGCAAGCACTGCTCTTTGCTTCTGTTCTGAAAGGACACCTCGCAATTTTGGGCGTAGGCCTTCCAGTTCTGGATATCCCCAACAGAGGGAACATCATCTCCACATAAACCCAATCTAGTGTTTTCAACCTTCGGTAGTTTCAACTAGATTATCCCGTATTCTTCTGAATTCCAGTGAGTACAGGCCCAAAGTTGCCGAACGCTCCTTATATGTTAACCCCTTCATTTCCAGAATTTTCCTCGTAATCCTCGTCTGGACTCTCTGCAAAGACGACACATCCTTTCTGAGATATGGAGCCCAAATCTTTTGCCAATACTCCAAGTGCGGTCTTGTTGTTGCTTAAAAGGTCTCCCCGTCATCTCTTTTCTTACATATTCGTTTCCCCTTGAAATAAATGCCAACATTGCATTTGCCTTCTTAACCCAGACTCAACCAGTCCCTCTGCACCTATGGTGTTTGAAACTTCTCCACATTTAAATAATTCCCCTAATGTTACTTGTACCAAAAGGCATTATCATATATTCCCGAACACTGAATTCCTTATGCCACATTCCTGCTATTTTTCCCATTTGTCTAAGTCCTGTTGCAATCGTTTTGCTTTCTCAGCACTACCTTCCCCTCCACCTATCATTGTAACATCCGCAAAATTTGCCTCAGAACCATTCAAATCATTATTCAAATAATTATAAAACAATGTGAAAAATGTGTGCTGATTACTGTCTACTGGGGAACACCACCAGTCACTGGCAGCCAACCAGAAAAAGGCCCCTGTTATTCCTTCTCGTTGCCTCCTGCCTGCCAGACGTTTCTCTATCCATGACAGTGTCCTTCCCTTAACGCCACGGGATTGTGTCTTGTTAAGGAGCCTCTTGTGTGGCACCTTATCAAATACCTTCTGAAATTCCAAGAGAGTGACATCCACTGTCTCTCCTGTGTCCACTCGGTTTGCTGAGAACTCTAACAGGCTTGTCCGGCAGGATTCACACTCACCGACACTCACAGTGACATCCACTGTCTCTCCTGTGTCCACCCGGTTTGTTACTCCCTCTGACAACTCTAACAACTTGTCCGGCAGGATTCACACTCACCGACACTCACAGTGACATCCACTGTCTCTCCTGTGTCCACTCGGTTTGTTACTCCCTCTCAGAACTCTAACAGGCTTGTCCGGCAGGATTCACACTCACAGACATTCACAGTGACATCCACTGTCTCTCCTGTGTCCACTCGGTTTGTTACTCCCTCTGAGAACTCTAACAGGCTTGTCCGGCACGATTCACACTCACAGACACTCACAGTGACATCCGCTGTCCCTCCTTTGTCCACCCTGTTCGTTACTTCCTCTAAGAACTCAAACAGGCTTGACAGGCAAGATTTCTCTCAGCAGTAACCATGCTGACTTTGACTTACTTCATCAATCCTCTCCAAGAACCTCGAAAATTCATCCTTAATAATAGATTTCAACACTTTCTTATCAACTGCGGTTCGGCTGACTGACCTATAATTTCAGTTCTTTAGTCTTCCTTACTGCTCAAAGAGTGGAGCGATATCTGCAATTTTCCAGCCCTCCGGGAATTAGGTGAATTTGAAGATTATGACCAATGCATCGGTTTTCCTTTCGCAACCTCTCTCAGGACTCTGAGATGTGGGTTGTCTGTTCCCGTCGACTTACCCACGTAAGACCTTTGAGTTTTATTCGCCTCGCACATTGCCCTCTGTAATCGCAATGACACTCACGCCTTCTCCCTGACACTGACTGGTGTCTGGTGCACTGCTAGTTCCCACTACTGTGAAGACCTATGCAAAGTACAGATTGCGCTCATCTGCCATTTCTGTCACTCATTCATCTGATTTGTGTCACCAGCATTATTTTCCAGTGGATCAAAATCAACTCTCACCTTCCTATTAAACGTTGCATCACTGAAAAATAAACTTATAGTATCCAGATTAATATTATTGGATCCTGTGCCACAGTATTCCACTTTTATTCCAATTTTATTGCCTTTTTCGTTGCCTTTTGTTCAATTTTAAAAGCTTTCAAATCATCCATCTTCCCACTCATATTTGCCACCTTATATAGAACGTATAATCCTAGAACATTCCAGGGTTTAACTGCAGTCCTTAAATTTATTCGTCAGCCACGGTTGCCTACCGTTGCCATTTGAGAATAACCTATTCTGTGGGACATATCTAAACTGCTCATTATGTATAATTACCAGAAACTTCAGACAGCTCTTCTCTGCAGGCATCCCAGCCATTATCTCCAGCTGTTTGTGATACGGATGCATGTGAATTATGCTTCTCCCTCAGAAAATTCAGAAGGAAATTAATCACACCTCTTCAGTAAACAGACTTCTGGCTTTGGTCCACATCACTTACGAATGCTGAGGACTCGGTGTGAGATAACCCGGACCCTGGCGCGCGGGAAGCAACACACCATCCAGGAGCCGCTTTCTGGCACAGTGACCCTCCTGTCTGTTTCACTAACTAACGAATCCCCGATTACCACATCTTGTCCCTTCTTCCCCACCCCTTCTGAGTCAAGCGGCAGACGTACAGCCAAACAGACAACCACTGGGACATCGCTCTCTCAGGCCGTCCGCCACCACGATCTCTCCAGTCACTGTTCTGCCACTCTGGCTCCAATCCCTCTGGAACTGGTTGGCACCCATGAGTGTGAACTGTATAAACCTTCTGGTTATTGACTGACTAGCACGTGACTTGTGCTTCATCACTACCTTGAAGGTCCTGCGCTTTAAACTAATTCCCTGTATCCCCTCGTTTCTTGTCCCACCCATGGCATGGGTAGTCAAATGGATCACGATCTGACATGCTCCCCACTGGGCGTTGGACCATCTGGACAATTGCAATAGCGACGTCAGGATGTGGTTTAATGACAACAGCTCAGAGTTCAGCACAAACATTTCCTCAGTTCTTATCAACGAGCTCCAGATCCGGGACAGTGCATCTCCCTCTGCAACAGAATGTTTGACTTCCTCATGGGGAACCACAGTCAGTGTTGCTCGATCATAACATTTCCGATCAACAAACAGTGTTGAAGTCACAGAGAAGCTGCATCGGAGTTTTTATAACCAAACAAAAAGAAAGGAGGAGATTTAATAACCAAATAACCATGCAACAATTACAGCACGGAAACAGGCCATCGCGGCCCTTCTAGTCCATTCCGAACACTGACTCAACACATAGTCCCATCTACCTGCACTCAGCCCATAACCCCATCCCTTTCCTGTCCATATACCCATCCATTTGTTTAATGACTAAATCTATCCTGCTTCTACCACTCTTACGGGAAGCTTGTTCCACACAGCTTCCACTCTCTGCGTAAAGCCCCTCTCGTTTCCCCTAAACTTTTGCCCCCGTCTCTCATCTCATGTCCTCTTGTTTGAATCTCCCCTACTCTCAATAGAAAAAGCCTATCCACGTCAACTCTATCTATACCCCTCTTAACGCTAAATACCTCTATCGTCCCCTCTTTCAATCTTCTACGCTCCAAAGAATAAAGACCTAACTTGTTCAATATTTCTCTGTAACTTAGATGCTGAAACGGAGATAACATTCTAGTGACCAGAACAGTACACAATACTACCAATTTGGACTCATCAAAGGCTTGTACAATTTTAACATTACATCCAAACTCCTACACTCAACACTCTGATATATAAAGGCCAACACACCAAAAGATTTCTGCACCATCTTCTCCACAAGCGATTCCACTTTCAGGGAACTGTGCACCATAATTCCTAGATAACTCTGTTCTACTGCATTCGCCAATGCCCTATCATTTACCATGTATGACTTATTTTGATGAGTCCTACCAAAAAGTAGCACCTCACACTTATCAACATTAAACTCCATTTGCCATCTTGTAGCTCACTCTTCTAACTAGCCTAAATCTCTCTGCAAGCATTGAAAACCGACTTCATTATATACAAGGCCTCCTATCTTAATATCATCTACATATTTACGAATCCAATTTACCATCCCATCATCCAGATCATTAATATATATATGAAAAACAACATTGGACCAAGTATAGATCCCTGAGACACACCACTAGACACCGGCCTCCAACCTGACAAACAGTTATCCACCATTACACTCTGGCATCTCCCATCCAGCCATTATTGAATCCATTTACTACTTCAATATTAATACCTAACGATTGAACCTTCCTAAATTAGCTTCCGTGTGGAACCGTGTCAGAGGCCTTACTGAAGTCCATAGAGACAACATCCACTACATAACCCTCGTCAAATTTCCTTGTAAGCTCTTCAAAATATTCAATAGGTTTTGTCAAACATGACGGTCCTCGCACAAATCCATTTTGACTGTTCCTAATCAGACCTTGTGCATTCGGATAATTATATATGCCATCTCTAAGGATACCTTCCACTAAGTTACCCATCACTGACGTCAGACTTACAGGCCGATCATTGCTAGATTGACTCTGAGAACCCTTATCAAACAATGGAACCGGATGAGCAATTCGCCAATCCTCCGACACCATCCCCGTTTCTAATGACATTTGAAATATTCCTGTCAGAGCCCCTGCAGAGTGACCGGCAGTAAACCTCAATAAGTCTCCGTTCATTCCCACACTTTGTCTCCTGCCACGGAAACACCACTTTATCCATTATAATCCGCACGTTAATGCCTTCAGTCCTGTATTCATCCTTTTCGATGGTGTCCACAATTTACCAGGAATCTCAGACGATTGACTGCAATGTCTCCCCCTCAACAGCCTCTCCTCAGTACAAATTGCCTCGGTTTGTAAAACCAGTTACCTCATCCTCAGTACTGTTTTCAGTCAATGTCGATCTTTCTGCATTGAAATGTGTGCAGCCCGGGACAATATTTGCAGTGATCTCAACCATCTGATTTCCATCTTTTTGTGATTTCTTATCAACATCCGTCTCCACAACCTCTCCAATAACTGTTCTGGCACTTTGGGCCCATCCCTCTGGAACTAGTTGACACCCATGAGTGTAAACTGTATAATCTCACTGGCTCTGGCCCGGCGTGAACGGTGCTCGGTTTTCAAGATTGAGATCACTACCCTGGAGATCCTGCCCTTTAACCCTTATCCCTCTACTCCCTCGTCACTCCTCCTAGCCATGCCACTGGTAGCCAAGTGGGACACGATCTGACTTGCTTTCCATTGGGCCTTGGGCATTCTGGACATTTGCAATACCCACACGGGGCTGCTGTTTCTTGACAACAGCTTAGAGTTCAGCAGAATAATTTCCTCAGTTCTTATCAACAATCTGAGCATCCGGGGCAGTGCATCTCCATCGGCAACAGAATGTTTGACTTCCCCATTGGGAACCCACAGTCAGTGTAGCTCGGTGACAACATTTCCGATCAACAAACTGCACAATAGAGGCCCATCGGCCCAGAAAGCATTGCCGAAAATGCACTTATCTTGGAACCTACCAAGGGTAAACCATAGCACCATATTTTCGAGGCTCCATTTCCCTGTCCAGGAGTCTCTTAAAAGATCCTATCGTAACCGCGACAGCCACTAGCGCCGGCAGGCAATTCCACGAACACTACGTAAACACAAAAAACCCCTGACATCTCCTCTGTAACCGCTTTCAAGCAGATTAAAACAGTGCCCCCTCGTGCGATCTATAGTTTCTTGTGCCCTGCACCGTGCGTGTAACTACCTCTCTGTACGTTCAATCTATCACCCGGAAAGCCTCTCGAATTATTTGAAAATTTCCCGGATATTAGCATCTTTGCTGAGCCCAGCACGTTGACCCCGTTGACCTTGTCTCTCTCCACAAGAGGTCTGCAGTGGCTTGACTGTCCTGGTTCCCAGTGGGCTCGGTCCGTCTGGAGAATTGGAATATCTCCATCAGACTGCGGTTCATTGACAACAGCTCAGCGTTCAGCACAATCACTTCCTCAATTATAATCAACAAGCCCCAAATCCTGGGTCAGAGTATCTCCCTGTGCAACCGAATGTTTGACTTCCTCATCGGGAAACCACAGTCAGTGCAGGCAGGCCATAACATTACCCATCCACAGGTAGGGCTCAAATAACAGAGGGGCTACAAAAGGGCTGAGACCGATTGCGGAAATGGGCAAAGCGATGGCTGACGGAATAGACTGCCGGGAAGTGTATGGTCTTGCAATTCGGTAGAATAAATAAAAATGCGGACTATTTTCGAAATTGAGAGAAAATTCAACAATCTGCGGCCGAAAGGGATTTGGGAGTCCTTCTGCAGGATTTCCTTAAGGTTAATTTATTGTTGGAGTCGGTGGTGAGGAAGGCAAATACAGCGGTCTCATTGCTTTCCAGAGGACTAACATATAAATACGATCATTTAATTTTAAGGTGTTTTTCGGAGGCCTAATCTTGGGTACTATGGACCTATTTTTGGACCTTATGTAGGGAAGGATGTGTTGACGTTCTGAAGGGTGAAATGGAGTTTCGCGAAAATGATTCCGGGATTGAGGAGCTTTTTCTGAATCTGGGCCCGTACTTTCTGGGATTCAGATGAATGAGAGGTGACGTCATTGTCACCCATCAAATGTTGAAAGTCCTCGATCGAGTGAATGGGGAGAGAGATGGTGAGGTCGGGACAAAGGCCTGCGGGGAAAGCATCAGCATGCAGGGATGGGAATTTAGACCGTAGGTTCGGAGGGATTTCTTCTGCCATGAGGGGTGATTGGAGGAATACATTGCGGTTGGCGGCGGTGGAAACCAAGTCAATATTTCAAATCGGAAGATCGATGTAAACGCTTCTGCTGAGGGAATTAAGCAACTACGGACTTAAAAACAAAAGCTAAAACAAAAAGGATGCAATCTCCTGGCTACAGCCTCAGCCATGTGAAATTTGCCTAATGTAAAGATGATGATAGTTAAATGCGTGGCTTAAGGATTGGTGTGGGAGAAGTGGGTTTGAATTCACGGGAAATTGGCACCAGTACTGGGGAAGGAGGGAACTGTTCCAATGGGACGGGCTAGACCTGAACCGGGATGGGACCTGGATCCCAGATAGCCACATAATGCGGGTATGTATGCAATAGATTGGCGGAGTATGGATAAGGTATAAGAGACAAGTGTGGATGAAGTTAAAGTAAAATCAAAAGATAAAAAAGAGAAAAGTAAGAGTGGAGTGAAGCGACGCGAAGAAACTTCAAGTGTAAAGAGAGAAAGATGACATGATTTTAAAAGCACAATGAGTGTAAAATCACTTTATCTGAATGTCCGTAGTTTTCCAAATAAGGCCAGTGAAATTGTGGCCCAAATCCATACAAAGGGGAATGATTTAATGGTCATTATAGAGCCGTGGTTACAAGGTGGAGAGGACTGGAAATTCAATACCCAAGGATATCAGGTAACAGGAAAGGATGAGCAGGAATGTCAAGGAGGTGGGGTAGCGCTCTTGATTGAGCCTGAGGTCAGGGCGATAGTCGGAGACGACGTAGGATCTATGGAGCAGAATGTGGAATCCATCTGCGTGGAGATAGCACATTCACTCAAACACGAAGAAGGTGTCACGTTCCCGACTGAACAGCGGCAGGCGTCCTATTTCAGCATTCCCATTCACCGGAGTGTGGTTAGCTGTCACCTTCCCTTTGAGGCTCAGACTGCCAATTATTGCCCGTCAACAACCCTCCCCTCCATCGCGGACATGGTCAAAAGTGAATACGTCGGGAAGACCGTATCCACCAGCAAGGACGCCCTCCCGCCGGGAAATGCCATGTGCTCATCGGTACCATCGGGGAGAGGGTACAGGAGCCTGAAAACTCAACAATGTAAAAGCAGTTGCCTCCCCTCCTCCATCAGATTGCGAACGCTCCCTGAACACTTAAACACTCCCTCGGTATTCACCTCCATTGCAGTATTTATTAATTCTCCCAATTTACGTTAATTTTACATCTTTGCATCGTCCCTGGGTCACGTTGAAGTTGTTCAAGGCTTCGGTGAGGCGGCGCTTGGAGGGCGGTGTACAGTTCTGGTCGCCCTCCTGTAGGAAAGATGCCACTGAGCTGGAAAGAGTGCGGGGGGAGGTTTACGAGGATGTTGCCGGGTCTCGACAGTCGAAGATACGGAGAGAAGGCAAGAAGGACGGATGAGTCTATATTCCCTGGATTGTGGTTATGAATCCAGGAGGGGTACAGATAGGGTGAATGTGCACAGTCTTTTCCACCTGGGTTGGGGAATTGAGAGACTGAGTGCACAGAATTGAGGTGAGAGTGTGTGGAGAGAACGGAGAGCGGAGAGGCAGAGAGTGGGGTCCAAGGGGGACAGAGCCAGAGCAGAAGCGGAAGTTGGGGCGAAGGGCAAAGAGAGGAGTAGAAAGGGGGACTAAATGGGGGGATCGAGGGAGAGCGGGGCGGGAAGGGTGAAGAGTGGTCTAGATGGGGAGAGGGTGAGTAGTGGTGAAGAATGGGGATGCGATTAAAGGAGGAGACTGGGGTAGGAAGGAGGGGAAGAGAGGTTGGGAAGAAGTAAAAGGATGGGGGGTTGAGAGTGGGTTAGATTGAATGGGGAGAGGTGGGGTGCATTCATTTGATTTAAGTCTTCCCCACGGGGTGTTGACAGAGACCTCGGATCTCTGCAGGAATATCCGACTTCTCGCAGATGAATCTGTAATTACTTTTGCAATTATTGTAGCCCTGGTACGCGATGCATTTATTGCAGCTGGACCATCCAAAGGACTTGTAGAGTAGATAAGAGTCCACATTCCTATGAAAAAGGGTTAGACAATTTCAACAGAGATAAAACAGGTACAGCAGGCAACCGGAGATATTCGAAAAAAATAGCCCACTAATCTGCGCTCGCCTCCCAGCCCCGGAAAAATTCCACTACACCTCTCTCCCTTACAAACACGAGTCAGTTCCTAAATAAATTCCACTGCACCACTCTCTCCCGAAAACCGTGGGTCAGTCAACAAACTAATCCCACTATCCCATTCTGTCCAAACGGCCTCGTGTCAGACTCCAAACTAATCTCACTGTCCCATTCTCTCCACACGGCCTCGAGTCACTCGCACACCACCAACCTGTAACAGTCCAAACCTCACCCGTCTCTGCATTTTCCAATCCAGTAAGTTCTGTATACATAGCCGATGGATGTGGAAACAAAATCCTGTGAAATTAAATTCCTTTGATTAATGTGCATGCAACTCACTGGGAAATGTTTCACTGCTAATGTAATGGTTTCTCTGTAGCAGCAGTGGGTTTGTGCTATGACGAGAGATAACGGGGGCTTTGGAATGGGACAGGGGCTTTGTCCCCTGATGGGAGGGGTTTTCTTTCCTGTGAGCCCTAGAGCGAGGGACTCGCGTGTTTTTGTTCGGCTGAAGATGGGGAGAGAAGATGCCAGAGCGGGGTAATCGTAGACTGCAGGCCTGAGCGGACTTGGAATGGATCACGCCCTCGGGAAATCGATGGAGAACGGACGGACGGGAAAACAGTGAGCTCCAAGGAGCGCATTAGACTGTTTCCTTAAAATGGGCCCTTTTTCTCTTTGTTTTCTGTATTAACCCGCTAGTCAAATGAAGAATCATAAAGCCCAGTCGTTTAATTGCAAATGGTGAACTGTTGGTTGTTTCGTGGGATTGATTTGTAACTGGGCAACGCATCACACAAGCGAGATTTCTCAGTAACGCCCCCACCCCCCACCACCGACCCCCAGACTAACGCATGCTGGTCGAACCTGAGAGTCACATTTATCCTCCCTCCATACCTGACCACGGGAAAATGTGACGAGATGGCACAGAGGTGGCATCACCAAGTGTCTGATCGATGGAATGTGTGACGGGACGGCGTGGTGGGACTTCATTCGGTTACACGAAAAAAAATACTTCTATAGTTGTACCGTTGAGAGAATCCTCACAGGCTGCATCACTCTCCGGTATGGAGGAGCTACATTCAGTGATTCAGGAACAGCTTCTTCCCCTCTGCCATCCGATTCCTGAATGGATTCTGAAGCTTTGGACACTACTTCACATTTTATAATGTACGCCATTTCTGTTTTATTTTACACTTTAAATAATCAATTCAATATCCGTGTTTGATTTACTTGTTTACTTTTATTATGCTTTATTTTATTTATTATTATTTTCTGTCTCTCTGTTATGTATTGCATTGAATTGCTGATGCTCAAGTTAAGAAATTTCACGTCACATGCCAGTGATAATAAACCGGGTTCAGATTGTGCTTCCAGTGGGAGTTTCATTCTGTGTCTATCCCCGGGAGTGTGTGATGGGACGGTGTCGAATATTTCGATCTATCGTAGACCCCGGGAATCACTTACCTCTTCCTTTTTTGAATTTAGTTCGAGGAGCCTTGCATTAAAGTTTGAACAATGTTCCCTTGCTCCATCATAAGCTTTCTCCATGGAGGATATGAAATAACACCGACTTCCGTTATTGATCCAGTTCTGAGGACACGGATGCACTACAAATAATGAACAAAAAACAGTGAATCTCACTCCATAACTTCCATTGCACCGACTGAGATCAGAAAATGTCAAACACACTCAACAACGTCCAATCCCGGATTCAGACAGCAGGTGTCGCTGCTTTCACACCGTCCGATCACGCACACCTCCGGCCAGACATAGACTGAACCTCCCTACCTCCCTCCGCACCGTCAGGTACAGAGAGTGCAGAGAGTGAATCTCTCTCTCTCTCTCTCTCTCTCTCTCTCTCTCTCTCTCTCTCTCTCTCTCTCTCTCTCTCTCTCTCTCTCTCTCTCTCTCTCTCTCTCTCCCTCTCTCTCTCTCTCTCTCTCTCTCTCTCTCTCTCTCTCTCTCTCTCCGCACAGTCACTTTACACACACATAGGTTCAGACTGCACGCTGTCCACTTTCAAACCACGCGCTCCTGCGGGTAGACACAGAGTGAAGCTCTATCCACACCGTTCCATCACACATTCCCAGAGTGAGACACAGAGTTAAGCCAATGTCACAGTGTCCAATCGCACAATCCAGGGGTCAGACACAGTTTAGCAGTTTAGCTCTTTCAGCACCGTCCGATTACTGGCACCCGGAGAAAGCAATGGAGTGAAGCTCTTTCTCACTCTCCTATGACACACGCGGAGGGTCAAAAACATTGTGCACCGTCCGCACCGTCTCATCACACTCTCGCGGGATCAGACACAGAGTGAGTCTCCCGCCACACATTCCCGAGAGCAGACATGAAATGAAACTACCTCGGGATCGTCCCATTAGTTGTCGAGTGAAAGTCCCTGCAGACAATTCAATCACACACTTCCTGACCAGTCAGAGAGAAGTTTGGGTTCCGCACACAATGTCCCGTCGCACACTCTTGGGGACAGGCGAAGAAGGAAGCTCTTGTCTCACGTTCCCAACATACGCTTCCGTTGTCAGACATAGAGTGAGGTTCCTTCCCCAGTGTCCCAGCACACACGACCCTAACGCTAATCAGCACTATCGCACACTCCTTGTGTCCCATCATTCGGTCACTTCTTCCTCCACACTACCCTAATACTACCTCCCGTGGTCAGATAGGAAATGAAACACTCTCTACTTCATCCCGCCGCACACTCCCGTGGTCAACCATAGTACGATGCTCCTTCCACCCGGTGACATCACAGGGGTCAGTAAACGAGAGAAGTTCACTCCGCACCGTCCTATCATAGAGATATCTGACACAGAGAGGTACACCATCCAGACTCACCGTTACCGGTGTCAGGCAAACACATAACACCCCCCGCCTCCCCCCGCACGAAAGGCATTTACCCACCCCACATCCCGTAGTAGCTTCTCATCACACACAAATGGATCGAACACAGAGTTCCATCAAACACACACGGGGTGAGTTCAGAGCTTTACGTTCCCTGCACATCTTCCGATCACACACTCCCGGAGTGAGACACATCGTTTTTCTACCTCTGCAAAGCCTCGTCACGCACTGTCTGGATCAGACACAGAGTGAATCTCCTTCGCCATGGCCTCATCACACATTCCAGCGTTCAGACGTGTAGTGAAATTTCCTGCACGACGTCCAGTCACACTCCTCCGGGGTCAGTTTATCTGTGTTACTCCATAGAACCATAGAACCATAGAACATTACAGCGCAGTAGAGGCCCTTCAGCCCTCCACGTTGTGCTGACCCATATAGTCCTTAAAAAAATTACTAAACCCGCACTACTCCATAACCCTATATTTTTCATTCATCCATGTACCTCTCCAAGAGGGTCTTAAATACCTCTAATGTTTTAGCCTCCACCACCATTCCTGGCAAGTCATTGCAGGCACTCACAACCCTCTGTGTAAAAGACTTACCCCTGATGTCTCCCCTAAACTTCCCTCCCTTAATTTTGTACATATGTCCTCTGGTATTTGCTGTTGGTGTGCTGGGAAACAGGTATTGACTATTCAATCTATCTATGCCTCTCAGAATCTTGTAGACCTCTATCAAGTCCCCTCTTATTCTTCTACGCTCCAAAGAGAAAAGTCCCAGCTCTGTTAAACTAGCTTCATATGACTGTTTCTCCAATCCAGGCAACATCCTGGTAAATCTCATTTGCACCCTCTCCATAGCGTCCACATCATTCCTATAATGAGGTGACGAGAAGTGAACACAATACTCTAAGTGCGGTCTCACCAGAGATTTGTAGAGTAGCAACATGAACTCTCTACTCTTGAACTCAATCCTTTGTTGATGAAGCCTAGCATCCCATAGGTCTTCTTAACTACTCTATCAACCTGTGCAGCGACCTTGATGGATGTATGGATTTAAACCCCAGGTCCCTTTGTTCATCCGCACTTTTAAGTAACTGACCATTAATCCTGTACTCAGTCTTCTGGTTTGTCCTTCCAAAATGCATCACCTCACACTTGTCTGGGTTGAACTCCATCTGCCATTTTTCTGCCCAACTCTGCAGCCTGTATATATACTCTTGTATCCTTCGACCACATATAGCTCCATCCACAACTTTTCCAACCTTTGTGTCGTGCATAAACTTACTCACCCATCCTTCCACCTCTACATCCAAGTCAGTTATAAAAATCACAAATAGCAGGGGTCCAGGACTCCACGAGTCACTGACCTCCAGGCAGAATACTTTCCTTCCACAACTACACTCTGTTATCTTCCTTTAAGCCATTTTTTTTATCCAACTCCTTCCACACCGTCTTATCACACACTCACCGGGTCAAACACAGAGTGAATCACCCTCCATACCATCTCTTCACACAGTCCAGATGTCAAGCACAGAGAGACGCTTCCTCTCTCCATGCCTGCCCTGTGATGAGGAACTGGAGAAAGAGTATGATTATGCCTCACCTCTTGTGCCGGTCAACAATTGACAAATTTGAGCCTTGGTTTCGTTGGCAGATCTGTACTTCTTTTTCACCTGAATAACTTGGTTACGAAGTTCAGTGTTTCTTCGTTTAAGAACGGACAGATTAGAGTTGAGCGCAGAAAGATAGTTGAGACAGGTTCCCTGGGTCAGATTCAGGAGGGAATTCTCGGATATTGTGGATTCAAGGGTTGAGTTTAACTCAAGGACTTGTAGTCGACATTGGCGCTGGGTCCTGTTCATCTCGCGATACTCTTCCCGAAGGAGCTGTAAGTTTCGGCTGGATGTGATCTGAGACTGACGAATCTGTGACACTGAGAGAGATGGTGAAGGATTATTAGCATTTACAGTGACACGCGAGTCAGCGTCACGCTACCGAACGGGTCACAGAGAGTGTGGTGTCAGTGTCACGGTGAAGGGTGTCACAGTGAAGAATGTGCTGGTGACACAGTGGGAGGCGTCAGCGCCACATTGAGAGGGGTGTCTGTGTCACGCTGAGGGGTATATCAATGTCCCGCTGAAGGGTTTGTTGATGGTACAAGGGGGGTCTGCGTTAGTATCGTGCGGGGCATGTTCGAGTTGCTCTGAGGAAGGAGTCGGTGTCACTGTGATAGGAGTTTAGGTGCACTGTCGAGAGTTGAGGCGGTTCATAATGAAGTGTTTCTCGATGTCACTGCGAGGGAAATCTCAGAGTGAGGGGCGTGTGGGTGTCCCGGTGTGTAGAGTAACTGTGTCACGGTTTGTGATGCGCTGGTCTCACAGAGAGAGGTGTGTCTGAGTCACGGTGAGAGACATGTCATGGCTACGGTGGGTGTGACAGTTTCACGCTGAGGCGTGGATCAATGTCACGGGGTGTACAACGTAAGTTGTGCATCGGTGTTATGTTGAGGGGTGATACTGTCTCGTTGAAGGGTGTTACAGTGATATGTGAGTCTTTGTCACGGTGCGGAGCTCGACGGGTCGGGTTGAGGAGCGTGTTGGTGTCACAGTGAGTGATGCCTCAGTGTCACGGTGAAGGGCGTCTCGGTGTCTCTGTCGTGTTTTACAATAACAAATTATTTACATTTGGATCCCGTTTGGCTCACCATTGGTCGAGAGACCGGAAACAATCACGATAAGGGCGGACGTAAAGAGGCGGAGTAGTCAGATCCCATGGTTCGAACTATTTTCCATGTTCTCTTTCACTGTGTGGGTGAATTCAGCTGGTCCCCCACTGGGACTCCCTTCCACCCACCAGCCGCGGCCTCTCCTTCCACCACGATCATCCCTCCCTCTCTCATTCCCAGTTACAGTGAGCCTAATTGCTGAGAGTCCAAATCCCTTCTCTTGCCAGGGCTGATAAGCGTCTCTCTGATCCAGAGATTTTGTCACCTCTCCCGAATGTGATCGATTAAGTTGGAGCCGGGGGCTTTTGACTGGGTCCCTCAGGGGAGGGTTATCCAGGTATGCACGGGGAATTGGCCGTCCGGATTCAGACTTGCTTTTCTCGGTGTCACGGTGTGGACGTAACTGTGTCATGGTGGGAGATATGTCCCTGTACAGGAAAGCTAGTGTCAGTTCTACGGTGAGGGGTGTGACAGTGTCATGGAGTCCCGGAACGGTATGTGTCAGTGTCATGGTGAAGTACACGTTCATCGGTGAGTCCGGGTCACTGTGAGGTTTTACACTCATGTTTTATTCCACTTTGTTATTTTACGGTCTGACTCCAACCGGAGTCCGTTCGACTCACCATAGATCGACAGCCCGACCACGGCCACGAAGAGGACGGACGTCACTAGGCTGTGTAGGCAGATCTTACGGTCCGGTCTATTTCCAATGTTCTCATTCGGCTCCTGTTTATGCGCACCTGTGGAGACGCCATTCAGAGAAACAGAAGGAGAATTCAGGGGATGGTGAGAGGGCGGCGATGGGCGGGAAAATGTGAGAGAATGGGGGAGAGAAAACGAGAAGAGAAAGGGGAGAGGAAATGGCCGCGTGAGAAGAGGAAGCGATGTTCTGTGTGAATGGGGAGTGGGATGTGTGAGAGAGACAGAGAAAGATTGGGAAAGAGAGAGAGAGTGAGGGGAGAAAAATGTGGGAAAGAGGGGAAACGGACAAAGAAGCGAGAGAGAGGTGCGTGAAAGAGTGGAAAGAGAGAGTGACACAAGTTTATTATTTACCGTAGCTGTATTATTGTTCGCCCGCCTTTTTCCTTTTTCACACATAAGATCAATGACCGTCTTGTGGGGATTAACATGTTGTGGGGATTTTCGGGGACTCCATTGCGTTTTGTATGTTTAGTGATTGCTGTCAAGGAGAAGGGCGGCACGGGCATGTGATGGTTAGCGCAGCGCTTTACAGAACCAGCGACCCGGGTTCTATTCCCGTCGCTTCAGCAAGGAGTTTCCAATTTCTCCCCACGAGCGTGTGGATTTCCTCCGGGCGCTCTGGTTTCCCCCCACTGTACAGAGACATACCGGTTGGTCGATTTATTGGTTATTGTAAATTTAACAGTCATTAGGAAAGGAATAAATCGGAGAATTGTTGTGCAGCGCGGCCTGAATGTTCGGAAGACCCTAGTCCGAACTGTTTTTCAATGAAAAACTAAATAAAATATATTTAAAAAAATATAAGAAAAGAAGAAAAACGATGGTGCGAAATGGTATTCATATACAACCGGACAATCCGGTGTTTTTGATGTTTTTGATCTGGATGAAAATAGAGATGGATGGTTGTAAAATCTCAGACGACACAAAGACTGGTGGTGTTGTGGACAGTGAGGAAGATCGCCAATAGTTTCGGTGGGGTCTGGATCAGTAGTAGATCTGGGTGGAAAATGGCAAACGGAGTTTAGGTCAGGTAACTGTGAGGTATTTTCCTTTGGGGAGTTAAATGTCACTGGACAGGAGGCAGTTAACGACAGAACCCTTAACTGTCGACAGGGAAAGGGATCTCGGGTTGATCACGCGGTTCAATGGAGAGATAAAGTGTTGACTGTAGACGGGCCTTTGACAAAGTCTCTCTCATGGGAGATCCATTCACAAGATTGCGATGACCGGGATTCACAGTGAATTGGGAATTGAGTTTCCCTACTGGCTTGTCCACGGAACACAGAGGCCGGTGGACGTCATGACTGGTGGTGTTACCCACGTATCCGCACAGGGAACTCTGCTGTCTGCGGCAAAGACTTGTGAGAACCTGGACATTTGACAATGTTTTGTGTGTTTCGAACATCCTGCATCGTAGACCAGCCAGTACAGCAGAGGAACAGGCCCTTCGGCCGGCAATGCTGTCCGGGATGCATTCCCTCCTGTGTTAGACGTTTCACATTTGGGAATGATACCGTCTGGAACTCTTCTGATCTTCTGCTATCTCTGAGCATTTCGCCTACCAGGGTCAAAATTTTACGTATCGCCGGGTTAAACACCATCTGCCATTCCTCCACCCCATAACGGAAACTGATCCGTGACCTATGGAATTGAATGCAGATCCTCTAAGCGATCCTCAACATCCATCAGCCTATCATCTGCAAACATACCAAACCATTCACCTCCATTCACATTCAGATCGTTCATATATATAACCATATAACAATCACAGCAGTGAAAGAGGCCATCTCGGCCCTTCTGGTCCTTGCAGAGCGCTTACTGTCACCTAGTCCACCGACCCGCATTCACCCAATTGGCTCGGAGATCGCAGACACGGTTTAGTGTTGCAGTCCGTTTCTCAGACCGGAAGCTCGTCACTAGCGCTGTTCACGGGTGGTCGGTGGTGGGACGATCGATCTTTGTCAATTATATCGACCATTTATAGCAGATTACACAGTACGCAGTAGGTGAGCTTGCAGACGGCATTAACGTTGATGTCGTTTTAAACAGTGAAGACAGATTTCACCTACAGTGGGATCTCAATTCGCCGGGGAAGTCGACCGGGCAGAACCAGATGCAATTTAGTTTGAGCTATAGTATTTCAGGAAGACAAACAACAGGGTAGGGCTTGCACGGTCAACGGGAGGAAACTTGGGAAAGATTATCTAATGTAGGGCGAGAGGTACCCTGATACCTGAAACAGAAGTCACAGGTAGACAGGACCCTGGAGAGTATTGTCGAACAGAGGGACCCAAGGGTATAAGGGTACACGGTTCCCTGAAAGTGGAGTCACGGGTAGACGGGGACCGTGGAGACTGTTGTAGAACAGAGGGATCCAGGGGTACAGGGACACGGTTCTCTGAAGCTGGAGTCACAGGTAGACAGGGACCCTGGGGAGTGATGTAGGACAGAAGGACCCAGAGGTATAGATACACGGTTCTCTGAAAGTGGAGTCACAAGTAGGCAGGGACCGTGGAGAGTGTTGTAGAACAGAGGGATCCAGGGGTGTAAGTGCACGGTTCTCTGAAGCTGGAGTCACAGGTAGACAGGGCGGTGAAGAAACCGTCTGTCGAGCAGCGCTTCAACAGTCAGGGCAATAAGTACAGTAGTAGGGAGGTCATGTTGGAATTGAAGAGAGAGAGAGGGGTAGGGACTGCGAGGGAGGAGAGAGAAGGCTGTAGGGACAGAGAGGAAGGATGGAGTGAGAGGGATAGGGACCGAGCGGGATGAGAGAGAGAGAGAGAGAGAGAGAGAGAGAGAGAGAGAGAGAGAGAGAGAGAGAGAGAGAGAGAGAGAGAGAGAGAGAGAGAGATTGACAGAGAGGGAGGTCTGAAAGTTCAGACCGTCTGAGAGATGAGAGAGAGAGAGAGAAATAGAAGTAGAGACCGGTAGAGAATGTACGTTGCCTATCGGCGGCGTCAAAGGACGTTTAAGAAGTGGGATTTCTCGAGGGTCTGCGGGCGGTTATTTAAAAATGTGGCATGGAGAGCGTTAGTCCACTGTACGTGGCCTGTCAGTCGCTGTAACTGGGACAATAATCGTCAGCTGGACAACAGGGCAGGTTCAGGCATAAAAAGGAGACACTGCCGAGCGGAGCGTTCATCAGAGGACCGGTTATTAAAGGAGTAATCTGAGACAGAGCGGTAGGCCTTTGGTTCATTCAGGCCTCGGCGAAAACGGGTCGAGGACAGGTGAGCTGCCTGTGAGGAACAGAACAGGAAGTCTGTCTGTGAGTCCGGTGTTCTCTGCTGGGTGTTAGATGCGGGATGTCCGGGAGAATCCCAGCCTTCCAGTCGGCCACTTCCGCGCCAGCTACTTCGAGCTACAGCTCCTTAGCGACCGCGTTAGGGAAGTAGAGAGGCAGCTGGATGACCTTCGTCTAGTCAGGGAGAGTGCGGAGATGATAGACGGGATTTACAGGCAAGCAGTCACAGCGGGTCCTCGGGAGACAGAGAAGTGTGTAACAGTCAGGAGAGGGAAACGTCTGGTCAGGGAGAGTGAGGAGATGATAGAGGGGATTTACAGGCAAGCAGTCACACCGGGTCCTGGGGAGACAGATAAATGGGTAACAATCAGGAGAGGGAAACGTCTGGTCAGGGAGAGTGAGGAGATGATAGAGGGGATTTACAGTCAAGCAGTCACACCGGGTCCTGGGGAGACAGATAAATGGGTAACAGTCAGGAGAGGGAAACGTCTGGTCAGGGAGAGTGAGGAGATGATAGAGGGGATTTACAGGCAAGCAGTCACACCGGGTCCTGGGGAGACAGATAAATGGGTAACAGTCAGGAGAGGGAAACGTCTGGTCAGGGAGAGTGAGGAGATGTTAGAGGGGATTTACAGGCATGCAGTCACACCGGGTCCTCGGGAGACAGATAAATGGGTAACAGTCAGGAGAGGGAAACGTCTGGTCAGGGAGAGTGAGGAGATGATAGAGGGGATTTACAGGCAAGCAGTCACTCCGGGTCATCGGGAGACAGATAAATGGGTAACAGTAAGGAGAGGGAAACGTCTGGTCAGGGAGAGTGAGGAGATGATAGACGGGATTTACAGGCAAGCAGTCACACCGGGTCCTGGGGAGACAGATAAATGGGTAACAATCAGGAGAGGGAAACGTCTGGTCAGGGAGAGTGAGGAGATGATAGAGGGGATTTACAGTCAAGCAGTCACACCGGGTCCTGGGGAGACAGATAAATGGGTAACAATCAGGAGAGGGAAACGTCTGGTCAGGGAGAGTGAGGAGATGATAGAGGGGATTTACAGTCAAGCAGTCACACCGGGTCCTGGGGAGACAGATAAATGGGTAACAGTCAGGAGAGGGAAACGTCTGGTCAGGGAGAGTGAGGAGATGATAGAGGGGATTTACAGGCAAGCAGTCACACCGGGTCCTGGGGAGACAGATAAATGGGTAACAGTCAGGAGAGGGAAACGTCTGGTCAGGGAGAGTGAGGAGATGATAGACGGGATTTACAGGCAAGCAGTCACACCGGGTCCCCGGGAGACAGATAAATGGGTAACAGTCAGGAGAGGGAAACGTCTGGTCAGGTAGAGTGCGGAGATGATAGAGGAGATTTACAGGCAAGCAGTCACACCGGGTCCTGGGGAGACAGATAAATGGGTAACAGTCAGGAGAGGGAAAGGCAGGTGTCAGATAATTGACAGTACCCGTGTGGCTGTCCCTTTTAACAATAGGTGCTCCTGTTTGAGTACTGTTGGGGAGAGGTGGGGACTGCAGACCAATGGGATGCAACAATTGACGCGCTCCTGGCACAGGTTCTGGCCCTGTTGCTCAGAAGGGTAGAGAACGCAAGAAGACAGCAGTAAATCGTGACTCTATAGTTAGGGGGTCAGACAGGCGATTCTGAGGACGCAGGTAAGATACACTGGTGGTTGCTTCCCTCTCTGTTGCCTGGGAGCGGGATGTTTCTGACCGCGTGCACGATATCCTGTAGTGGGATGGATAACAGCCTGAGGTCGTCATACCTATTGGTACCAACGATATAGGAAGGAAAAGGGAAGAGGTCCTGAATATAGGGAGTTAGGAAGGAAGATGAGAAACAGGACCTCAAAGATAAGAATATCGGGATTACTATCTGTGCCTGGGGACAAGTGAGTTTAGGAACAGAGTGATGTGTAGGATAAATGAGTAGCGGAGGGATTGGAGCAAGGGCCAGGAACTCAGAGTTCTGGATCATTCGTTCCTCTTTTGGGCCAGGTGTGACCTGTACAATAAGGACGGGTGGCACCTGAATCCAAGGGGGACCAATAGTCTGGCGGAGAGGCCTGCTAAGGCTACTGAGGAGAGTTTAAACACGAATTGATGGCGGGTGGGAACCGGACTGAAGAGACTGGGGAAGAGGTGGTTGGCTCACAGGAAGAGAACGCTTGGGGACAGCGCGAGAGGGAGGACAGACAGGTGACACACAAGGGACGCGCTCAGACCGATGGTTTCAGATGTGTCTATTTTAAGGCAAGATGCATCATGATCAGAAACATCCCGCTCCCAGGCAACAGGGAGGGAAGCAACCAGCAGTGTATCATTCCTGCGTCCTCAGGATCGCCTGTCTGACCCTGTGGCTGTCCCTCTTTACAAAAAGTGCTCCTGTGTGAGTATTGTTTGGGGTGACATACTGCCTGGGGGAATCACCAATGGCCGCGCCTCAGGCCTGCTGGCGTCCACGATATCCTGTAGTAGGAAGGTGAACAGCCGGAGGTTGTGATAACTATTGGTACCAACGACATAGGAAGGAAAAGGGAAGAGATGCTGAATATAGGGAGTTAGGAAGGAAGATGGAAACAGGACCTCAAAGGTAAGAATGCCGGGATTACATTCTGTGCCCCGGGACAAGTGAATTTAGGAACAACGTGATGTGAAGGTTAAATGCGTAGCGGAGGGATTGGAACAAAGGCCAGGAACTCAGATTTCTGGATCATTCGGTCCTCTTTTGGGCCAGGTGTGACCTGTAAAAAAGGACGGGTTGCACTTGAATCCGAGGGGGACCAATAGTCTGGCGGAGAGGCCTGCTAAGGCTACTGAGGAGAGTTTAAACACGAATTGTTGACGGATGGGAACCGAACTGAAGAGACTGGGGAAGAGGAGGTTGGCTCACAAAAAGAGAACGCTTGGGGACAGCGCGACAGGGAGTTCAGACAGGTGATAGACAAGGGACGCGCTGAGACCGATGGTTTCAGATGTGTCTACTTTACGGCAAGAAGCATCATAATCAAACCGGATGAGCTGAGAACATGGAACAGAGCTTGGAGCGATGATGTTGTGGCCGTTACAGAGACTTGGATGGCTCAGGGACGGGAATGTCTACTTACAGTGCCGGCCTTTAGATGTTTCAGACAGCAGAGAAGGAGGCAAAAGAGGTGGCGACGTGGCACTGCTGATCAGAGATAGGGTCACGGCTGCAGAAAAGGAGGAAGGCATGGCAGGATTGTCCACTGAGTCTCTGTGGCTGATGTTAGAAGCAGGAAAGAGTTAATAACTCTAGCAACACGGACAGCAAAAACAGATAGAAAGATAGATTGTGGAAAGATCTATTTATAAGAGAGTTGTCGTGGAAGGAGATATTAATTTCTCAAATATTGGTTTGCATATCCCTAGAACATGGGGTTTAGATGGGGTAGAGTTTGTTAGGTCTGTTAGGAAGGTTTCCAGATGCAATATGTAGATAAGCCTACAAGAAGACAGGCTGTATGTGATCTGGTATTGGGAAGATTACATGGTCAGATGTCACGCATGTCAGTGGGAGAGCATTTTCGAGATAGTGATCACAATTCTATCTCCTTTACTTTTGTATTGGCGACGAAGAAGAACAAACAAGTTGAGAAAGGGTTTAATTGGAGTAAGAGAAAATACGAATTCATAAGGAAGGAACTTGGGTGTTTAAACTTGGACCAGATATTTTGAGGGAAATAGACGGCGGAAATGTGCCAAATGCTCAGGGTGCGTGCCAATGAGACAGGAGCAAGATGGTAGGGTACAGGAAACGTGGTGTACAAAGGCTGTTGAAATTATGTTCAGAAAGTAAACAAAAGCTTAGGAAACGTTCAAAAGACTTGGTAATGACAGGGATCTAGAATATTATAAGGCGAGGAAGAACGACCTTGAGAAAAATGCCTGGAGAGCCAGAAGGATCCATGAGAAGTTCCTGGCGGACAATATTCAGGAACCCCAATGCGATACTCTCTAAACCAGGCAACATCTTGGTAAATCTCCTCTGTACCCTTGACAATGCTTCAGCATCATTCCTATAGGGAGGCGACGAGAACTGGACACAGTACTCCAAGTGTGGCCTAAACAGAGTTTTACAGAGCTGCATTATTACATTGTGTTTCTGACACACTATCCCACGATTCATGAAAGCTAACACCCATAAGTGTTCATAAGTACCCTATCTAACTGTGAGGCAATCTTTCAGGGATCTGTGGACATATATCCCCAGATCCCTCTGCTTCTCCACACTATCAACTATCCTGCCATTTACTTTGCCTTGGAGTTTGTCCTTCCAAAATGTACCATCTCACTCTTCTCCGGGTTGAACTCCATCTGCCACTTTTCAGCCCACTTCTGCATCCTATCAATGTCTCTCTGCAATCTTCGACGATCCTCGGCACTGTCCACAACATGTCCATTTTTAGTCGTCGGCAAACTTGCCAACTCACCCTTCTAGCACAACATCCAGGACGTTAATAAAAAACACGTAAATTAGGAGTCACAGAACCGATCCTTTTGGGACACAAAAAGTGACAGCCCTCCAATCTGAATGTACTCCCTCCACAACGACACTTTGGTTTCTGCAGGGAAGCCAATTCTGAATCGAACTTACAAAAGATCCCTGGATCCCATGTCTTCTGACATTCTAAATAAGCCTACCGGGCGGAACCTTATCACATTTCTTACGAAAAGCCTTGTAGACCACCTCCACTGCACTACTCTCAATGAAATCCGTGGTGACCTCCCAAATGACCATGATTTTCTGAATGTCCATAGATCCTATATCTAAGAATCTGTTCCAACAATTATGTCTGTCCCACGACAGACGTAAGTCTCACTGGTCTACAATTACCCTGACTATCCCTACTACCTTATTTTTCTATAACGGGACAAGATTCGCCTCCCTCTAATCCTCGTCGACAACGAGGACGTAAAGCTCCTAGCCACAGGGGGCCTATAGAATACTCCGAAAAGAGGACCTGCTCCCTTTCTGTTCCTGACTTCCGCCCAAACTGAACCAAAGGAGGATCCTGCTACATTACCTAACCTTTCTGTAGCTGTCATACTATCCCTGACCTTTAATGGCACCTCTCCTCCCCTTCTCCCCTCCCCCACCCCGCCTCTATATTCCTTCTAAAACACTGAAATTCAGGATTATTGAGAATCCATTCCTGCCCTGGTTCCAGCCTAGTCTCTGTAATGGCCACAGCATCATAATTCCATGTATGTATCCAAGGTCTCAATTCATCTCCTTTGCTCCTGATATTTCTTGCACTGAAGTGCACTCAGTTTAGCCCTTTTGCCTCACTACCTTTACACCCTTTATTCTGCATCTCTTTCCTCAAAGCCTCTTTATCTGTTAGATCTGGCTTCACTCCATGCACTATACTTGCAGTTCTCGAATGACAGTTATCCTCCTCCACCTTACTATCGGATCAAACGCTGTAGTTCCCCTCCCTCTGCAAATCTCGTTTAATCCACCCACCCCCCGGGACAGCTTTGCAGGTCTTCTGCACGATGCACAACACAGCCTATTTCCGTATCATTTGGAAACGTACCAACACACGCATCCACATTGTCATCCACATAAATTATATCGACCACAGACACAAGAGAGGTCTCAGGCACAGCCATAGGTACAGATCACTTGATTGGAGTGGAACAGGGTAACATAATAACCGAATGCAGAATGAAGTGTGCGAAAATGCAGTGCAGGCAGGCAATTATGTGCAAGGGCCACGAAGGGGTAAATTGTGAGGTCAGGTTTCCATCGTATTGTAGTAGCGGACCCTTCTATATTCTGTAAACTGTGGTGTGGAGACTGTGCCTGAGCCTGGTGAGACATGCTTTCCAATCTTCTTTCCGATGGGAGGGTGTAGAGGAGAGAATATTCGGGGTGGGTGTAGGCAGTTCTCTGATGATGCTGGCTGCTTTCCCGAGGCAGGAGGCAGTGTAGTAATAGTTCATGGAGGGTGGGCTGGTTTCGGAGCTGGGCTCAGCTCTTTCCACAACGCTCCGCAGTTTCCAGCGGTCATGGGCGGAACAGTGTTCATATTTTTAGTGAGGAACCAGGACGTTTCATGAGAACAGGGTAGTAGACACGGTGAACAAGTATGAAAATAAAACATTTAATTTCTTTAACTTGGTAGACTACTCTGTGTGATTGTGTGGGACCCTGGGGAATTTGACTGACTGATATGTCCGGATTGATAGCTATAATTGACGCTTGACAAGTCCCGTATCCAGCGGTCATGGGCGGAGCAGTGTTTATATTTTTACTGAGGAAACAGGACGTTTCATGAGAACAGGGTAGTAGAGATGGTGACCAGGGAAGTCAATAAGACATTTAATTATTTTCTCTATGGTAGGCTACTGTTCAGAATGGTGTGGACCCAGAGGGGTTTGAAGGATTAATATATCCGGATTGATAGAAAGAATGGAAGCTAGACAAGTCCGGTATCATGATCAGATGGGAGATCACTCGGGAAGGTGGGAGAGAGGAATGTAGAGAGCGACCAAGAAGGAATGGAGCAGTGAGACTGGGCGGGAGAGGGAAAGATAGATAGAGTAGAAGAGAGAAGGACGAATGAGATGATAGGTGGCGTGAGACCCAGAGAGATTTGTCGGGCTGATTTGACTGGGGAGGGGACAGACTTGGAATTGGTAGCAGATATACCATACAGAACAGGCTATTAACAAGGTCTCTGATGGCAGACTGGTCTGGAGATGGCGTGGGATCCAAGGAGATCTGTGTCACCAATTTGATTGTGGAGGACTGATCCGGTGCTAGATGTAATGTACATAGATTTTCATAAGTCCCCAGATAGGAGGGATGGCTGATTTGGTTTAGGATTGCAGTTCGTTTCTCTGTCTGGAAGCCCGTCACTGGCGGTGTTCGCCGGGGATAAGTGGTGGGACCAGTTATTTCGGTTGAACATTTATAGCAGCGTATGTAACGTGCGGTTTGTAAGCCTGCAGACAACACTGACGTCGGTGGTGTGGTAAAGAGTGAAGACAGTTTTCTCTGACAATGGGATCTCGATTATACGGGAACGTGCGCCGAGCAGGAGCACATGCAATTTAGTTTGAGCTATCGTATTTCAGAAGGACAAACAACAGCGTAGAACTTTCAGGGTGAACGGGAGGAAACTTGGGAAATGTGTTGGCACGGAGGGACACAAAGGTACAGGTACCCGGTTCCCTGAAAGTGGAGTCACAGGTGAACAGGGACATTGACGATGTTGTTGAACAGAGGGACCCAGGGGTATAGGTACAAGGATCCCTGAAATTAAAGGCACAAGTTGACAGGGACCCTGGGGAGTGTTGTATAGCAAAGGGATCCAGGGCTGGAGGTGCACGGTTTTTGAAAGTGGAGTCACCGATAAACAGGGCGGTGGAGAAGGCGACTGACAGACAGACGGACAGACATACTTTATTGGTCCCGAGGGAAATTGGGAAATTGGACGCGCCGCCCTTCATCAGACAGGACAATGAGTACAGGAGTAGGGAGGTGACGTTGCAGTGAACAAAACGTCAGTGAGGCTACGCTTGGAGTACGGTGTTGCGTTTCATTCGTCATCCTCTAGGTAATACGCCACTGAGCTGTAGAGAGTGCAGATGAGATTAACGAGGATATTGCCGGGTCCTGAGTGATGGAATTATGAAGATAAGTCTGGTAGGGTGGGACTTGTACACGTTTACATAAAACACGTGACTCCTTCAGAGTGACGTCGTTATTGTGAACTCTGACCTGCTTCTGCAGTCACTTGCAGCTTTGCGGGTCCTGAAGCGGTGGGAGCATCTTCATCCTCATCGATGAGAAGTTCGTCTTTCCCAAGTTTTAGCAGAGAGTAGGTGGAGTTCAGACCATCTAAGAGAGAAAGAGAGACAATGTGAGAGAGGGAGAAAAACAGAAGTTAGAGAGACCGGTAGAGAATACTGGACAGAGAGAAGGAAAGGGAGTGTGGGAGAGGGAAGGAGGTGAGATGGACAGACAGGGCTGACAGGCAGGGAGAGAAAGTGAGGGAGAAGTAGAAGTGAGGGGGACAGTCGGGTAGAAGAAATCGATGGAACGAGAACGAGACGGAAACGAGGGTGAGAGACTGAAAGATGGTAAAGAATGGGGGGGAGAGAACTGAGAGAGAGAGTGGCGGAGGAGAATAGGAATAGAGGATGCAAGGATATAGCTGAAGGGGGAATAAGAAGCGTGAGAGAGATAGGGCAAGCGAGGGAGAGAAAAAGTGGGCCAGAGAAGGAAAGGGACAGAGGGAGCGAGTAGGAATTGATGAGAGAAGGTTGTGTTATTACTCTTCGTGGTAGTATTATTGTTTACAAACTTTGTACTATATTCACTCATTGGGTATATGACGGTCAAGTAGGGATTTTGTCATTCATGTGTGTTTCTTTCGTGGCTGCTTGCAGGAGGAGGGGATGCAGGTAACGTGGAGGTTTACAGTACCAGAGACCGGGTTTAATTCCCGCCGATCGCTGAAGGCGTTTGAACTTTCTACCAGTGACCGAGGGGCATTCGTCTCGTTTGGATTGTTTCAAGTTGCAATATAACTTCCTAATTTGAACTCAGTGCAATAAATGTTAATGGCAGGCATGATATCCGCCTTCCTGACCACCCCATCAGAAAGCATGGCCATGAGCAATGACATTGGACGCCTAGATCATTCTGCTAATCAACACTATGTAGGGTCTTGGCTTTAAAAATGGCTGCAGCTTCAGAAGATCTTTGACAACGTGCCGCACATGAGACTGCTTAGCAAGATAAGAGCCCACGGAATTACAGTGAATTTACTAGCGTGGGTGGAGCAGCGGCTGGTCGCCAGAAAGCAGAGTGGGACTAAAGTGATCCTGTTCTGGCGGGCTCCCTGTTACCACTGGAGTTCCACAGGGGTCGCTGTTGGGACGGGTACTTCAGAAGGGATTTGCGGCTCACTTTGCCGATGATACAAAGAAAGGTTCTAAGGAAACAGAGAGCCTGCAGAGAGACTAGACAGTTTAGGGGAATAGAAAAGGAAGTGGCAAATGAAATATAATGTTGAAAAGTGTCTAATCATACACTGTGGTGGAAGAAATAAACGGGATGACTTTTACTTAAATGGGTTGAGAATTCAAAATGCTGAGATGTAAAAAGTCTTGGGAGTCCCTGTGCAAGATGCACTAAAGGTTAACCTGCATTTTGAGTCGATTGTAAAGAAGGAGAATGCAATGTTGGCATTCATTGCTAGAGGTATAGAATATCAAAACTAGGATTTGATGTTGAGGCTCTATAAGTCACTCGTGAGACAATACATGTAGTGTTGTGTGGAGTCTGGGCTCCTTATTGTAGAAAGGATATACTGACATTGCAGAGGGTACAAAGAAGATTCAGGAGAATGATTCCAGGAATGAAAGGGTTCTCATGTGAGGAACGGCTCGCAGCTCTTGCGCTGTATTCTCTGGAGTTCAGGAAAATGAGAGGGGATCACTTAGAGACATTACAAGTGGTAAAAGGCCTGCAAAGATTAGATATGGAAAAGTTATTTCCCATGGTAGGGGATTCTAGGACATGAGGGCACGACTTAAGGATTGAAGGACGTCCTTGCAGAACTCAGATGCGAAGAAATTACTTTAGTCAGTGGGTGGTAAGTCTGTGGATTTCTTTTTACCCGAACGACTGTGGAGGCCACATCGTTGGGTGTATTTAAAGCAAAGATAGATAGGTTCTTGATTAGTCAGGGCATCCGCCATTTCATCCGCATTTCTCCAACCATATCACAAACTGATCCATATCCCACAGAATTCCTCGCAGATCCACAACACAACCCAAATTCGGATCATCTGCAAACTTAACAACTCTTCTCCATGTCCATCTACGTTTTTATTCAGGTCATTCATATACATCAAAGATAAGGGAGGCCAGTTGCATCCAGAGATAGTGACATCTGCATGGGAGTAGAACAGGGTGAATCAATCACCAGATGCAGAACAAAGTGACAGTGTTAATGAAAATAAAGAAGACTGCAGGCAGACTATAAGCTGTAAGAGCCATGAAGGGGCAGACTGTGAGGTCAATAGTACACCCTATTGTAGTCGAGGACCGTTGAATATTCTGATAACAGTGGTGCAGAAGCCGTTCTTGCGACTAGTGAGAAAGGTTTTCGCATCTTCCCTCTGGTGAGAGGGTGTGGAAGACAGAATGTCCGGGGTGACTGGTGGAGGTCCTCTGATGGTGTGGCTACGTAGTTGAGGCATCAGGAAGTGCAGACAGAGTCCATGGAGGGGAGGCTGGTTTCCGACCTGTGCTCAGCCGTGTCCACAGCTCTCTGCAGTTTCTTGCTGTCACGGGCGGATCTGTTTCTATATTTTGAGAGAGCAGCCAGGCGGTTCATGATAGTGTGGTAGTGGACGTGGTGAATAGGGAACTCAATAAGGCATTTAATTTTTTCCACATGGTAGTCTCCGCTGTGCAACTGTGCGGGGTTCAGGAAGATTTGACTGAATGATTTGTTTGGATTGGTATACATAATGTACGCGGATGTTAACATAGAAAAACAGAAACAGAGAATCTGCTGCAAAATTCAGGCAATTCGGCCCACAATGTTGGGCCGAACCTATCCCTACCTTAGAAATTACTGACCTGACCTATACCCCTCTATTTTCAAAATTCCATGCACCTATCCAAACCTCTCTTAAAAACCCCACTGTATACGTTACAAGCAGCCCATTCCACGCATTCACCACTCTCTGAGTAAAAAAAAAATACCGCTGACATCTCGTCTGTACCTACTCACTAGCACCTTAAGCCTGTGTCCTCTTGTGGCAACCATTTCAGCCTGGGAAAAATCCTCTGACTACCCACACGATCAATGCCTCTTATCATCTTATACACATCTATCAGGTCACCTCTCATGCTCCGTCGCTCCAAGGAGAAAAGGCCGAGTTCCCTTAACCTATTCTCATAAGGCATGCTTCCCAATTCAGGTAACATCCTTGCCAAAAGTTAGCAGGTGCACCAATTATTAAGAATGCAAATGGGATGTTGGCCTTTATTGCTAGAGGGGGTGAATTCAAGAGCAGGGGGGTCGTGCTGCAAATATACAGTGTACTGCTGAGGCCGCACCTGTACTACTGCCTGCAGGTCTGATCTCCAGACTTCAGGATGTATATACTGGCTTTGGTGTCGGTGCAGGGGAGGTTCACCGGGTTGATTCCAGAAATGGTGGGGGAAGGTCAGACTGTGAGGAGAGATCGACTCGCCTGGGACTGTACTCGCTGGAATCCGGAAGGATGAGAGGAGATTTAATAGAAACTTATAAAATTATGAAAGGGACAGATAAAATCGAGGCAGGAAAGTTGTTTCCACTGGTAGGCAAGACCAGGGGACACAGCCGCAAGTTTCGAGGGAGTAGATCTGGGACAGGGGTGAGGAAAAACAAAACCTACAGCCCTATACAAGCCCTTCGGCCCAGAAAGCTGTGCCGAACACGTTCCTGCCTTAGAAATCACTAGGGTTACACATGGTACTCTATTTTTTCTAAGCTCCATGTACCTATCCAAAAGTCTCTTAAAAAGCACTATCGTATCCGCCTCCATCACCGTTGCCGGCAGCCCATTCCACGAACTCACCACTCTTTGAATTTAAAAAAAAAACTTAGCCCTGTCACATCCTCTGTAACTACTCCCCAGCACCTTCAACCTGTGTTCTCTTGTGTCAATTATTTCAGCCCTGGGTAAAAGCCTGTGAATATCCACATGATCAATGCCTCTTATCATCTTATACACATCTATCAGGTCACCTCTCATCCTCCGTTGCTCCAAGGAGAAAAAGGCCGAGTTTGCTCTGTCTATTCTCATAGGGCAGGCTCCCCAATCCAGGCAACATCCTTGCAAATTTCATTTGAACCCTTTCTATGGTTTCCCCGTCCTTCCTATAGTGAGGCGACCAGAACTGAGCGCAGTTCTCCAAGTGGGGTCAGATCAGGGTCCTGTATTGCTGCAACATTACCTCTCGGTTGTTGAAGGCCAATCCACCGTATCCATTCTTAACTACAGAGTCAACCTGCGTAGAATCTTTCAGTGTCCTATGGACTCGGACCCAAAGTCCCTCTGAATTTGCTCACTGCGAAGAGTATTAACATTAATACTATATTCTGCCATCACATTTGACCTACCAAAATGAAACTCCTCTCAACGATTTGGGTCGAACTCCATCTGCCACTTCTCAGCCTAGAATTGCATCCAGGGCTGACAGCCCTCTGACTGTCTTCCGCACGATCCATAATATCCCCAACCTTTGTGTCATCAGCACATTTACTAACCCATCCCTCCACTGTTTCATCCAGGTCATTTATGAAAATCACGAGTAAGGGTCACAGAACAGATCCCTGAAGTACTCCACTGACGCCCATCCTCCATGCAGAATATGATCCGTCTACAACCACTCTTTGCTTTCTGCGTTTAGTCACATCCAAAAAAAAAAAACAAGGAGGCTCGTAAGGCACGACCTGCCTTTGACAAAGCCATGCTGACTATTCCGAATCATATTATACCTGACCAAATGATCATAAATCCTGCTTATTCCTGTTCCCATTCCACGCGCTTACCACACTCTGCGTAAAAAATATAAAAAAAAATCTTACCCTGAACGTCTCCTCTGCAGCTCATTCCAGGCACCCCATGTTAGCCACTTCAGCCCTGGGGAAAAGCCTCTGTCTATCCAAACCATCAATGCCTCTCATCATCGTATACCCTTCTATCAAGTCATCTTTCATCCTCGTCACTCCAAGGAGAAATTGCGGAATTACTCAACCTAATTGCATAAGGCATTCACCCCAATCCAGGCAACGGACCTTAATGTCTCCTCTGCACTCTTTCCACCTCGATCCTGTAATGATCCGTCTACAACCATTCTCCCCAATCCGGACAACTGACCTGCATATCTCCTCTGCACTCTTTCCATCCACCTCATTCCTATAATGATCCGTCTACAACAATTCTCCTCAATCCGGACAACGGACCTGCATGTCTCCTCTGCACTCTTTCCACCTCGATCCTGTAACGATCCGTCTACAACAATTCTCCCCAATCCGGACAACTGACCTGCATATCTCCTCTGCACTCTTTCTATAGTTTCCACATCGATCCTGTAAAGTGGTGACCAGACTGAGCACGGTACTCTAAATCGGGACTGCCCAGGATCCTATATAGCTGAAAGCCTACCCCTCGGCTCTTAGTCTCAATCCCATGATTGATGAAGGCCAATGCACCGCATGCCTTCTTAACTACAGAATCAACCTGCTTTGAGCGTGCTATGGACTCGGACCTCAAAATCCCTCTGATCCTCCACACTGCCAAGTGTCTTATCCTCAGTACTAGATTCTGACATAATATTTTGACCTACCAAAGTGAACCGCTTCACATTTATCTGGATAGATCTCCTTGTGCCAGCTCTCAGCTCAGTTTTGTATCTTATCGGTGTCCCGCTATAACATCGGACAGCCCTCCACACTATCCACAGCAGCCCGAAACTTTGTGTCATCCGCAACTTTATTCACCTAGACCTTCACTTGTTCATTCAGTTCAATTATCAAAAATCACGGAGAAAAGGGTTTGCAGAACATATCCCTGAGGCACACCACTGATCATCTACTCCATAACTAGTGGACCAGCCAATTTTGAATCGACAAAGCGAGGACCACTTGTGTCTTTACTTTCTCAAAAAGCCTTGCATGTGTTATACAATCAAATGCCCTGCTGAAATCCAGATATACTACATACACTGTTCTACCTTCATCAATGCAGTTTAATTCGGACAAGGGCGAGCTGTTGTACTTCAAGAAGAGGAACAATAGGGTCGGATTTTAACAGTGAACGGGTGCAACCCTGTGACATTTTATAGAACACAGGGACCGAGGGGTGCAGGTACTCGGTTCCCTGAAGGTGAAGTCACTGATAGACAGGATGCCGATGAAGGCACCTGACGCGCCGGCGTTCATGAGTGGGCAATGATTACCGGAGTCGGGAGGTAATGTCACTGTTGTAGAAGACGGTGGTGTGGCTGCACTTGGAGTACGGTGTTCAGTTTTGGTCGCCATGCTTCAGGAAAGGTGCCACACGTTGTTGGGACTCGATGGACTGAGTTACGGAGAGAGTTCGGTGAGGTTGGGACTTTATTCCCTGGAGGGTAAGGGAGACCTTACAGAGGTGTATAAAACCATGTGGGGCACAGAAAGGGCGAACGTGTACAGTCACTATCTCTAGGCTTGGAGAAACGAGAACCAGAGCGCACAGGTCTAAGGAGATAGCAGAATTAGATTAAACTGGGAACCCGAATGACGACTCATTTTCCATCCACACGGCGGTCTGTCTATGGAAAGAGCTGCCAGAGGAAATGGGCGATGCAGATGGATTAGGACTTGAACACTTCCGTGTATAGCTCGTGACCCCTTCAGTATGGCGTCATTAATGTGAACTCTGACCTTCTTGTGCAGTCATTGATATTGCTCCCAAGGCAATGGGAGGACCTTCATCCTCTTCGATGTGAAGTTCGTCTTTCGGAAGGTTCAGCACTGAGTAGGTGGATATCAGACCGCCTGGGAGAGAAAAAGAGTCTGAGAGAGAGAGAGAGAGAGAAACGGAAGAGGAGAGATCGTCAGAAAATGTGGTAAGTGAGGACATCGAGATTGAGCAGCGAGAGGGTAAGAGACTAGGGAGAGAGAGGTTTATGTGAATGGGGAGAGAGAGGGCTGAGAGACAGGGAGAGAAGGTGAGGGAGAGAGTGAAGTGAAAGGAGAGAGACGGGAAGCCGAGCGGTAATGAAAAGGTCGAATGACTGAATGGAAAGGGAAAGAGAGTGAGAGAAGAGGGCGATTGGCGGGAAGTAGGACAGAATGGGGAAAGGGAAATGGGAGCGAAATGGGACAGGGATTGACGGATGGAGAAGAAAGAGCAAGGTTCGAGTGAAGCGGGAGTGAGAAGTTTGAGAACGATAGCGAAAGACTGAAGGAGAGGTTGATAGAGTGAGAGGAGGAGAAAAGTGGGAGGAGGAAGGAGAGTGGCAGAGGGAGCGACATATTGGTGAGAGAGAGGGAAAAGACGGAGGGTCAAGGTTGTATCATTTTGCTCGTCGTTATATAATGGTTTGAAACTTTGTTCTTTTTTCACACCTTGGATATCTGGCGGTCCTGCGGTTAGCGAAATTCCAGGCAATCTCTACCGTAGGTTAGATGGTTGGCACGGCACTGTGGGCCGAAGGGCTTGCTATGTGCTGTAGATTTCTATGTTCTGTCCTATGTACTGGTGGCACTGCTTTCGTATCTTCCTTTCCACGGGGCTGGTGCTGAAGGGAGATTGGTGTTGGTGGATTGTTGATGAAGCTGGCTGCTTTCCCGAGGCAACAGGGAATGCAGTCAGAGTTCATGGAGGGGAGGCTGGTTTCGGAGCTGTTCTCAGCTGCGTCCACAGAGCTCTACAGCTTCTCAGGGTCACGGGCGGAGCCGTTTCTCTGTTTTGAGTAAGGAACAAGAGTGGGTCGTGAGGGCAGGCAGGTTAGTCTTGACGTCATGGGAAATCAATAAGGCTACTCTGTATAATAGTGCGGGGCCCAAGGAGATTTGACTGACTGATTTATGCAGATTGGAGATATAGTACACGCTGACTTTAACATCAGGTCCTGAATGTCGATCGCTTTGGAAGATGGATGAGAGGGTTGGGAGAGACGGAGAAGCAACGGATCACAGATAGAGGGAAGGAGATGGAAAGGGAGAGCGGGTGGAAGATAGAAGAGGCAGGGAGATTCTAGATGATGGGAGACCCAGGGTGAGCTGAGGGCTGTTTTTTACCGGAGAAGACAGGGCAGGCACGGGTAGTAGATATGTCGTACATGGAACTTAAATCGAAAACAGGCCCAGATGGTTGACTATTTTGGAGGATGATATGGAACCCCTGGAGATCTGTCTCACCCAATTTCATTGCGGAAGACAGATCAAGTCAGGATAGTAGATGCAATGTACACAGATTTTAAACACGTACCAGATGGCTCTGGAAAATGTTGTGCGGCGCTGCGAGGGATGGCTGACTGAATATAGAATTGACTTTGCGTGAGGAACAAAGGATTAGAGTTGAAGTTCGTTTCACAGATGGTGGCACCAGTCATCATTGTCAACTATATCGAACATTTATACAAGATGTGGTCGGTCAGCTTGCATACGACAGAAACGTTAGTGGCGTGATAAAGAGTGAAGACAGTTATCTCTTGCAGTTGGATCCGGATTAGCTGGGAAAGGGGGCCGAGAGGAGCAAAACCAATTTAGATCGGATAAGTGGGAACTATCGTATAAGTCAAGCCAGGGTAGGACATTCACAGTGTTGGGGAGGAACCCGGAGGTTTGTTGTAGAACAGGCACACACGGTGCAGGAACACGGTTGCCAGAAAGTGGAGTCACATGCAGACAAGGCGGAGAAGAAAGCGTCTGACGCGCAGGCCTTCACCAGTCAGGGCACTGAGTACAGGAGCCGGGAGGCCGTGTTGCAGTTGTACAGGACATCGGTAAAGCCGCACAAGGAGTACGTTATTCAGTATTTGATCGTACAGCTCTCGGAAAAATGCAATCGAACAGGAAAGGAATCGAACCATTTGGGGCATTTGGGACCTGTACAAGAGAGACGGGTTACACCTGAACTACAAGGGAACCAAATTTGATAGTGCTATTAGGGAGGGTTTAAACTAGATTGGCAGGGGGATGGGAAACAGAGTGCCAGAGCCGATAATGGAGCTGGGGTGAAAACAAATTATTTTAAAAGCTTTTGCAAAGTAACAACTAGAAGGGTTGTGCGTGGTGTTAATAATCTCCTGAGCTGTGTCTATTTCAATAAAGGGAGTATTAAGGGAAGGCAGACAAGCTGCGGGCGTAGATTGACACATGAAATTACGGCACTATAGCCATTAGTAAAACTTGGCTACAGGAGGGGCAGGACTGCCAGCTCAATGTTCCAGGGCTCCGATGTTTTAGACGTGATAGAGGCAGAAGGGTGGGAGGGGGCTTTGCTAGTCACGGAAAATATTGCAGCAGTGCTCAGGCAGGACAGATTAGAGGGCTTGTCTACCGAGGCCATATGGCTGGAGCTGAGGTATGACCACATTAATGGTTTGGATTGTAGACTACCCAACAGAGCATTGGAGGAGCAAGTCTGAAGAGACATAGCAGACAACTGCAGCAATCGTAAAGTTGTAACAGGTGGGGATTTTAATTTTCCACATATTGATTGGCATTCCCAAACTTTTAAAAGTCTGGACGGGTTCGAATTGAAAAATGTGTTCAGGAAAGTTTCTAAATCAATATACCAACTAGACAGGATGTAATATTAGATCTCTTATTAGGAAACGAGTTAGGACAGGTGACGGAACCGTGTGTTGGGGAACACTTTGGTTCCAGTGATTATAAAACCATTACTTTCAACTTGATCATGGGTAAAGATAGATCTGGTCCTCCGGTAGAGGTTCTAAACTGGAAGAAGGCCAACATTTATGAAATGAGAAAGTATCTAAGAAGCGTGTATTGGGACAGGTTGTTCTCTGGCAAGGATCTGATTGGTAAATGGGAGCCTTTCAAAGGAGAAATTTTGAGAGCGCAAAATTTGTATGTTTCTGTCAGGAATAAAATCAAGGTGAATAATAACAAGGATCCTTGGTTTTCAAGGGATATTGGAACTTTGATGAAGAAGAAAAGCACACATATATATATATCATGGAAAGGAGACAAAGAAGAAACAACGTGCTTGAGGAGTTGTAACGTTCTCCTTCGCGTGTAACGAACGCCGAATTTAACGTCGAGAGAAACCAGTTAATAAGAACCAGATCGCAGTAAGATTAACCATTTACTGTTCACTCTTCGCATTAACATAGGTGAAAACTGTTGATAAAACAATACAAGATTGATACAGTATTTGTTCCTTCCTTAATATCACATTTCAAGTGTAAATTCTTGCAAAGGTGACTATAACTACATTACACTAAGGTGCAGTATACAGGGAGAGTTTACCTGCTCCATTGACTACTTTAAATACACTTCCATGCAAACTATCCGCGACTCTTTAACTAACGAAAGCATAAACATTATCTACCGTCGTTACTTCTAACAGGATCGGCATTAACATCTTAGTTCAATATATCGATTATCTATTAACTTACAGCGTTGCTCTCACTGTGATTTCTCATGCCTGCAAAACAACTTCTGCTCAGGTGAGCCTCGTGGTAAGCCCCCACCCTCGCGCTAATTTCAAACCGGTATTTTCCCACAAGACGCGGCGAAACCGGATGTGACGTCATCGCATGCCGATATATTTTACATGCAATGAATATACTTTAAACACTTCTAATTCTAACTAGAAAATACTATTGAATGAATTACTAAGCGAAAATATTATAAACTAAATAACTGTCGTAAAGAAAGCACACTCCCCGCTTGACCTTCGTAAGGTCACAATGAGCAGAGTACAAACTTAGTCTCTTAATCAGTCATTGGGTAGAAGTAGAATAACTTCTGTAACTGGCCTTTGGTATATTTTCACATCGCCTTGGTCGGTAGTCTTCAATTCGATCTTCCTGACATGTCCATCCCCGCTAGGGAATGTAGCAGTGACTCTGGCCATTGGCCAGCTGTTGCGGGTGATCTGCTTGTCCCTGAGCAGGACTAAGTCTCCAACTTGAAGATTCCTGCGGGGTTCTGTCCACTTTCGTCTCTGTTGCAACGGGGGTAGATATTCCTGTCTCCAGCGGGACCAGAACTGATTTGCCAGAGCCTGGACTTGTCTCCATTGCTTTGTGTACAAATTTTTGTCTGAGAAGTCTCCTGGTGGAGGAGGTGCTCCTGCCTTCTGCGTAAGGAGCGTTGATGGCGAAAGTATAACGGGGTTTTCTGGGTCAGAAGACACAGGTAGGAATGATTGTGCGTTTATAATGGCTGTGACCTCTGCCATTAGGGTGCACAGTACCTCGTGGGCCAATCGGGTGCGTTGCTGCATCTCAGGTTTCCTTTTCCGGGTTTTCCGTAAGGACGTGAACCGTTTGACTGCCTGCTCTTTGTTATCTGGTGAGCGCTGGCATGGTTCTCTGATAGGCAATGGGGCAACCCCATTATTTGCTTCATCTCTGAAGACCTTGGTGTCTTTGTTTTTTAAAGAAATGGTATCTTGAGCTGATTGTGCAAGTTTGTTGTCATACTTCATTTGAGCGAAGACTGACTGGCCCGGCGACTCGTCGCTTGCCTCGCGCTTGTTAACGCCTTGTTGTGCTTCCTTGATATACATGGAACTTGTGCAGGGTTGAAAAATCGAATGGCGGCCACTCTCTAGCACATTGGTTTTGAGTGTGTCGACCGTCGGTTTGTGTACGTCACCGAGACACACCTCTCCTATCACCACCCAGCCCAGATCCAGACGTTGCGCGAAGGGGGCGTCGAGTGGTCCACTGACCTGCTGCCTAACCTTGTGTACCTGGATAACATCTCTTCCTAATAGCAGGAGTATTTCCGCTTTCGGATCCAGTTCTGGGATGTGTTTGGCGATGTGGTGGAGATGCGGCTGGTGTAGCACCGCACTTGGTGTCGGGATCCCAGCGCGGTTATTCATGATTTCATTGCACTCTAAGAGCGGAGGGAGACCGATGACGACTTTACCATTCAGGGACTCGATCGGGATGCCTTCTGCCTTCCTTCCTTGGGTTTCCATGTTGCCTGAGCAAGTTTTGAGGTAGTATGGGAACCGCTCACTCTCAATGTTGAACAATTTAAAGAACTCTGGACTGACTAGTGAACGATTGCTCTGATCGTCCAGAATCACATAGGCTTTGATGGCCTTGTCTTTGGCTCCTTTAGGGTACACCTTAGTGAGGCAGATCTTGGAACAAGAACGACTTGACTGAGCTTGATCGCAGACTACTGTACAGTTCGAGCTGACAACTGTTGTCCTGGGATGAGCCTCTCTCTCCCCGCCGTCCTGTTGTGGGGGAGAAGGAGCGCTGTCGGTTTGCGGTGACAGGCCGGGATGCATGGCCCCGACGTGATCCGTGCTATCACATTCCGGACACTTCACGGCGATCGTACACTCTCTGGCGAGGTGAGAGGTTGAGGAACAGCATCTAAAACATATTCTGTTCTCCTTGAGAAGAGCCGTCCTCTCTTCAAGGGGTTTTTCCCTAAACATTCTGCATGCTTTCAGGGGGTGAGGTTTGTTATGCAATGGACAATACTCGCCAGGGTCGTTGTTAGTTGTAAGGGCTTCAGTCTTGAGCACGGACACGGGTTTATCAATGTTGAAAACATTCGAAGAGGATCTACCTGGACCCACGAGGCTACGGTCGTTTCGAATTTTCGCCTCCTTGCGCACAAACTCAGTGAGGTGCTCAAAGGGAGGAAATCGACCACCGTGCTCTTCCTTGTACTCTGAGGCAACAGTCAGCCACTTGTCCTGCAGCCCAAATGGAAGTTTGTCCACGATTGGTCTAATCCCGGATGGAGTATCTAGGTGTACTAGGCCAGCTGAATAGCCATCTTCTTTGGCGCCTTGGATCTCCATGAGTAAATCTCCGAATTCTCTTAACTTAAAGTGATCTTTGGCTGACACCTTAGGAAAGTTTTCCAGACGTCGATATAGCGCCGCTTCAATAATGTCGGGGGCTCCATATCTCTCCCAAAGTCTCTCCCACGCTTCGCTTAAGGCTAGCTCGGGTTTGTTGATGTACACTGAACGCATGCGTCTCACCTGGTCGCGTGATTCTTTCCCCAGCCATTTCGCCATCAGGTCCAACCTTTGGGTTGCACTGAGCTGGACCCCGTCGATCACGTTGGTGAATGTGGAGTACCATGCACGGTAATTTTCGGGTTTATCGTCAAACTGTTTGATATTGTACATAGTCGCTTGTGCGTTCCAGTCTGGTCCTTTCTAAAGTAGATCTTGCTTCGGTCAGATCACGCGACCCTTCATCTTCTTCTACGTACTCTGCTTCCGCCATGGCAGCTTCTTCTTCTCTTTCTAGCTGCAGCACTTGCAACTCTGTCGATATTTTTGCCATTTCCAACTGGGTTTCGGCTTCTCTGGCGGCCTCTTCTCTTTGTCTGGCAGCCCTTTCTTTCTGGATTTCGGCTTCTCTGGCAGCCTCTTCTCTTTGTCTGGCGGCCTCTTCTTTTTGTCTGGCGGCCCTTTCTTTCTGGATTTCGGCTTCTCTGGCGGCCTCTTCTCTTTGTCTGGCGGCCCTTTCTATCTGGATTTCGGCTTCTCTGGCGGCCTCTTCTCTTTGTCTGGCAGCCCTTTCTTTCTGGATTTCGGCTTCTCTGGCAGCCTCTTCTCTTTGTCTGGCGGCCTCTTCTTTTTGTCTGGCGGCCCTTTCTTTCTGGATTTCGGCTTCTCTGGCGGCCCTTTCTTTCTGGATTTCGGCTTCTCTGGCGGCCTCTTCTCTTTGTCTGGCGGCCCTTTCTTTCTGGATTTCGGCTTCTCTGGTGGCCTGTTTCATTTTCAAAACTGCTTCTTGTTTGGCGTAATGCAGTCGCACCTTGGCGGCTTCTGCCTTGGCTCTTGCCTGTGTGGACTTACTTGATGTCGTTCTACTGCCCTTGTCGCTGGGCGCCATCGACTTGATCCCGGATCGAGCTGACATTTCAGCACTTGGAACACCTGATAACGCCTGGGTGGGCTTACTTGATGTCGGTTTACTGCCCTTGTCGCTGGGCGGCGTCGACTTGATCCCGGATCGAGCTGACATTGCAGCACTTGGAACACCTGATAACGCCCGGCTGAGCTTACTTGATGTCGGTTTACGGCCCTTGTCGCTGGGCGGCGTCGACTTGATGCTGGATTGAGCTGACATTGCAGCACTTGAAACACCTGATAATGCCGCTTTTTCACTGTAACGTTCTCCTTTGCGTGTAACGAACGCCGAATTTAACGTCGAGAGAAACCAGTTAATAAGAACCAGATCGCAGTAAGATTAACCATTTACTGTTCACTCTTCACATTAACATATGGTGAAAACTGTTGATAAAACAATACAAGATTGATACAGTATTTGTTCCTTCCTTGATATCACATTTCAAGTGTAAATACTTGCTAAGGTGACTATAACTACATTACACTAAGTTGCAGTATACATGGAGAGTTTATCTGCTCCATTGACTACTTCAAATACACTTCCATGCAAACTATCCGCGACTCTTTAACTAACGAAAGCATAAACATTATCTACCGTCGTTACTTCTAACAGGATCGGCATTAACATCTTAGTTCAATATATCGATTATCTATTAACTTACAGCGTTGCTCTCACTGTGATTTCTCATGCCTGCAAAAGAACTTCTGCTCAGGTGAGCCTCGTGGTAAGCCCCCACCCTCGCGCTAATTTCAAACCGGTATTTTCCCACAAGACGCGGCGAAACCGGATGTGACGTCATCGCATGCCGATATATTTTACATGCAATGAATATACTTTAAACACTTCTAATTCTAACTAGAAAATACTATTGAATGAATTACTAAGCGAAAATATTATAAACTAAATAACTGTCGTAAAGACAGCACAGGAGTATAAAAGTTGATAATAAAATAAATCAGGAAGGCTAAAAAAGACAAGGGTTTGCTTTGGCAGTCAAGCTGAAGGATATTCCAAGGATCTTCTACAGGTATATTGAGAGCAGAAGGATAGTAACGAATAAAATTTGTCCTCTTGAAGATCAGAATGGACGGCTATGTATGGAACCAAAATAAATGGGGGAGAGCTAAAAATGCAGTTTGTTTTTTCGTTTGTTTTTTTTTTTGCGTCTGCATTAACGAAGGAAGCTGGCATGCAGTCAATGTAAATAAGGCAAACAACTAGCGAGGTCATGGAACCTATACAGGTTGAAATGGAGGAGATCCTTGCTATCTTGAGGTAATTAGGAGTAGATAAATCGTCAGGACTTGACAGGGTATTCCTCGGACGTTGAAGGAGACCAGAGCTGAAATTACAGGGCCCTGGCAGATATATTTGAAATGTTGGTATCTACGGGGGAGGTTCCGGAGTATTGGAGAAGAGCTCATGTTGTTTAAAAAAAGACTCTAAAGGTAATCCGGGAAATCATAGGCCGGTAGGAATGATGTAGGTAGTAGGTAACTTATCGGACTGAGTACTGAGAGATAGTATCTGCAAGTACTTGGATAGACTGAGACTAATTAGGGAGAGTCAACGGCTTTGTACGTGGTAGGTCATGTTTAACCATTCTATTAGAATTGTTCGAGGAGCTTACCAGAAATGTGGATGAGGGAAACGCAGTGGACGTTTTCTGCCTGGACATCAGAAAGGCCTTTGACAAGGTCCCGCATGGGAGGTTAGTGAGGCAGATTCAGTCGCTAGGTATACATGGAGAGGTAGTAAATCGAATTAGATATTGGCTCAATGGGAGAAGCCAGAGAGTGGTTGTAGATGAGAGGTAGTAGAACACTTTTCTGAGTGGAGGCCCGTGACTAGTGCTGTGCCCAGTGTTCAGTGTTGGGTCAATTTTTATTTGTCATCTATATCCACGATCTAGCTGAAAATGTAGTAAATTGGATCAGCACATTTACTAATGATACAAAGATTGGACGTGTAGTGGACAGTGATGAAGGTTTTCAAAGCTTGCATAGGGAATTGATCCAGCTGGAAAAGTAGGCTGAAAAATGGCAGATGGAAGGTTGAACATTCAAGGTAAATGGTACAGCACTGAGGAGTGCAGTAAAAGAGAGGGATCTAGGAATGCAGATACAAAATTCCGTAAAAGTGGCGTCACAGGTAGGTAGGGTAGTAAAGAGAGCATTTGGTACATTGGCCTTTATAAAACAATGTATTGATAAGAAAGGTTGGAATTTTATGTTGAGGTTGTATAAGGCATTGGTGAGGCCGAATTTGAAGTACTGTGTTCGGTTTTGTTCACCGAATTACAGGAAGGATATTAATAAGTTTGAAATGGTGCAGAGAAGGTTTACAAGGATATTGACGGGACATTAAAACTGAGTTACCAAGAAAGGTTGAATGGTTAGGATTTCATTCCCTGGAGTGTAGAAGAATGAGGCAGACTGGATAGAGCTATATAAAATTATGATGGGTATAGATGCAGTGAATGCAGGCAGGCTTTTTTCCATTCAGGCAAGAGGAGAAAAACAAATCAGAGGACATGGGTTAAGGGTGAAGGGGGTAAGTGTAAAGGGACCATTAGGGGGTGGGTCTTCTTCACACAGAGAATGGCAGGAGTGTGGAATGAGCTGCCAGTTGAGTTGGTAAATGAGGGTTCACTTTTAACTTTTAAGAAAAACTCTAACAGGTACATGGATGAGAGGGGTATGGAGGGATATGGGCAAGGTGCTGATCAGTGAGACTTGGCAGAACAATGGTTCGGCACATCCAGGAAAGCCAAGAAGGCCTGGTTCTGTGCTGTAATGTTCTATGGTTCTATGTTAGGGCACTAAGGAGTGCAGTAGAACTGAGAGATCTGGGAATACAGATACATAATTCCCTAAATGTGGCGTTACAGGCGGATAGGGTATAAAGAGAGCTTTTGGTACATTGACATTTATAAATCAAAGTGCTGAGTATAAGAGTAGGAATGTAATGGTGAGGTTGTATACAGAATAGGTGAGACCGAATTTGGAAAGTTGTGTGCCGTTTTGGTCACCTAATTACAGGAAGGATATTAATAAGGTTGCAAGAGTGCAAAGTAAGTTTACAAGGATATTCAGAAACTGAGTTACAGAGAAAGGTTGAATAGGTGGGTGATAGGGCATACTTTTAACATTTAAGAAAATCTTGTACAGGTATATGGATGAGAGGGGTTTGGAGGGATAATGTCTCGGAGCAGGTCAGTGGGACCAGGAGGAATAAAAGTTCTGCACAGCCAAGAAGGGCCAAAAGGCCTGTTTCTGTGCTGTAATGTTCTGTGGTTCAGAGTGATGCGCTCTCCACACCGTCCAATCAGCTTATCCTGACGCAGACAGAGGGAGAAGCTCCCTCCACACCATTCCATTACTGATTTGCGAAGTTAGTCGCAGAATAAATCTTCCCCCGCACCCTCCTATCACACACTCCCGGGGTCTAAAACGAGTCAATCTCCCTCAGCAATATCCCATCACGCACTCCCGGGTCAGTGTACAGCTCCCTCCGCACAGCCCCTTTGAACATTCCCGGGGTCAGACACAGAAGCAATCTCCCTCCTCACCGTCCAATCACGCACATCCAGCGTCAGGCACAGAAGGAATTTCCCTCCACACCGTCGCATCACACTCTCCCGGGATCAGACACAGAGTGAATCTCTCTCCACACTGTCCCATCACACACTCACGGGATCAGACACAGTGTGAATCTCCCTCCACACCGTTCCATCACACAGTCTCGGGTTCAGACACAGAGTGAATCTCCCTCCACACCGTCCCATTACACACTTCCGGGTCAGACACATAGTGAAGCTCCTTCCGTACCGCCCCTTCACATACTCCCGGGGATAGACACTGAGTGAAACTCCTTACCTATTGTCCCATCACACACCCTCGGGGTCAGACACAGATTGAAACCCCCTCACTCCGTGCCTCTGCCCCACTCACCTCGGGAAGCAAACTGTGAGTCCGCTTTTGTGAAATTCACATTCATGTAAGTCGCGCTGTCGTCCATTCTGTCGAGGACTCTCTGCGTCTCTGTGATCAGAAAGGGGAAACATCAGTTATCAAAGGAAGCCCACGATCATAGGGCAGTTTGACCGACACCAGCAAACAGCAGATGAAAGGCTGATAAAGAGGGAGGCCGTGAGCAGGGAAGGTACGTGCGGGGGAGGAGAGAATTTGAGGGTGTGAGAGCGCGTGCTGTAAACAGATGAGATTGGAAGGGGCAGTGTTTGTGAGAGTGGGAAAGAGAGAGGGAAAGGAGAATGAGTGACTTTGGGGAGACCGGAGAGAGACAAGTGGGTGACAGGGTACAGAGTGGGGGGGAGTGGAGTGATCGAGGGCGAGAGGTGGGAGTGAATGGGCAGGGTGTGCGGAAAGAGCGTGGCATTTTGAAAGCAGAGGACAAGCTGATCGTGAAAAGAAAGGGAGAGAGAGAAAGTGAAATCGACAGGTAGCGGGCGAAGCGCATGAGAGGGAAGAGCGAGCGCTGCAGAGAGGGAGAGGAGGGATGCAGTGCAGGGACGACTGACAGAGATGTGAACGATGGGATGCGATAATAAGAGAAGAGGGGAGGGTGAAAGGAGTGGAAGAAGGGGATTCGTGGGGTAAGACAGGTGAAGAAGGAGTGAACCACAGATGGATATGTGATGTGCAGAGCTTCTAATGTCCTCCCCATCCACCATCCGCGGTTGCTTCCTGGTTTAATCGTCGGACCCTCCCACTGCTCTGCTCATCACCGGGGATTCAGACCCTCTGTGCGTGGGAAACCACGGGCCCAGGATCGAACACCCAACACCCACCGAAGCAAGCGAGCCCCCTCCCTGCCAGTGAAATGAACATCTCCTCTCAGTCTCTCTCTCTCTCTCTCTCTCTCTCTCTCTCTCTCTCTCTCTCTCTCTCTCTCTCTCTCTCTCTCTCTCTCTCTCTCTCTCTCTCTCTCTCTCTCTCTCTCTCTCTGTCTCTCTTTCCTTCTTGTCTCTCTCTCAAATCTACACCAAACGCACACCTGCAGAAGTCGTAAACAATAGCTTGCCGTTTTGGACAGTGCAGTACTTATCAAAAGAAAACGAACTTTGTTCCGTTGATGTTTACAGGAAACCAATGCACGCTGATCGTTATCTGCGGTTTGACTCTCGTCACCCATGGCAACATGAGGTAGGGGTTGTTCAGAGAGGCCTTGAGAGCCTGCGGCTACTCTGAGCGGATCTTAATCAAGATAGCTAGACGACAGCAGTAACGTCAGCACAAAAGACGGAATACAATTGCTCTCTCAAACATCCTGCATCACCTTGTTAACACCAATTTGCTCTCTGCATTCCAAACGGTCTCTCTGTTTGTCCTTCATTATCGCCTCAAACCCGCTCTAACATCACTCATCCAGCAACCTTCCACTCTCAATCCCTTCCTTCCCTGTGCCGTTCTATCCCACGGTCGTCTTCGCTGAGCCTTCTCTTTCTCTCCCCCCACTATCTCGACCCAACTTCTCACTTGCGCACGCTCACAATGAACTTTCACCTAGCGGAAATCTGATCTGCCGGGGGGGGGAGAGGAGAGAGGGAGGGAGGGAGGGAGGGGGGAGAGGGAGAGGGAAGGAGGGAGGGAGAGAGAGAGAGGGGGAGAGAGAGAGAGAGAGAGAGAGAGAGAGAGAGAGAGAGAGAGAGAGAGAGAGAGAGAGAGAGAGAGAGAGAGAGAGAGAGAGAGAGAGAGAGAGAGAGAGAGAGAGAGAGGGCGGGTAGTCAGGGAGAGAGGGTGGGATAGGGAGATAGTGGTTGTAGAGAGGAGTAGAAAGAGAGGCAAACTGGCGTTGAAAGAGAATGACAGTGCAGAGAAAGCAGGGAATTAGAGAAAGAGTGAGACAGAGAGATACAGTAGAATGAAAGAGAGAGAGTCGAGTTAGAGAGTGCAGTGTAGAGATTGTGAAATTGGGAGAGACAGACAGGTGGTAGAGTAAGAGAGAGGGGCAGGGCGACAGAGAAAGAGAGTAGGGATGGAGCAAGAGGGAGAGCGGGATACAGAGAGATTGTGCGTGGGTGTAGAGAGAGTAAAGAGAGAGAGAGAGAGTATGTGATTAGAGGGATATTGATGAGAGAGAGGGAATTGGCAGCGATAAAGGTTAAGAGAGGAAGGGTGGGTAACTGGAGAGGCAGTGGCGTAGAGAGAGGTGGGAGAGAAAGAAATTAATGTAGAGAGAGTGTGTGGGGCATAGAGGGAGGGCAGCGGACGAGAAAAAGAGTGGGTATACAAAGAAACTTGGTAGATAGAGGCGGTAGAGTGAAAGAGGGAGTAAGGATAGAGAGAGAGAGTGGGCAGAGGGAGAAAAGATGGGGTTTGAGCAAAAGGGGGGTGGTAATAATGGAGAGAGTGAGGTAGAGAGAGAGGTGTTAGAGAGTGGGAGTAGAGTGAGTCAGAGAGAGAGGCGGTAGAGATAAAGAGAGAGTGTGTGGTTGTGAGTGAGAGAACGGAGGACAGTGAAAGAGAGAATGAGAGAGTGGGAATAGAGTGAGAGAGAGAGTGGGATATTCCGAGAGGGGTAGGGAAAGACAGACTTTACAAAAATAGAGTGGAGGCGAGAAAGGCAGTATGTGCGTAGTGAGAGAAGTGTATGGAGAGAGAAAGCGGGGGTGGAGAAAGGGAGGGAGAGAGTGGAGAGGGAGAGATGACAGAAAGTGGAAGAGATAATTTGTGTGGAAAGAGTTAGTGGTGGAATAGCAAAATAGAGGGAGTAGAGAGAGTGAGAGAGGGACGATACAATGAAAGAGAGAGAGTGTTGTAGAAAGAGGCGAAGAGCAACAGAGTGAAAGGGAAAGAGTCGGGTACAGAGAAAATAGATAAAGAAGGAGGGTTGAGTTGAAGAGTGGTGGTAGAGAGAAGGGGCGAGTTGAGTTAGAGAGCGAGGCATGGATTGTGTGGGGTGTAGAGAGAGGGAGACAGAGAGTGGTGGTAATGAAGAAGAGAGTTGGGTTAGAATGAGGGAGAGAGCGTCTGGTTAAGGTGAGAACGAGGGATAGGAACGCAATAGAGGGAAAGAAAGTGGGTGCGGTTAGAGATGGAGAGTTAGAAGTCGGTTGACAGAGTGGAGATGAAGAGAGAGAAATATGGAGAAATTCGGCTTAAGAATAAAGTGGGGTTAGAGAGAGTGGGGTAGAGAGAGAGGTGTTAGCGACAGAGTGGGTGTGGATAGATAGTGTGTGGGGTAGAGTGAGAGTGTAGAGAGAGCAAGAGCGGGGATACAGAGAGAGGCTGGGGAGAATCGGTAGTGAGAGGGAGAGAGTGGGTTTGTGAGAGAGGGGGCAGAGCAAAGAAAGAGAAAGAGTTGGGTACAAAGAGAGGGTGAGTGGGCCTAGTGAGGCAGAGGGGTTAGTGAGGGAGAGGGCGTGGGGTTAGAAGAGATACGTTAGGTAAAACGAGAGAGTGGGAGCAGAACCAGAGATTGTGTGTGGGTAGAAAAGAGAGAAGGTAAAAAGAGAGAAAGAGTCGGGGTAGGGAGGGAAAGGGTCAAGCGAGAAAGTGGTGAGGCGGAGATATATATATATATAGTTTAGACAGAGTGTGCAAGGAAAGACAGATAGAGTGAGGGTGTAGAGGGAGAGAGTGGAGATACAGCGTGGCCGGGGAGAATCGGTAGATCGGTAGTGAAAGAGAGAAAGTGAGAAGGGATATATATATATATATATATATATAGGATAGAGAGAGAGAGTGCGAGGAAAGAGATAGAGTGAGGCAAATGAAGAGTGAGTGGGTCCCAGAGAAACAGAGAGTGGAGAGAGAGTGAAAATGACGGCAGAGACAAAGAGAGTGTAGTTGCAGAGATACTAAGGGTTCAGCGAGAGAAAATGTGCAACAGTAGATGCACAGAGCGGGTATAGAGGGAGCGATAGAGAGAGGTACTTAGAGAGAGTAGGTGTAGAGAGGAAGAGAGATCGTATTTAGACAGAGAGAGGAGTGTGAAGGGGTAGAGGGGTAGACGGTGGTGATACGGGATAGAATGGGAGCAGAATGAAAGAGGCGGGGTGTCGTTAAAAGGGAATGAGGGTAGAGAGAGAGGCAAAGGGGAACAAGAGAGAGGAAGGGAGACAGTGCTAATAGAGAGGGTGAGAGAGTGTGGTGGAGTGACGGAGATAGTGAGGTGTACAGAGAGATGGAGAGAGAGAGTCGTTGTAGAAACAGTGGGTTAGAGAGAGAGGGTATAGGAAGAGAGAATGAGTGGGAGTTACAGCAAGAGAGCGGGGTAGAGAGGGCAGCGACAGAGTGGAGGTACAGAGAGTGGGGAAGAAAGAGTGAGCGGGGCAAGAAAGTGAGAGCTAGTTGTAGGGAGAGATAGAGGGTGGTGAGACAGAATGAGAGACTGAGGTGGAGAGAGTGGGCAGAGGAAGGGAAAGAGTGGGGGTAGAGAGTGAGAGTAACGTTAGAGAAAGGAGAGTGGTGGAATGAGAGAGTAAGTGTGCAGGTAGAGAGGCGTGGTGGAGAGGGAGAAGATAAAGAGAACGGAGAGTGGAGGTTGAGAGAGGGTGTACAAAGAGGGAAAGCGGGGGTAGAGATGCAGAGAGAGAGATGGTTGAGTAGAGAGGGTGTCGAGGAGAGAGAGATGGTAAAGGGAGCGATTGGGTGCAGAGCGAGAGCTAGAGAGAGGGAGAGAGAGAGGGAGGCAGAGAGCTGGCAGAGAACGAATGGAAAAGAGTGGAAGAGAGATAATGGAAGTAGAGTGAGAGAGAGAGAGAGAGAGAGAGAGAGAGAGAGAGAGAGCAGGCTAGAGAGGGTATGTGGGTAGAGAGAGGTGAGTGGGGTGAAGACAGAGCGGGGTTACAGAGTAAGGGAGCGAGTAGAAACAGTGACAAGCGACGGCAGAGATAGAAGAATAAACGGGTGTAGAAGCAGAGAGTAATCATATAACAATTACAGCACGGAAATAGACCATCTCGACCCTTCTGCTCCTTGTCGAACGGGTACTCTCACCTAGTCCCACCTACCTATACTCAGCGCATAACCCTCCATTCTATTCCTGTCCATCTTCCTATCCACTTTTTTAAAATGACAAAATCGAAACTGCCTCAAACACATCTACTGGAAGCTCGTTCCACACAGCTACCACTCGCTGAGTAAAGACGTTCTCCCTTGTGTTACCCCTAAACTTTTGCCACTTAACTCTCAACTCATATCCTCTTGTTTGAATCTTCCTTACTCTCGATGAAAAAAGCCTATCCACGTCAACTTTATCGATACACATCAAAATTTTAAATACCTCTCTCACGTCCCCCCTCAAACTTCTACGCCCCAAAGAATAAAGATACAACTTGTTCATCCTTTCTCTGTAACCTAGGTGGTGAAACACAGGAAACTTTCTAGCAAATCTCCTCTGTACTCACAATTTTGTTGACATCTTTCCTATAATTCGGTGACCAGAACTGTACACAATACTCCAAATTTGTCCGCACCAATGACTTGTACAATTTTAACATTACATCCCAAATCCTATACTCAAAGCTGTGACTTATAAAGGCCAGCATAACAAAAGGTTTCTTCACCACCCTATGCACATGAGATTCCACCTTCAATGAACTATGCACCATTATTCTAGATCACTCTGTTCTACTGCATTCTCCAATGACCTACCATTTGCCATGCGTCCAATTTTGATTAGTCCTACCAAAATGTAGCACCTCACAATTATCAGCATTAAACTACATCTGCCAACGTTCAGCCCACTCTTCTAACTGACCTAGTCTCTCTGCAAGCTTTGAAAACTTAATTCATTATCCAAAACGCTACCTATCTTAGTATCATCTGCATATTTACTAATCCAATTTAGCACCCCATCATCCAGATCATTAATGCATATGACAAATAACATTGGAACCAGTATAGATCCCTGAGGCACACCACTAGTCACCGGCCTCCAACCTGACAAACAGTTATTCACCACTACTCTCTGGCATCTCCCATCCAGCCACTGTTGAATTCATTTGACTACTTCAATATTAATACCGAACGACTGAACCATCCTAACTAATTTTCCGTGTGAAACCTTCTCAAAGGCCTTACTGAAGTCCATATAGACAACATCCACTGCTTTACCTTTGCCAATTTTTCTAGTAACCTCTACAAAAATTTCAATAAGTGTAATTGTAAGATAAGTAGAGGGGGGGACGTGTAAGGGATAGAAAGAGGGAGAGTTGCACTAGTAAGAAAGTGTGGTTTTGGCCCGTGAGGGTGGGGTTGAGAGACTGAGAGAGATATATAGGTGGTAAAGAGAAAGAACGTGTCAAGGGAGAGACGGAGTGCGTTTTTGGGGTTTCGAAAGAGAGAGTGTGAGAGGGATAGCGTCAGAGAGCGGTAGATTAGGGAGAGATAGTGAGATAGATAACGAGGGTGGGTTTACAGTGAGTCACAGATAGACTGGGAGACTTGGAGACAGGAACTGAGCACATAACTCTAAGTTGGATCTGACCAGGTTTGAATATAGCTGCTTCGATACCTCTCCGCTCCTAAACTCAATCCAACGGTTTGATGGCCGTGTGATTTCTTAACCAGAGAGTTAACTTGCGTAGCTGCTTAGAGTGTCATCCCACTGATCCTCCACACTGTCAGCAGTCTTTCCATTATCACTATATTTGACATCACAAGTGAACTATCAAAATGAACCACCTCACAATTATCCTGGCTGAACTCCATCAGCCAATTCTCAACCCAGTTAAGAGAGAGAGAGACTGCGAGAGAGATGGAATCGGAGTTGAAAGAGAGCGCAAAAGAGAGAGAGTGTTCAGCAGAGTGGAGATAGAGTGAGAGCCTCTAGTTTAGTCATAGTGTGCGATTGAGGTTAGGTAGTATGTGAAATAGAGGCGGTAGAGCAAAAGTTTGAGAGAGTTGGTGTGGATCGAGAGAGTGTACTTTGGGTGTAGAGGGAGGAAGAGAGAGAACGACATTCTCTGGACCTTCCAAACAAACACGACCGGGGACAGACAGAGTGTGAAACTCACTTTATACCATTCAATTCACCCAACTCCCTCGGTCAGACACAGAGTGAAGCTCCGTCCACACCGTCCTATCAAGTACTCATAGTGTCAGATACAGAGTGAATCTCCCTCCACATCGTCCCATTCCACAATCTCGGGGTCAGACAGAGTGTATCTCCACACCGTCCCTTTGCACAATCCCGGGGTTAGACACAGAGTGAATCTCCCTCCACACCGTCCCGTTGCACAATCCCGGGGTCAGACACAGAGTGAAGCTCCCTCACTGTCCCATAACAGCCTGACAGATTCATAAACTGAGTGAAGAGACCTCTCTGCATATTCTCCCTTCTCTCCAGTCCTCAGCACTTCAGCCTTCCTGTTATCTCTAACTGTGTGTCTGTCTCAGAGATAGTAAGCGTGTGTGACCGGATGTAGTGCAGAGGTAAGTGGAGGGTAGGGGAGGACAAAGGCTGCAGTTCAGTTTGCAATGACTGGGAGGATGTGGTGAGGAACCACACAATTGGCTGCTTACTTTGAGTATCAGAGAGGCTGAGAAATGAGAGGTCGATAACCGGTGGAAAGGAGGAGATGTAACACTTGACGTCAGCCCTCCCCCATTCTCCCGACATTTCCATGCGAAATGTCTGGGTTGGAGGGGTCGTAGACGTGCCGACTTTAGCGGAATAGACTGCACACGGGCAACGAGCAGTGGGAACGGAGGGCATGACGGAGAAGGGGAATGAAGCAGGTGATGAGGGGGCAAACCGGGACGGAGACTGTTCAATGAGGGATAAGGTGACGGAGGTGGGGAGGACTGTAGTTGAGGTTGGAGTATCCGAGGACACCTTCAATCTCTCAATACTGTGGTCGGAATTTTCCACCGGCTTCTAAAGGGCGGCCATCACACCAGTGCCCGAGAAGAGTAGGGAGAGCTGCCTCTGCTACAGTCGCCCAGTGACACTCACAGATGCTGTGATTAAGTTATCTGAGAGGCTAGTCCTATCCAGAGTCACCCCTTCTCCAGGAAAGACGTGGCCCCGCTGCAATTTAGCGAACTCCACAAATGGTCGACAGCGGATACAATCTCATTTACTCTCGACGGGGCCCTGACCACCCGGACAATACAACACCAACGTGTGTAGATTCTCTCTGTGTATGATCCCAGCAGTACGTGATGGGACGGCGTAGACAGATCGGCCATCCGTGTCTGATCCCGGGAGTGTGTTATTTAATGGAGTGGACGAAGTCACTGCTGTGGATGTTTCTTCTGGCGGTCTGACACATACCTCTTTCTCTTTAGAACACATACCAAGAAATTTTGAATCGCTCAATCGGAAGATCTTCTTCAAATGGATATCAAATAACACCGGTCATCATTTCTGATCCACTCCTAGGGACTCGCGTGTTCTGGAAATTAGGAACAAGGAACAGTGAATCTCTGTACCATATATTATATCTGCCGCAAGTCAACATCGGGGTGAACCTACTTACACACCGTCCCATCACACACTGCTGGGGTCAGACACAGAGTGAATCTCCCTCCTCACGGTCCCATCACACACTCCCGGGGTCAGACACAGAGTGAATCTCCCTCCACGCCGTCCCATCACACACTCCCGTGGTCAGACACAGAGTGATTATTCCTCTACACGGTCCCATCACACACTCCCGGGGTCAGACACAGAGTGAATCTCCCTCCACGCCGTCCCATCACACACTCCCGGTGTCAGACACAGAGTGATTATTCCTCTACACGGTCCTGTCACACACTCCCGGGGTCAGACACAGAGTGAACCTCCTTCCACACCGTCCCATCACACACTCCCGCGGTCAGACACAGAATGCAACTCCCTCCACACCGTCCCAACACACTCCCGTGTTCAGACAGAGAGTGATTCTCCCTACACTCTGTCCCATCACGCAATCACCGGGTCAGACACAGAGTGAATCTCCAAGCACGCCGTCCCATCATACAACCCCGAGTTCAGACAGAGATTGTATCTCCCTCCACATAGTCCCATCACTCACTCGTGGGTTCAGGCACTGAGTGAATCTCCCTCCACTCCGTCCCATCACACACTCCGGGGGTCAGACACAGAATGAATCTCCCTCCACACCCTCGCATCACACTCTCCTGGAGTCAGACACAGAGTGATTATTCCTCCACACCGTCCCATCACACACTCCTGGGGTCAGACACAGAGTGAATCTCCCTCCACACCCTCGCATCACACTCTCCTGGAGTCAGACACAGAGTGAATCTCCCTCCACAGCATCGCATCACACTCTCCAGGAGTCAGACACTGTGCGATGCTCCGTCCAAACCGTCCCATCACACTCCAGGGTGAAACATCCGCCATTACGACCCATTACTCACTGCTTGTGTGGAACACCCTGTGAAGATCCAACAGTAGTGCTCGATTCTAATCACGCTCCTCCACAAGTTCTATCTCAGACTCCAAGTGTCTACGCGCTGCCTGAGAGTCACGCCCAATGTGAACACACTTGCGGCGTCAGACACAGCGTCTGGCCCCACCACACTGTCCCAACACACATACGCCAAAGCACTGGCTGATTAAGTCTATTTCCCGAAGTCTCTACTAATCTAGCTCACAAGTGATCAGAGAGTGGTGATTCTGTGGTATAGACATTCACTGTGAGAGGTACGCAGGTGTCACGGTGCGTGACGAGCAGGTCTCACGTTGACTAGCCTGGCGATATCACTGCGGGTTTTGTCATTTTCTCTGTGAGGAGTGCATCGGTGTCATGGCGACTGGCTTGTAGTTGTCACTCCGAGTGGCGTGACATTGTCACTGTCATTTGAGTGTGATGGTGAGGCATGTGCCGCTGTGTCTGTGATGGATGTTTCGGAATCACGTTAATGGATATCTCCTTCAGAATTCTGGGGAGGAGCATTGTGTCCGTATCACCGTCAGCAGTGAATTGATGTCACCGTGTGTCATGTGTCGTGTCCGTGTCGTGTCGACAAGAGTGACGGTGTCAGTGTGTGGGCCGTGTTTCTTTCAGGGTGAGGGGAATGTCTGTGTGGCGGTAAGGGTCATGGCGATGTCACGATGAGGGGCGCGTCAGTGATACTGTTAATGGTGTGTCGGTGTGAATGTAAGGGATGTGCCCGTATTTCTGTGCTGGACATTTCGGAATCACGCGAAGCTATAAATTTAGGTCCCAGTCAGGTGCGTGACGGGGTAATAGTGAGAGGCGTGTCCATGTCATAAGGAGGGGAGTGTCGGGGTCACGCTGTGTGCCCTGTTTCCTCATGCTGAGTGGAGTGTCATGACAGATTGAAGGATGTGTCCGTGAGACGGTAAGAGGCGTGTCACGGTATCTGGAGTCTCGGTGTCACGGGGAAAGGTGTGTTGGTGTTACGGTCTAATACGTGTCTGTGGAAGAGCAGAATTACTAGTAGTATTCGACCATTTGGCCCGTCGAACCTCATCCTCCATTCAATAAAATCATGGCTGAACTGACCACAGTCTCATCTCCACCAGCCTGTTTTTGCGCATAACCCTTAATTCCTTTTCTCTGCAAAAATGTATAGAATCTTGTCTGAAATGCATTTACTGAGGTAGCCTCCGCTGCTTCTTAGGGCCTTGAATTCCATAGATTCACCACTCTCTGGGAAAAGCAGTTCCTCCTCATCTCCGTCCTAAATCTACTCCCAGAATCTTGAGCCTCTGTCCCGTCGTACTCGTCACACCTATCATTGGACACAACTTCCCTGTCTCTATCTTCTCTATCCCTTTCATTATTTTATGTTTCTATAAGATATCCTCTGATTCATCTGAAGTCCAGTGAGTACAATCCCAGGCGACTCAATCCCTCCTCGTAATCTCAGCCGCTCATCTCTATCATTAACCAGGTGACCTCCACTGCATCGCCTTCAAAGGCCGTTCTTCCTTCCTCAATTAAGGATACCGGAACTGCAAGTAGTACTACAGGTGCGGCCTCCCCAGTGCCCTGTGCAGTTGCAACGTAATATCGCTGTACTTAAATTCAACCCCTCTAGCAATGACGGCCAAAGTCCCGTTTGGCTTCTTGAGAGCCTGCTGCACCTGCAAATCTACTTTTTCCGGTCCATGCACAAGCACTCCCAAGTCCCTCTGCACAGCAGCATGCTGCAATATTTTACCACTTAAATAATAATCTGTTCTTCCGTTTTTCCTTGCAAAGTGGATGACCTCGCATTTACCAGCATCGGACACCATCTACCAGTCCTCTGCCTACTCACTTCTCCTATCCGTATCTCCCTGCAGACTCCCCATATCTTCTGTACCATTTGTTTTTCCACTCAGTTTATAATCATCAGCAACCTTAGATGCACTAAACTCGGCCCTGTCTTCCAGATTGTTAATATATACTGTGAACAGTTGTGAGGACAGCACAGGACCCCGCCACACACTGCTCACCACTGATTGCCAACAAGAGGAAAACCCATTAATTACTACTCAAATTATTACCAAGGCCTCAGTGATAATCTCTGCCATCTGGTTTAGAACACTGGGAGCCCTTCAATGCCACAGTGAGGGGTGCTTTGGTGACACAGTTAAGGGTGCTTCTCTGTAATGTTCGGAATGTGTCGCTTTGGTTGTTGCGACCGCTGTCAAACTCACCATGAATCCTCCAACATTTAACCTTGATAATGAGCGTCGCTGTCAGCCAGCACAATGTCTATCTGCCTCAAATCCCTGTAGCTCCGCGTGTCCGTCAAAGAGGCTCTTGATTATGATCTGTCTCTCATCACGTGTCGCTCACTGCCCATGTCGTCTGTGGAAAAATTTTGTCATGTTCAACCAACACTTATTCTCAGATGTATCCCATTCCATGAGTTCTAATCACTCACTCTCTTCCCCTCCTGCAGAACAGTGAACGTAAAACACTGAACAACACAGCCGCTTCGGCCCAAAATATTGTGGTGTACCAATGAAACCGAATGCTTTGTGCCAGCACAATGCCCATCTCCTCAAATCCCTGTACCTCCGCGTGTCAGTCAAAGAACCACTTGAACGCCTCAATCGATTTGTGGAAAAATGGAAGAATTGACCATGACTGGAAGCATTGGACATGATTAAGTTGTGGAGCAGACCGGATGGGCCGAATGGCCTATTCCCCCCCCCCCCCCCCATATATAATGGTCTTATAGTCCTTTTACACTCCGGGACTCGCAGTACACACCTGGAAAGTTAAAATCACCCACAATCACAACCTCATCACTTTCGCAACAGAGTTCGATCTCTTTAAAAATTTCTTCTTCTAAATCCAGCGGGCGGCTGTGCGGTCTCTCTCGTCGCCCCAGGAACGTGGTCATACCTTTCCTATTCGCAGTTCCACCCATGAAGCCGCCCTCAAATGGCCCAGCACATCGTGATATTTTTTCTCACTATGAACGCCGACCATCACCCCTGGATTACTTTCGCTTTATCACATCTGAAGCAACAGAGACCCGGAATATGGAGCTGACAGTCCCTCCCGTTCCGCAACCAGGTCTCGGTAATGTCCAAAATATCATGATTTTAACACCAGGTATTTACCCATGCCCGAAGCTCAACTGTTTTTCCTCTAACACTTCCTGCATTGAAAAATACTCAACAAGAACATGGGTCCCAGGAACATACCAGTGTGTGTGTGTGTGTGTGTGTGTGTGTGTGTGTGTGTGTGTGTGTGTGTGTGTGTGTGTGTGTGTGTGGATGCGGCTTGATGGGCAGAGGCCGGAATGGGAATATATGGAAGTTGATATAGTGGACACTAGAGGGAATGATTTCCACGCAGACTTGTGGAGGGATTCAGAACCGAGAGATCAATATCCGGTCGGGAAAGGGGGAGGTGTAACAACAGACATCAATATCCCCCTTCCTCATACACATCCCATTGAACACAGAGAGGGAGGGGTGTAGCAGAGTGAGGTACAGATATACTGAGCGGCGTAGGGGATGTATGGGAAGACAGAAATAGGAAGAGGTGTAGGGGAGCGGGGTGCCTCAAACGAAAACGAATATGGGGGAAGGAAATCGGTACGGAAACATGGAGGTTTGTAAGGGAGGGAAGAATAAAGGGGACGGGAGGGGTCCCCAATACACGGTGTGTATTCCCCAGCCTTGTACACCGAAATCCCTCCCTCCTTCAGCACTTCCAACTGTTCACAGTATAGATCGATCCCTGTTACAAGAAAGTAAACACCGCTTGGGCTCCACGTTACCAAGAGTACCTTTGCCAGAAAGCATCTTGTCCAAATCCACACTTTCCCGATCCTTTCTGATCTGTGGAGAACTTGGCCTTGTTCCAAATTAGAATCGAAACCTAAGGGTCGGTCCTATGGGTTCCGACATTTACTTGAAACTAATGTCTTTCTGATCACTAGATACAAAGTGTGCCCCTGAACAAAACAATGACACCTGCCTTGTCTCATGCCACAGTAGCAGATGAAGTATTGCTCTCTCTCTCTCTCTCTCTCTCTCTCTCTCTCTCTCTCTCTCTCTCTCTCTCTCTCTCTCTCTCTCTCTCTCTCTCTCTCTCCTTCTCCCTCTCTCGCTGGCTCTCTGACTCTCTCTCTCTCTCTCTCTCTCTCTCTCTCACAATCTCTCTCTCTCTCTCTCAATCTCTCTCTCTCCATCTCTCTCTCTCAATCACTCTATCTCTCTCTATATATATTCTCTCTCTCTCTCAATCTCTCTCTCTCTCTCTCAATCTCTCTCTCACTCTCTCTCTCTCAATCTCTCTCTCTCTCTCTCTCTCTCTCTCTCTCCCTTCTCCCTCTCTCGCTGTCTCTCTCTCTGTCTCTCTCTCTCTCTCTCTCTCTCTCTCTCTCTCTCTCTCTCTCTCTCTCTCAGCAGTCGCAAGATGCTTAAACTGATTCCTGCCTTTTTTTCAGATCTTAACATCTTCTGTCTCCATATCGACTCCATTGTCTGCTCACGAATACTGAATCCCATCCCCCTGCAACTCAAGTTCAACAACTCTCCCAAAAGCAGGACTGACAAACCTTCCCGCTAGGATACCAGTTCCCCTCCAGTTGATGTGTAATTCGTCTTCCATCTCTACTGTGCAGATCCCCCCTTCCTTGGAAAAATAAAGTGATTCCAATTTTGAAGACCTCCCACCGACAGCAGCACTTGAGCACGTGTTTGGTCTTCCTACGTCTGGACACACTGGGACGGGTAGTGGTCCTCTCCTTTAACTTTATAGCTAAACCCCTGACCTCACTTTGCAAAACCACCTTCCCATACATACAAATTTCATTTGTACATATATGCTGCTCGCTCACTCACTCACTTAAGAAACATAGAGAAAGAATGGTGTGCTGAGAAAAGAGGAAGGAAGGGGCGGAGAGTGGGGCCAAAGAAAGGGTATTCAGAATGCAGCCGTTAGAGCAGAACGTGTGAGGCGCCATTTTCTTGCTCCCTATCTCTGACTAGAGTCAACTTAAACACCGAAATACACCGACCCATGATCAGGAGTCAGAGACCGAGCGAGAATCCCTCCATACAATCCCATCACACACTCCTGGAAACATACACTGTGTATCGCTCCCTCCTCAACGGTCCATCTAACACAACCAGGGTCAGACTCAGAGTCAGCCTCACTCCATACTGTTCCTATAATACACAGTCCGTGTCAGACACAGGTAGAAACTCAACCGACCCATCACCCTCCTTGTGTCAGATATGTGAACAACCCTCCACACCATCGCAGCACAGTCTACTGGAGTCTGAAAATGTGCGCAGCTCCCTCTCTCCCCCGGTTTCCCCACTCACCAATACCGAGCACTTCGGCGTTACAGCAGACTCCAATTGTGTGCGTCTATCGCAGATGCTGTGTGTGTCTGTGTCTGCGTGTTGGTGTGCTGTCGGAAGAGGAAGGAAGGGGAGGAGAGAGAAGGCCAGAGAAAGGGTGGTGGGGCTGCAGCCACTGACGGTGAAACCACTTGACCGGTCTGTGCATGTAGAGCTGTGGAGAGGCTCAGAAACTGGTGACAGATATCCGGCGGGAGGGGGGAAGTGTAGCACTAGACGCCTTCTCTCAATTATAGCCACCACAATTGCCTGTGAACACAGAGTGGGAGGAGGGCGACAGAGATTGTGAGGGATTTAGAGGATGGAGCGTGTCACGGAGAGTAACAGTAAGGAAAGTAGGGGATGAGGGACACGGCGAAGTGAGGGACTGGTTATCGGTGACGCGGGAGCTTGCAAGGGAGGGAGGGGTGACGGAGCCGTGAGAGGTGTAGGAGAGGGACTGTTTGACGGAGATTCCCTAGATCCTTTGATCTCTTCCCACCCAATAAGTTTAAAAAAGCACACCGCGTTTTTCTACAGAGCAGAGAACGTCAGTAACAAAGCGGAATAGTCCCTTCGGCCCAAAAGTTTGTGATAAACCGAATAAACTAAATCCTTTCGGCAGACACAATGTCAGTTTCCCTCCATTCCCTGCACACTAACGAGCCTGTTAAACAGCCTTAAACGCCTCTGTGCATCTAACTCCACCTCCAGCGCTGGCAGCTCGTTCCAATCACTCAGCAAACACTTTGACAACAGAAACGTACCAAGCACACCTCCCTTCAACTTACCCTTTCTCACCCCAAAGCGGAGTCTTCGGTCTTAGACATCCCCATGCTGAGGGTAAAAATACCCGCTGTCTGGTCAATCTGTGTCTCTGGCAATGACGTAAACAGCTGTCAGGTGTACCCTCAGACTCCTCCTCTCCACAGAAAAGAAACCAAAATTTCCCACCTCTGCTTTTACATTTTGATCTCTATTCCTGGAAGCCTCCCAGGGAAACCTCCTCTATATTCTCTCCAAAGACCCCCACACTCATCCTATAACGGGGCGAACCGACATGAATGAATGAACTCGGAAACGTAAACACCAGTGCCAATACCTATCTACTTTGCCCATTGTACCTCGGCACCCCGATCTTGTGCACTGAAGTCGCGCTCTCATTCAGTTCTTCCCACTATTCACGGTTCGGTCCCTTCCCCTCTACACTGAGGTTAAACAACGCTTGGGCTCCAAATTACCAAGTGCAACTTTGCCAGAAAACAACTCGGCCGAACCCGCACTTGAAGAAAGTTGACTTAATACAATTTAGAATCTAAAACAGAAGTCACATCTATCCTTTACATAATCACTTTGTATCTAATGTCTTTATCATCACTAGATGAAAATTGCTCCCCTATTCAAGCTTCCGACCATGCCTCGTCTCATTCCGATCATGAATTGCAGTCTCTGGTTGGAACGTTACAGGTACTGATCAAATAAATTTTCTTTAAAACTATTGACAAACTATCTCGCTGGTCTTTCACTGTATGGGGCTGACATCAATTTCAAGAAAGTTAGAATCACGCATTATCACAAGCGTATGTTTCTTGTAACTGTCTGCGATCTCTCTGCAGATTTGTTCCTCTGAATCCCCCGGACTGTTAGGTGGTCGATAATGTGTCTAATGAACGAGTTTTACCTGATTCCTCAGATCCACCCGTAAAGCCTCACCCGGACGAGTTCTCCAGTCTCACCTGATTGAGCATCACCTTGATAGTTTCCTTGTCCAGTAAAGCTGTCCGTCGCCCTTCAATTAGTCCGACTAAAACAGTCGATACCCGGGAATACTGAGTAAACTGCCCTGCCCGTCCTGCAAACAACTCTGACGCCTGGCTGAAATATCATGCTTCCAGGCGTTGGCCCCTGCACTGAGCTGGTCAAGCTTCTAAACAATACTTCCTGCATTCAGCCGGACGCTGCTCAGACATGTCCCAGCAGACTCAACATACTGCCTCCCAACTTGGTCTGAGGGCGGAACAACATATGCTCCAACAACCACTCCGCTATCTGTCCAGGCGTTCTCTTCGTCCCCCTGCAACTGTCGTTTAAGCACCACCACTCCCGCTTTCTGATGGCAAAACTTCCCGCTGGGATACTAGTTCCACTCAAATTCAGGTGTAAACTGAGAGTTGCTCATGGGAGAGGCATTGAAGGGACTGAGCCCCGTGGGGGCGGTGTGGCGCGTCCTCCAGACAGGAGTCTGCGGGGCCTCCAGCACTCGCTCCCAATGAGGTCTCGTTTGTGTGTATGCAGCGTGATGTTTTCCCCTTGTACAACTCAGTATCACAAAAGATCAGACAGTACACCATATGCAATTACAGAAATGTGCGTATCAGACTTGACCCGGACCTTACTGTGAAGGTATAGGATATGAAAACTATGTAACGGTTAATTCAGCATAGTTTAGTGCTTCAAAGCATTGATTTCGATATGTTTTGTGTGCTTATAGTAGCTTTATCTATTGAATAAGTTGTTGTTGTACTTTGCCTGTCCTCTGTTACTATATCCAGATGGTTATTATGGATTGTCCCATCTGTAATTACTGCCCGTTAGGCATATAATTTGTTGCAACTTGACAATTGTATTGACAGTAAGTTCTTGTGCCTTTTCTGTTTCTGAGTAGCTGGTAGAACAGCTGTCCGGGCACAGGCAAATACGCTCATTTCTCATTCGCTCAGAACTTTCAGACTATCCTGGTGGAGTTTAATATTGCAGACTCCTGGAGTTGTCCTTTACTGATTGTATGGCGGTGAACAGTGGACTTTTGAAGCAAACGGTACCGGGACCGCTTCCTATCTCGTTGTAGATCACTGATTGAAAGAAGGATTTGGTTACTTTATAGCAGGATTTGAGACCCATGCAAAGGTAGATGGAAGGGCATCTAGAGTTGAGGAAGTAGGGTGCTTGCAGAAGAAAATAGACAGACAGCAGCAGAGCAAGGAATTTTGAAGGAATATAATGTAGCAAAGTGCCCAGTCTGACTCTTTGGCAGAGGGAATAAAGGCGTGGACTATTTCGTAAATGGGAAGAACATCTGTGCGGAGACACAGGAAAATCTGCAGATTGATTCAGTGGTGAGGGAGCCCAATGCATGTTCCAATCCATTTTCTGAGAACCTGTATATAAAAACAATTCCTTCGCCGTTGAATAGGTTGTATAATCTCTGTTTAGGTCTAGCCTATTTTAAAAAAGGAGAGAACACTGAAACAAGCAAAGGTGCAGATCCTTTTGGGAAGATTCCCTTCAGGAATATTTGCAGAACGGTGGGAAGCCAAATGCAACATCAGCATCCAGTTCCAGAGATATGGGATATAAAAGCATCTCTTTAGTAAACCATTAATCTCAACAGTCTTCCTGCTTCTGGCCTCATCAGCCCGGTGCACCGATAGCAAATCCAGGAAGGTCCTGCCTTTTCGCTCTGAACTCCCGGAACTGGCAGTGCAGTACTTGGTCACTCAAAGTACCCATGTCATTGGTAACTCAATGGCCAACCATTTTCAGCTGCTCACACACCCAGTTCAGAATGGTGAGGACTTGATCTGAGATATCCCTTATGTTGTTGCCGACATGACCACCTGTCCGCACCACTAACGAATATCCTATCACCGCAGCGTGATAGTCATTCTGCCACTCTCCACCACCAAACACTCAAGGACACCACCCAACGCCCACTTCCCTTCTGAGTCACAGAGGCAGACTATGTGCATGAGAGTTGAACACTGTGACTGGACATTTTTAGATGATTATCCCGCCCTGAAACTCAGCGACGCTATCCAAAATGTTGAAGAGATGGCCACATGGGAACTCTGTCTTGGCCCCTTCAGCAGTTTCTCATTCATGACTGTCACACAGTCTCCTGTACCCTGCGTTCTGTGTGTAATTACCTCTCTGTATGTCTTGTCCGTCACCACTTCAGACTCCCAAATGTTCTGGAGCTCGTCCAGTTCTACCTCCAGCTCTTTAACGCGGATTTTCAGAAGCTGCAGCTGAACGCAGCTCTCGCAGCTGTCGCCGTCAGGGTTACTGGAGTTTGCTCTGCCTTCCCAGATCCCGCAAGAAGGGAAGGAAAAAAAAGATGCCTTAGCCAAGTGCTCTTCTTATTTTTGCCTACTTTGACTGAAGACTCCCTGAGGTGACGCCTGGACGAGCAGGAGCCTGAACATCACCTGCTGGATGGTCCACTCAGACAATGGCTACTGCTTTTCCCCTGTCTTTCTGTTGCAGATTAACCTCAAACGTCGCACGGTCGCTTAACACAGCTGCTTTTGACCGCAAGGACCCGCTTTCGACTTTTATACCCGCGCTGACTGAAATTCTCTCCTCCGAAATCACAAAGAGACCCGACTGGCTGCTGGTCAAACCTCTTTCCCTGAAAAATCATTATGTTTGAATTGTCTAAGTCGATATCATTTTCGATCTGCGTACGCAAATATTTTTTTAAAAAAAAAACTATCTATCCAATAATTATTTTAATCTGTTTACATCATTATTGTTTTTTTTCTGCGTGGACCTTCCTTTCCAGACGGGTTGTCTATCAGAGTCTAGCTGTCTGCCATTATTTCTCTCAATTCTGTGTCCTGTGACAGAAAAGGCACGTATCCGTGGACAGCAGACTGCTGGGATTATCAGACACACTTTCAATCTGATTTCTATCGCTTCTCTACCGGTCTGCAGATCAAGAGTTAATTGCACCTGTCATTCCGTAGAACCCAATTAAGAGAGAGTCCCGGGGGATTGTCGACGTCACCGCGGAGGTGTGGCTGCCGGTTGCCTGGTCTATTAATAGGTACGGAATCCTTCGCAACAACAGTTTCAGTGAGAGCCGCCAGTCTCCGCTATCAGAGACCAGCGGCTGCAGACAGAGAGAAGACAGAGGCTGGATCGGAAACAGGAATCTGGACAATCCCAGCAATGGATTATAATCTTAGAAGTACATCGCGCAACGATACGAGAAATGCTAAGAATATTTTCTTGGCGATTCAATATCTTTTTGAAAATTTCGAATGGCTGACTTTGGACTCTCGAATCAGTGTTGTGCTTATGACATTCAAACTGGTTTACTACCCGGTACTCGCCATTGTAGCTCTTCCTGGTAAGTGTCTCGTCTTCCTCATATTTAAATTTGAAAAATATAAGTCGGCTTCTCTTTAATACCTGCCCCCTAACGACTCTCTAATTGAAAGACAGGTTTTTCCAATCGGTATCGCTTCAGCAAACATTGGCTGACTGTATTTGATGAGGTACCCCATGCAAGGCGTGGGGTCCAACGAGGCATCTGATTCATCCAAGGGGGCATTTGCAATGTTGATCCAAAAATGGCTTGCCCACAGAAGGCAAAGTGTTGTTGTAGACGGTCATATTCTGCATTGATTTCGTTGAACAGTGGTGAGCGTCAAGGATCTGTTCTGGTACCCCTACACTTCGTGATTTGTATAAATGATCTGGATAAGGAGGTGTAGCGATGGGTTAGTACATTTGGGAATAAAAATCAAGATTGGGGTGTTCTGGATAGTGTGGAGGCTTGTAAGAGTTACAACAGGTTTTTGATAGGAGGCAAATCTGCGCAGTGAAGAGGTAGATCGACCTGCTGGCCCGTGGCCAAATGGTTAAGACGTTCGGCTAGTTATCTGAAGATCGCTAGTTCGAGCCTTTTCTGAGTCTGCGTGTGTGTCCCTGAGCAAGGCACTTAACCACACATTGCTCTGCGACGGCACCGGTGCCAAGCTGCGTGAGTCCTAATGGCCTTCCCTTGGACAACGTTGGTGACGTGGAGAGGGGTGACCTACAGCTTGGGTAACTGCTGGTCTTCCATAAAAAAATAAACCCTTGTCCAGGCTTGCGCCCTGGGAACTCCCCATGGTCTATCCAGACTAACGGAGGCCTACAGAGATGGAGTTCGACACAGGCGTGATGGCGTTCATTTTGCTAGGTCACAGGTGATGGCAGAATGTAGTATTAACGAAAATAAATGAATAAATATGTAGCTCCAACGTCTCACCAGTTAAAAGCATGAGGTCACGCCGGCATCATCACTGTCACGATCTATCGCCGACACAGAGATTGCGGAGGAGACTGACAGCAAGCAGAGGGATATTAATATGTTCAGCGAATGTACCGTCGTCTGGCTGATGTAGTGTAAAGTTGGTAAATGCGAGGTCATCCACTTGTTAAGGGCAAATGGAAGAACAGAGGGGATGTCAGGGGTAAGTATTTACTCAGAGTGGTGAGTGTGTGGAATGGGCTGCCGGCAACGGCAGTGGAGGCGGAAACGATAGGGTCCTTTAAGAGACTTTTGGATAGGTACATGGAGCTTAGTGAAATAGAGGGCTATAGGTAAGCCTAGTAATTTCTAAGGTAGGGACATGTTTGGCACAACTTTGTGGGCCGAAGGGCCTGTATTGTGCTGTAAGTTTTCTATGCTTCTGTGGTTAGAGCATTGGCTAATTGGTAGGAGGCAGCGTGTGGGAATAAAAGGATGCGTGTCTGATTGGCTGCCAGTGACTAGACGTGTTCCGCAGGGGTCGGTGCTGGAACCACTACTTTTTATGCTGTATATCCAAGGGCTGAAATAGTTGTCACAAGTGGACACAGGTTTAAGCTGCTGGGGAGTAGGTACAGAGGAGATGTTGGGGTAAGGTTCTTTTAACGCAGAGACTGGTGAGTGGGTGGAATGAGCTGCCATCAGCGGCGGTGGAGGAGGATAAGATTTTAAGACTCTATTGGATTGGTGCATGGAACATAGAAAAATAGAGGCCTAATTGTAAGCCTAGTAATTTCTAGAGGGGGTAAATTTTCGGCACAATTGTATTGTGCCGCCGGTTTTCTATGTTTCGAATATTCTGGATCAGGCATGATCATCTTCATTGCCAGATCTTGCCAGTCTGATCAGACTGACCACTCCTGCTTCTTTTACTAATGTTGCTATATTCTCAACTTCTGCCGTGTTTCCAGTTGAGGGGAGTTGAATTTCTGTCACCGTGATACATGGTATATTAATCAGTTCAATTATTCTCTTAACACTTCCCGGTCTCAGCTCCTTCTTCTGACGCCAAATATCTGAATATGTTCCAGCCATCCATTGAGATTCCTGCTGAGACCATAGGGCAAGGCAGCTGAATTCAGCCATTCGGGCACCGAGCCCTCTCCGCCATTTAATCACAGAGTGTTTATTATCCCTCTCAACCACTTTCTGGCGCCCTCTCCCAGTATCCTTTGACAGCTCGACGAATCTGCAGACTCCCCCACTACAGAAGCTGCCTCTCCACGTCAACGACATCTGGGCTTCTCAATATTCGACAGGTTACGATGAGATTCCTTTCATTCTCCTGAACTTCAGAAGGCGCATTATAATCATTACATATTTAGTAATGGCTCCCGATAATCTCCTTAGCAGATACATTAATTCGATATTCATCTCTGCTCTCGGATGTGCTCTTGATTAAAATTATTGTTTTCAGAGAATGTTTCCATCCAAGTTTGCGTTAATCTTCCTTATTTTTCTCCACTCAGTGAACACGGTGACAATCGTCATCCTGTCGCGGGGAAAGTGCGGACTCTCCAAAGGCGTCACAATGTACCTGGTTGCCATGGTCGCCGCCGATCAGCTCGTCGTTCGCTTCGATCTGATACTGAGCAAGATTCCAATGTCTTACATAATAGTAGACTTACATTTATGGTCACGTCGTGTTTCTGTGTGTAATATACACGCCGTCCTGCTCTACGCCGCCACGGACTGTTCTGTCTGGTTCACCGTCACTTTCACCTTTGACCGATCTGTCGCCATTTGTTCTCAGAAGCTGAAACGAAAATACTGCACCGGGAGAGGGGCGGCTCTGGTTCTGGGGACAGTGACTCTGCTCAGCTGCGGAAAGAACATTTTCTGGTACTTTTTGCTCAATGGGACATATTCGATGATTTATTCGTCCGTGCTCTGTATGCGCCATTTCCGATTTTACCCATCTGAGGAGGCAACATTCACACTGATTCATTTCCTCCTCACCCCAATATTCCCCTTTGTCCTGATTCTGCTGCTCAACAGTTTAACAATCAGGCACGTCTTAGTGGCCAGCCGAGCACGGAGAAGGCTCCGTGGTTCGCACGATGGCGAGACGCCCACCGACCCGGAGATGAAAAACCGCAGGCAATCCCTCCTGTTACTGTTGGTGATGTCGGGGAATTTCATCCTGCTGTGGGCTCCGATGACGGTGTTTTCCGTATGGGATAGCCTGCAGTTTGTCATTGGCGTGATCCCCCCGAATTCTCTGTGGGAGCTGGGCTACATGCTGCAACTGCTGAGCTGCTGCACCAACACGGCCCTTTACGCCGCGGTCCAGGCCAGGTTCAGGGTGCAGCTAAAGGAGACGGTGAAATCGCCCTTAAAACTCATGGCAAAGTTAACTCGGCATTGTCAGGACCGCAATAATCCACGGTGACACTTCTCCCAATCCGCCGCAAACTATCCCATTTCCTCAGTGTCATGTGTAATTCCATTACGGCTGTGGACGGCCCCAATTAGCACCCGGAGGAATCGCATTTTGATTACAACGGAGAAATATAGGTCGACAGGTAATGATCGACAGCGAGCTGTTCCGGGATTTCTGATATTCATAAATAACTCGGATATATGCAAATAAGTTGACTAATGATCTTACAGGCGACACAAAAACATTACTTTGAGACATACACAGAGTAACGTAGGATGTCCAATTGATTAGAAATGAACTCTAAAGAGCAAGCCCTTTACACGGAGAGCAGTGGGTGCACTTCATACTGTGGTGGCACAGTGCCTCTTCAGATTCTGGATTAGCCACTCTTGAGGGAGTATGTCAAACACCTGACTGAAACCATGCAGACTGCATCCCCTGTGCTACCCTTCGTCACCATGTTGAAATATTCATTCAAATTGGAAGACATGGTCTGCCTCGAACAGAGCCAAGCTGGCTCTTCCTCATCTGGCTGGTGCTTCAACTCCCGTAAATCCTGTACATACGGATGTTTGCCTCCTATGTCAAATGGACTGAAATGAGTCTCACCTATCCATAGTTTATGGAATTTTTACCGTTTCCCTTTTTACAAACGAGATAAAACATTGTCACTGGCCATTCCTCCGGGACGTCGCCTGTGGCTGTAGGGGACATGAGTAATCTAATCAAAACCCCAGCAATATTCCTTCCTCCCTTTTTCAATAACCATGGGATGAATTCCATGAGTTTCCGTGGACCTAGCCAACATTTTGTGGAGGCCCAACACTGCTGTTCCTTGAGTTCAAAATGTTTTTACGTATTAATGCGTTATATACTAAGCCCTGAATATCCCAAATCCGTTTCTTTGTAAAATGTTGAAGTAAAGTACTGTGTTATTACGGCCGCACATTCCTGATTGCCAATTTCATTTCGTTAACCCTCTCTGATTTCCTAATTTCCTGCAGATGTATCTCCAGCGATAACATCTACTATTTTTTTTTCTTTTCATTTTCATAGATATAGCCTGTCTTCCTGCGTACCTCCAGTATTTTGTGTGTTTGCCTTGGATTTCCAGCATCTGCAATTTCCTCGTGTTCCTCCTCCTTTAGTTCATTTTCCTTGCTTCTTTTCACTCCTCCTGTCTCGTTCTTTCCGAACTTGTGAAGCTTTACATACTTCCCGCTTTTGTCCTTGCGTAAGTTCATCAAAACGCCACAGGCAGCTGTCGAGGCCATTACGTATATTGAAGGCAGACTTTGATAGGCTCCTGATTGGTCAGGGCACGAAGAGATACGGGGAGAAAGCAGGACCTGAGAGATTAGTGGAAAACTGGATCGGTCTATGATAAAATGGCGCAGCAGACTCGATGGGCGAAAGTGTCTAATTCTGCTCCGATACCGTATGGTCTTTTAATTGGGCGTCATTTATAAATATCACGCAGAGTAAGAGTCCCAAAACAGATTACTGAGGCACTCCACTGGTGACCGACCTCCATGCAGAATATGACCTGTCTACAACCACTGTTTGCATTCTGTAAGCAAGCTTGTTCTGGATCCACAAAGCAATGTCACCCTGAATCCCTTGCCTCCTTCGTTTCTTAATAAGCCTTGCATGGGGCACCGTATGAGATACCTTGCTGAAACACATGCACACTACATCTACTGCTCTTCCTTCATCTACGTGTTTAGTCGCATCCTCAAAAAATTCAATCAAGCTCGTAAGGCACGCTCTGCCCTTGACAAAGCCAGGCGGACAACTCTTAAGCATATTATAGCTCAATAAATGTTCATAAATCCGGCCTCTCAGGATCTTCTCCGTCAACTTACCAATCATTGAAATAAGACTCACTGGTCTATAATTTCCTGAGCTACCTCGTTCGTGAATAAAGTAGCTACATCCCCAACCCCCATTCCTTCGGAACCACTCCAGTTCACACTGATGATGCAAAGATCATCGCCAGAGGTTTAGCAATGTCCTCCCTCGCTCCCACAGTAGCCTGGGAAGCATTCCGTCCGGTTCCGGTGAGTTATCC